>NC_061117.1:123714210-124074030 GCF_002878395.1 Capsicum annuum
CTACCATACAATGCTTTAATTATTGTAATCAAACTCTACCAAAGGTAGATGCTCAACCCAATTGCCACCATAATCAATCACACATGCACAAAACATGTTCTTCAATGTCTGAATATTCCTTTCTGCTTGTCGATCCATCCGCGGATGAAAGCAGTAATCAGACTAACCTTAGTCCCCAATCCCCTCTGGAAAGTCCACTAGAAGTGAGATGAAAATTGCATACCACGATCAGAGATGATCAAAACAGGTACCCCATGCAGCTTTACAATCTCCTGCTGATAAAACCACGCATAATACTCAGCCGAATAGTTAGTCTTCACTAGTAAGAAGTGATTGGACTTTGTCTTTCTATCCATGATGACCCACATTGAATCAAATTGGTTCCCTAACCGGGGAAGACCGATAACGAAATCCATATTGGTTACCTCCTATTTTCATTTAGGCAAATCAATCTCTTGATACAAGCCCCCAGGTCTTAGTGCTCAACTTTAACTTGTTGACATACCATACACTTGGCCATAAAATCAGCCACATCCTTCTTCATACCATTCCCTAATATATCTCCTTGAGATCATGATACATTTTTGTCAAACCGAGATGAAGAACATAGCGCGATTCATGCGCCTTAGCCAAAACCTTTTGTCGTAAACCATCGACATTAGGAATGGATAACCTCCCTTAGTACCATAAAGTACCATCATTACTGATCTAAAACACCATACCCTTTGCCCACCAATATCACTCCTGATTTTTATCGTTATAGGATCTAGTATTTTCTTCTCCTTGATCTCTGCACCAATAGAAGATCGAACCACTTCCTATACCATCACACCACCCTTTTTGGAGTTCCAGAGATGAACTCTAAGATTAGGCAACCGGTGAATATGCTTCACCAATTCTCGCTTCTCCTTTTCCACATAAGCTAAACTCCTCATGGACAACCTGCTAAGAGCATCAACAACTACGTTAACTTTACCTGGTGGTAGTGAAGACTCATGTCATAGTCTTTGAGAATCTCCAAACATCTCCTCTACCTGTGATTTAGCTCTTTTTGAGTGAACACATACTGTAGACTCTTATGATCAGAAAAGATGTCCACGTGCACTCCATATAAATAATGCCGCCAGATCTTCAAAGCAAAAACCACTGCTAAAAGCTCCAAATCATGAGTAGGACCTCTATGCACCTTCAACTAAGCCTGTCAATCGAGTCGATTCAGTTCAAATCGAAACTGACCCAGCTATTGATTCCGTATTTTGGGTCGGTTCAGTATTGGTTTATGTCTAAATGGGCCAGTCAGGGCCTAATAGTAAAAAATTCCAATTTAGCACATGACCAGCCCACTAAGCATAAAATCGGTCTTGACCGGTCAAAATCGGCCAAATTCTAAAAAAAATATTAAATTCGAAATATGTATTTTCCAATTTATACTATATATACACACCTATAACTATAATTTATAAATTTTAAATACGTTAAACAATAAACATATAACATATATACATTACAGATTATACTACTTTAGAAAACACATACACATGTATACAATTAAATAAATATATACTACTTTAGAGTTTAGACTTTAGTCTATACTCCATATAAAAAATATATACACATATATATGTATAATAAAATATATATAGTACTTAAAATACTACTTGAAACAATATGCATACAACATATATACATTATATATATATACACACTACTTTAGAAAACATATACACATGTATATATTAAATATATACTACTTTAGAGTCTATAGAAAACATATACACATATATACGTACAATATATTATATATACTACTTAAAATACTACTTGAAATAATACACATACAACATATATACACTATATATATTACTACTTTAGAAAACATATACATATGTATACATTAAATATATACTACTTTAGAGTCTATAGAAAATATATACACATATATACGTACAATATAATATATATACTACTTAAAATACTATTTGAAATAATATACATACAACATATATACACTATATATATACTACTTTATAAAACATATATACATATATACGTCATAAAATATATACTATTTTAGAGTTTATAGAAAATATATACACATATATAAGTACAATATAATATATATACTACTTGAAATAATATACATACAACATATATACACTATATATACTACTTTAGAAAACATATACATATGTATACGTTAAATATATACTACTTTAGAGTCTATAGAAAATATATACACATATATACGTATAATGTAATATATATACTACTTTAAATAATATACATACAACATATATACACTATATATATATACTAATTTAGGAAACATATACACATGTATACGTTAAATATATATTGCTTTAGAGTCTATAGAAAATATATACACATAAATATGTATAATATAATATATATACTACTTGAAATAATATACATACAACATATATATGCTATATATATACTAATTTAGAAAACATATACACATGTGTAAGTTACATATATATTACTTTAGAGTCTATAGAAAATATATACACATATATATATATATATATATATATATATATATACTATTTGAAATAACATACATACAACATATATACAATATATATATATATACTACTTTGAAAACATATACACATGTATACGTTAAATATATACTACTTTAGGGTCTATAGAAAATATATATACATATATGTAGAATATATAGTTATATACTACTTAAAATACCACTTGAAAGTTGAAAGCTATATACATTACATGTTATAGTACTTTAGAAAATATACATTATACACACATATATACATACAAGATTAAATGTATACTACTTAATATAATAATACTTGAAGTTTTGAACATATACTCAAAATTTACAATTTTACACACAACACTTAAAAGATAAACTTAAAGTATTTTTATATGTCAATACTAGTTATCTAGGTAATATTTGCCAACATTATTTTTATTTTTCATTATATGTATATATGTTTGTTATATTTATTACTTAGTGTAAAGTTTGACAGTAATATATTAAAAGTATTTAATTCAAACTGGACATTCAATTTAAATAAAAAAGAATAAATAACGAGTGAATGAATGTTGTATTTTATTGATTGCAAAATGATCAAAAACTTATAATTTACATGAATGAAAAATCTATAAATTTTGCATCATTTTTTTTCAACTCATGCATGTTAATATTAACAGGAGCTGCCATAGGAAAGTCAAAATCAACGGGGGCAAAGGCTAAACCATGCATTGGACTTGATTGTGCTGAGTTCCCTCTTGAAGTCATACTTTCTTCAAGATTCTGTTCGTCTTTCGGCTCCTTCCCGGTTCCTTGATTTCTTCGTTCTGCTCTAATACAATCTCTAAGGTGAACTAGAACATTCATAACATTTCTTCCCAATGAGTGCCGGTTGTCTCTAAGCTGTTGTCGTCCTTGACTAAAAGGACTCTCTGATGCAACGGTTGATATTGGAACATTCAATATATCTCTAGCTAATCTTGAAAGCATCGGATATTGTCTTTAATTATTCTTCCACCAATCTAGCACGCAGATCCTTGCTCTACGATCCTCTATCGTTTGTCGAAGAAAATACTTAAGCTCTTTCCGAGAATTTATTCTGTGTGATGAAGGTTGTACCCTGTCCCAAATATTTTAATCAAAAAGTAATCAGGATAACTACTATGTGCTGGCCTTTTATAATATGATGGCTCTTCGGGAGCTTGAGGAGTAACAGTTGGAGTGATATTTTCCGGTATGACTTCATCAAGTAAATTGGCATAATGGTTATATAATGCTTACATGTAATTGTTCGCATCACTCATAGCCATAAACAAAGAAGGTTCTTCTAGTTGTATCTCTAAAGCATATAAATAATAGAGCTAAATTCGGCCATAGTATTATATTTCATAAATGGATTTATTATAGCACCAATCAAATAAATTGGGGGAAGCAGATAAAAATATTTTTTAAATTTAGCAATCATAACAGTAATAGCTTCTTTGTAACCTTCTTTATTCTTATATTCATTAAGCAAACAAGAACTGTAAGCTAAATAAGCTAAAATATTACAAACAGTAGGATAATAAGCACCAGAGAATTGAAAAGTAGCTATATAAATTTTTTTCAAAAATTTAACAAGATCATCAATTGCACCCAATCAGAATCATATAGCATACACTCAGGAAAAGAATCAGAATATTGATTAAAAGTCATTGTAATAGGAACTTTATAAGCAAGACAAGTTTTTAAATAAGTATAAGTAGCATTCCATCTAGTATCACATTCTTCAAGAATAAATATCGATCTAAGTCCATTTAGTTCGCATTTGATTTTAAATTCTCTCACTCTATATTTTCGATCATTTTCTTGAATAAAGCCAACAACAAGACGGATCTTTTCAATATAAAGCTAAAAAAATTCATGACCATCTCTTACTATTAAATTATATATATGACAAACACACTTACCATGAAATATTTTGGGTAATGACGGAGAAAGTTCAACTTTCAACAACAACTCAACAGCAGTCTTATTGTTAGATGCATTATCAAAAGCTATACATAAAACTTTTTTATTGATACTGTAATATTTTGCTACTTTAAAAATAGATTCAAGAATAAATCTTCCAGTGTATCTATGATCTTCATCATACAAAAATGCTAGAATATGTTTTTGCATAACAAAATTACTATCTATCCAGTGACAAGTAATTGTTAAATAATTATTTTTGTTAACAGCACGACCAAGATCAGAAGTTAAAGCAATTCTACATGAAATATTTTTTAATAACGCAGACAAATAATAAATATATTGTGCATGAAGTCTAAAAATATCAGTCCGACAAGTACTTCTAGGAATACCTGTAAATATAGAATTATAAATTGCTTGAATATAATAATAAAAGCATCCGAAGAAGCAAAAATGAAAGGCAAACAACCCACAACTATCATTTTCGCTATTTCTTCTCGGTCTTTCATTTTACTATAGTGCTTAACTAATTGACCGGTTGTTGCGTTCAATCTAGTTTTTGCTTGCCCATCAACAACCTCACCATCTTGTGCAATACTTAACTCTCTTACGTGTCTATCTCTTAAATGTCTCATCAACGAACCTGTACCCCCTTTATTGCCTCCGGTTTAATGCTCATATACAATTTCACAAATATTACATTGTACCTTACTTTCTCCTTCTATTTTCGAAAAAAAATTCCCATGCAATACTAGTTCTTCTTCAAGATCTTGCAGGGGCACGACTGGGAGGATGGGGAGAAAGATTAACCGATTCGGATCTAACATTAGCATTTCCAACTCGGGTGTCTCACCAATATTTTTATCATCTATATCTAAATTAACAACATCTACTTCATTCTCTTCTATACCATAATTATCCTGAGTTTCTATATAATTCTTGTGAGAACCTACACCTATTTTCTCCTCAAAAGGTTGACTAACTGGTACCGAAGGCACGCGAGTATATCTAGTACTTGAACTACCTCTACCTGAACCACCACCAATTTATTTTTTACTGCTACTGCCACTTCCGTGATAAAATTTTTTAACACTTTTACTGAAGTTTCTTAATTTATCCATATTATAAATTAAACTAAAAAATATTCAAAACACACAAAGATAATAAAAATAAATATTCAACAATTAATACACTAATTAAAAATTAAAAGTAAGAGATGGAACACCAATACCAAATTTTGGAAGTATCCGAAAGTTACGACTTTAGAAAACTTCCATTTGTATTTGTAATCACAAAATTAAAAATTAAAATTGAGCACCTTAGGAGATAATTAGAATATTTGAGAGAGACTGAGAGAATGAGAGAATATGATTGTCTGAAAATGATTTGAAAATTTAGGGTTTTTATAGAAAAATTTTTGAATTAATTTTTTTTAAATAATTGAAATTAGGCCAAATGGCCGTTGGACCCCAAACAACATTATAGCCGTTGGGCCAACGGTCCATTTGACCATTGGAAGCTGCCAGCCCACCAACTCTCTCAATATATAAATTTTTTTATTAGGTCGGTTCAGTCCGGGTAATCGGTGGGCCTGGTCTGGTTTTATTACTGGGCTGTTCCATCGGGCTTGCTAATTGAGATGGCCCAGCCCGGGACCAGCGGCCCAATAATCTGGAGGCCCATCGAGCCAGGTCATACTGGGTCGAACCTCTAAACGGGCTGAAATAGGCCAGCCAAACCCAGTTGACTGGTTTAACTTCAATTGCCTGGTAACATAGGCAATCACTTTCTCATGCTGCATCAAAACGCAACCAAGTCCCACTCAGTACACATCACAATAAACCACTAACTCCTCATTACCTTCAGGCAATGTCAAAATCAGAGCCGAAGTTAGCTTATCCTTCAGCTTCTCGAAACTACCCTCACAAAAAATCTGACCAAAAAAAACTTTACCTTCTTTTGAGTTAACTTAGTCAATTGAGCACCATCGTCAAGAAACCTTCCATGAACCGCCTATAATACCCAGCCAAACCCAAGAAGCTCCGAATATCGATTTGGAGTCATGGGTCTAGGCCACCTCTTCACCACCACAACCTTTTGTGGATCCACCATGATCCCCTCACTATAAATAATATGACTAAGAAAAGTTACAATGTACAACCAAAACTCACACTTAGAGAACTTGGCATACAAATGCTGCTCCTTCAAGGTCTGCAACACCACACAGAGGTGATTAGCATGATCCTCCTCACTCTTAGAATACACCAAAATGTCATCAATGAACACAATGACAAAAAGATGCAGAAACTACCTGAAAACCTTGTTCATCAAATCCATAAATGCCGCCGGGGCATTAGTCAAACCGAATGACATAACCAAGAACTCAAAGTGCCCATATCGAGTACAAAAAGCCGTCTTAGGGATATCCTCCTCCTAATCTTAAGCTGATGATACCCAGACCGAAGATCTATCTTAGAAAAGAATTTGGCACCTTGCAACTGGTCAAATAAGTCATTTATCCTTGGGAGAGAATACTTGTTCATAACCATTATCTTATTCAACTGTCGATAGTCAATGCACATCCGAAGGAAACCATCCTTCTTGTGCACAAATAAAATTGGTGCACTCCACGGGGATACAGTAGGATGGATGGAACCCTTATCCAAAAGATCCTTAAGTTGCTCCTTGAGTTCCCTCAACTCAGCAGGACCCATTCTATAAGGAGAAATAGATATTCGACGAGTGTCCAGAATCAAATCAATAACAAACTCTATCTCCCTATCTGGAGGAACACCGGGAAGATCATCCGAAAACACCTTAGGAAACTCATTTACCACAGGAACCGAATGGAAAGAAGGACCTTTTGAGTTAGAATCCTTAAGTCAAGCCAAATGATAAAAACACCCTTTAGAGATTAAACTCTGAGCTCTAAGATAGGAAATAAAACTTCCCTTAGGAGCTAGGAAACCACCCTCCCACTCTATAATCGGTTCACCAGGAAACCTAAAGACAACCTTACGGGTCCAAAAATATAAAGACACGTAATAAGAGTGTAATTAATCCATTCCTAGAATAACATCAAAATCCACCATATCAAGATTAAACAAAACCACCAAAGTATGCCTACTACAAACAGATACCACATACCCCTATAGACTCTTTTCGGAACAATCGAGTCACCTACCAGGGTAGAAACAGAAAAAGGATCCAAAATATTCTTAGAATCAAAACCAAAATATACAGCCTCACATAAGAAAGAGTGGACCCCGGTTCAAGCAAGCAATATACATCACGAAAAAAGAATTATAACATACCAGTCACGATATCAGGTGATGCCTTAGATTCTTACCGAGTAGCAAGAACATATAACCTATTCTGACCTACACTGGTACCAAAATTAGAAACTGATGCAAAAGTAGTACCTTTGGTGAAGGAATAGAAGATAAAGCAACCAGAGACTTACTCGCTCTCGAAGTACCCTTACCAACCAAAAAATTTATGAGCATATGGCCTGGCTGACCACATTTGAAATATCTCTCCCTTCCTTTATCACAAAAACCTCTACGCAACCTACCACAAAACCGATAAGGAGGGCATGATGAGGCCGACTAGGCGCCAGTTTCCTGAGATTAGGCACCCTATTCCTAGAAATTATTGCTACCCTACTGACGCTTATCACTCGACTTCTTCGGGTAAGAAGCACTATCAGTGGAGAAGGAACCAAAACTCTCTTATTTCTTCTTTGGCCACTTACCACCATCCCGACCACCTTGCTGTAGAGCACTACCCTATTCAGATGACCTGAACTTTTACCCTGTCTTTCCCCAAACTTAGCCTGCTTCCTCTTTTCTTCCTCCACCCATTGCATATGATCAACCAATCTAGAAATATCTATGTCCTTGATCAGCAATGCAGTTTTGCTTTCAAGGATCAAATCTCGAGATAGTCCAAAAGAGAACTTTCACATCCTGGCCCTCATATTAGACACCTATTCCGGAGCATACCGAGAAAGCTAATGGAATTTCAAGGCATACTCCTTGACAAACATCTTTCCTTATCTTAGATTGACAAATTCCTCCACCTTTGCTTCCCATAACTCTTGAGAAATGAAGCAATCTAGAAAAGCATCAGAGAAAGCCTCCCATAAAGTCAACTCCTCAACATCACCTCTCGCTCTATCATACTCCTCGTACCACTGGTATGCCACATCTTTAAGCTAAGAAGAAGCAAAATTCACCCCTTCCACATTCATGGCGTGCATTACCTTGAAAATTTTCTCCATTTCATCTAGGGTTCCCTGAGGATACTCCTCTACCTTCACACCAGTAAAAGTATGAGGATTTATTTTCATAAACTAGCCAACCCTGGTGGACTCAACAGATGACACACTAGATGCACCCCGCTTAGCTTGAGCAACAACCAACTGAGCAATAACATAAATTGATTAGCAAAATTCTGCATTAGTTACCTCACCTTGAGGAGTACTAGTAGAAACTAGTGAAACTCCAGAAATATTAGGGACTGGACCCCTAGACTGAGTATAGATCACCAGTTGAGACAAAAGCGTTACCTTACACCTCAAATCGTCGAGGCATGATATGAAAAATAAACAAACCAGGATTAGAGAAGATTCCAGGACTTAGACTCCAAGCTTGAAAATAGAATACCAAGAAAGTGAAACAATCCTAAATGCCTTGTATCCTCTCCCTTATGAGTATGGTGCGCTACCAACCCTAAAAGAGACTCTACTAGACACGGCTTTGTGGACTCCCCAATTGACCTTGAACCTAAATCTCTAATACCAACTTGACATAACCCGGCTCAAAGCCTTGTCGTAATGGGCATCGTAAGTCCAATGACTGGAGACCACCCTCGTTACCCAGACCAACCTCCAACCGCCTTCCTTGAGTTGGCTGAATTTTGAATATTTAACAAGATACCATAATTGTCATAACCAAACTCTACGATAGGTCTGGGATCGAGACCAATCCAAATGAGTCCAACTATCTAAACCCAACCAAATATTACCATAACCCAAAATCGAAATCAAACCAAATGATAACCAAGTTCCTGTGCATAACATAATATAAAAGGATGGAACAATCATAAATCCAGTTCAACGGTACTGGCCTCAATACCAATTCCAATACTAAGGCTAACTGCAATACCAACCCCGCCTATTTGAACCCATAGTAGTCACAAAAAAGCCTCTAACTAAAAGAAAGCTAATATCTAATTGGGATATGCCCTAACCATAGACAAAACCAATATCCATAAAGTAGCCAAACAATGTAAAGATGTGCATGAAAGAAATGGAGCCTTCCAAAATATGAAAGCTTACCACTTTAATATAACAACTGATCCCAAAGTTTGATCACTATACAAGAGGGGTAAAATGGCCGGTTCCTTTATCGCATGGGAATACAGTCGCCCAAAGATAGGTTAGAGGGTGAATGCTAGCAAGAAACTCAGGATAAAGATAAAATAACACCGTACTGTCAAACCAAGTAAACTAACCATATGAAAATAAACCACACATACGTACATATATATATAGTTATACCGAAAAAAAGAACTGGGCTTAGTATGCATTTAAAATCATTAGCCTAGGTATGTGTAGCTTAACCATTCTAGAGCCACCCACGGGCTATATAGGTCTGCTGTAACCCCCCCGAACCGATCCCTATACGTGTAGACACATAAACTGGAAAACCATAAGAGTAGGGGATTCCCAAGCACCCTTCGCTCACCATGATACATCTGGTTGCTATGAACAACTCTTCATGTCGGCAAGCATGAGTTTTCAGTGCCTGTCCAATGAACTCGCACCTTCACAGTTAGCTATCATACCCCATCATGATTGCTTAATTAAAACCATTTACATTCAACCAAACCATTAGTCCATTATTATTAACCAAGGCTATAAGTAGTGGTATTGTTATAGAGACTATATCTTGCAAGCAATGTCATTAGCCATCCTTTTTATGTAAAGGGATTCCTATGTACCCACAGATTAAATTATCAAGTTAACTTGAGGGAATCCCATTTACCCCACAAGTGTTCCATTATCAAGTTTGCCTGGGGAAATCTCGTGTACTCCACAAGGATGTTTATTTAACCATAATCATGACCACTAAAACTTAGAATTTAAACTATTTACATCATTTAGGGGTTCCATTACCAAACCATACCATGCAATAGTTCCATTAAAAGTTCAATAATATAGTAAAAGTATTATCATAGGTATTTTATCAAACATGTTGGGGGCTTAGTATTTCCAAAACCAATTTCAATTACCAATTAACCATTCCTATGCAACCAATTGTCCAAACCACTATTAAGGCATGTACAAACATAATTAAAGCAAGGGAAAACCATAACCGAAAATTTAGTACAAAACCCCAACACATATTTGAAAACCCTCAAACCATACAATAATCATACCATGAAAAAATTATTTAAAAATGCCTTTAGTTTGAACTAACAATGAGGGAGGAGTAACTTTCCTTAGATTATAAAGATGATGCAGAGAAATCACTTAAGCAAGCCCCAAATTGCTCCTCTAGATGAAACCCTAGCCTTCATTTACCCAATAACTTTAGAGAGAATTAGAGAGTGTTTCTAAGTGTTTTAGATTAGAATAATACGATAAATAACATCCCAAGTGTGATATAAGTCATGGGTTCATAATGGGTTAAGAGGAAAAATGTCCATATTACCCCCAACTTAACTGCATAAAAACCCCACAGGTGGGTACGACTCAACTATACTGGTGTGTTTATTTAACCATAACCATGACCACCAAACCTTAGCATTTAACCATTCCAAACCATTTAAACTAATACATTATTTAGGGATTCCATTACCAAACCACACCATGCAATAGTTCCATTAAGAGTCCAATAATTTAGTAAAAGCATTCTTATAGGCATTTTATCAAACATGTTGGGGGCTTAGTGTTTCCAAAACCAATTCCAATTACCCATTAACCATTACCATGCAATCAATTGTACAAACCACTATTAAAGTATGTAGAAAAATTATTAAAGCAAGGGAAAACCATAACCAAACATTTAGAAACACATATTTGAAAACCCCCAAACCATACAATAATCATGCCATGAAAAAATTATTTAAAAATGCCTTTAGTTGGAACTAACAATGAGGGAGGAGTAAATTGCCTTAGATTATAAAGATGATGGAGAGAAATCACCCAAGCACGCCCCAATTTGCTCTTCTAGATGAAACACTAGCCTTCATTTACCTAAGAACTTTAGAGAGAATTAGAGAGTGCTTCTAAGTGTTTTAGATTATAATAATTCGGTAAATAAAATCCCAAGTATGATATAAATCATGGGGTCATAATAGGTTAAGAGGGGAAATGTCCAGATTACTCCAACTTAACTGCATAAAATCCCCGTAGGTGGGTACGGCTCAACCATACTGGTCGTACCTTTCAATACGAGTGGTACCCTCCACTTGTACCCTAGACCTCCATTAGAACCCCCACACTGGTCAACATATGAACATTCAATAGAAATTATATACAAGGATTTGACTAGTACCCTTAACCCGTACCCACAACAAAACTAAGAAGAGTTGACACTATCCCACATACGAGTGGGACAATATGATTTGTACCCCATATCATAACCCATGGTGAGCCACTCGTACTTAGATCCAAGTTACTTTATGAAGTATCAGATTAAGTTAATAAAAAACCTAAACCAAATGACTCGTATCTAACCACACGACTCGTACCAACCCAAGTCGTACCCATTCCAGAAACTAATCCAACCTACAAACCATCACTAGTTAGCATACGACCAAGGCATACAACTCATACCTAATTATACGACTGGTATGCACCAGTTGTATATTATCCAACACCCAAAAATCTAGGAAATTTTCTGAGGGTTAAAACCCAGGGTATTTTAAAATATAAGATGGGTTTTAGACAGGGGGATCTTATGTTCCCTATGTCTTTGTGCTTGCCTTGGAGTATTTGAATAAATTTCTTAAAATCTTGAATGCTAATAGGAGCTTTCAATTCCATCCTAGGTGTGCCAAATTGATAATCATATAATAAGTTGCCAATGAACCTTACTGTTTTGCAAATGTGATGTACAGTCTGTGGAGATTATGTTTCAATGCTTCTAAGTATTCTCCCAAGCTTCTGAGTTAGAGGCTACTTTTTAGAATTGCTCCATCTACTTTAGAAGAGTGAATATAGTGATGCAAGACCAAATTCTTGAAGTGCTAAGAATGCCTAAAGGGGAATTACCAATTCGGTACTTGAGGGTTCCACTTAGTACAAAAAGACTCTCAATATCTCAATGTTAGCAACTACTTGATAAAATGTTAGGATGGATCACCTGTTGGACAACAAAATGTATTTCATATGCAGGTTGGTTGCATCTCCTTAAAGTAGTATTGTTCTCTATTTAGACTTACTGTCGCAATTATCTTACTGCCCAAGAAAATAATAGAAGTGATTGAGAGGATGTGTCAAATCTTTTAGAAGACTGGTGGGCTAGATATTTAAAGAAAACACTTCTAGATTGGGATAAATTATGCCTACCAAAATTTGCAGAAGGTATGAATTTGATTAATTTGTGAATATGGAACAAAGCAGATTTATGCAAGCTGCTGTGGAGCTTGAACAATAAGAAGGATATCCTATGGATTCAATGGGAGCACACTTATATATCAAGTCTGATACCACATGGGGGACTTTCTCTAAGCAAGCTAGTTGGGTTATTCAACAAATATTCAAAGCTTAAAAGTACATTGAAGAGGTTGGTATGGTTGAAGATGATCTACACAATACGTAAAAGTTCTCCATTAAAGACATGTATAAGGCCTTAGTTGGGATTCACCCAAAGATGGAATGATGAAGGTTGATTTGGAACAACAGTGGGGTTCCTAATTGGTTGTTTATCTTGTATCTAGAAGCATATAAAAAACTCTATGTAAGAGATAGGTTGCTAAAGTGGGGCATATCAGTCGACCTGAAGTGCCCTCTATTTGAGGCAGAATTAGAAACTATCGAGCATCTTCTATTCAAATGACAACAACAACAAAAATCTAGAGCAAACTACTCCAATGGCAAGGTATAACTAGGAGTACTCGGGGTTGGCTGGAAGAAATGAATTGGTGTGTAACCAAGTGTAATAGTAAAAGTAGTACAACCATTTTGTGTCACACAACTTTGGCAGCCACTATTTACTATTCCTGGATTGTGAGGAATCAAGTGACATTTTAGAGGAGTAGAGGACCATATAGTAACCTTGTCAAGCAGATTATCCAAGAGGTGTTTTTCCGAGCAAGTTTACATCCTAAATTAGAGGGTAGGATTCTAAGTTTGAATAGGTACCAGAGTAGATAGATTTATTATGTGTGATTTGTTTTGTTTGAAGTAGTATTGAAGTTGCACAAGCTGGGGATCCTTGGGCTTGTGTCTTGACAGCTTGACTGCCTTTTAGCTCTGTAATTCTATACGTGGTTTTAAATGAAATGTTTATTTACCAAAACAATTATAGGTCATCTTCCAATGATATATTTTATTTTTCAAAAATACATTTAAGTTCTAAATATTATATGGGTAAACACAACCTCAACTCCAACTCCAAATTTGAAATTTCAAATAAAGTGATTTTGTTTTCATTTTCATGGCTAAATGCCTACTAAGTACTCATATTCACACCAATCTTCTGTACATTAAGGGACTTTTTTAAAATGAAAAAGAAGGCCAAATGTCTCGAACTTTCAAATATGATTAGTATGTACTCATGCTATACATTATGGATAATGGATTCCTTATCTTTAGAAGTTGGGTACATATATACCCTTAATGGCAAGCCACATGACCTTTCTTGAAAACTAACTTATTCTTTCTTAGATTAAATAGCTCATCCATATTGAACCCGCTTTTTGTAATACCCCATAAAATTATAGACGAGTTTCTAGCTATTCGTCTAATGTTTAGAAGTCCCAAGTCATTTAATTTACACTAAGTACAAGTGACATGGCCTTTTAAGACCCCAAGATTTCAAACGTTTAATTTTTGGCCTTCTCAAGTTCAAAATGTTAATTTATGAGTTAAAATATGTTCTGGGATAATAAAAGGGTCATCCGGGAGAGGCTTTGAATTTTTGAAAGACATTTTGGGTGTTTTTGACCACGAATGCAGAATACCTTTGTGATTTTAACGTGTTAGAAAGATTGTCCCTCCACGATACATGATGTATCACGGAGGTTAGTCTCTGTAATACATGCCGTGTCATGGAGGTTAGCTGTAATACCTCAAAATCTCATTCCAAAGCGTCACACGGTGCTTAAGGCTATAAGTAAATCTAAGCTAACCCTTTGAGCCTGCTACTACTTTTACCACTTACTTTAGGATGAATAGACCAAGTAATAATGCTATATTATGTCACTCTAAACTGAAATAACTGAAAAACAATATCTGGATAGCAAAACATTGAAAAACCTGAAAACTTCAACTGACAGTCCAACAATCCTCTACTTACTAAAAACTAGAGAGTCATTGGGACAAACCCCCAACTGACTCGTACTGAACAAAAAAGGAATAAACCAACTACTACAAAGACTAAAATTAGGAAAATAGGTCCTCAAACCATGAGGACTCACCAACAGCGAAGATATAGATAGAGGTACTCGGAGATCACTGTCACTGTTGAGACTGAGCACCTGAACCTACATTATGAGACAATGTAGTACACAGACGTATATGTGGATCAGTACTTTGAGGATGTACTGAGTATATGGGGGTGTATTCATTAAGTTCACAATATCATTACTCTTTATGAAACCATGCATGCAAATTTGAATGACTCACATAGCTTGAATAAGTCCGAAAGATAAATCTCATAAGTCATGAACAATGAAACATGTAATATAAATTTCGTAAGTCATTATACTTAGTTCTACAATCTGTATTCTCCTCTTATTCTCAAAGCTTGTAAACGAAAGAGGAATCTTAAGACAATAACTTTCAAACTTATACTTTTATCTTAAGGAGAATAAAAAACTTCTTTTGAAACTTTAGGAATTCAAAGACTTATGATTATGGAACTTTGGGACTCTTTGGGAACTTGGACTTGGGAGTTTCTTCTAACCGACATAAACCATGTGAGCTGACATAGCGTCCAACGTCTTTCCCACATTGGGGAGAGCTGTTCTACCCTTGCCATCAGAATAGAATCTTAACTTTAGTGATCACTTGTCTTAGCCCACTAGGGCCATATTATAGACCTACGGTAGCTCGTAGTTCTGGGGCACTAGACATTGGAATCATACCTAAATCAGTGCTAAATACTACTCCCATACTTAGGCTCAAAACTTTTAGGAAATTCACCTTAAAACAATGCACAAATATATATAGTGAATGCCAAACTAAGCTTCTCCTTGCTTTAAATCATAACCTGAATGAATAATGTGGATTCCTATCTTAGCTTAGGATCAAATCATTTTCTTTAAATATTGGTAAGCAATTTGTTAGAGGAAAGCTCAAGACCATAGTCTTCTTAAAAACTCAAACTCATTCTTGACTTAAAGCATCAACATATGCTCAAAAGATCTAAATTTCATAACAAGGTTTAATTCTTGACTTCAACTTTGGAAACATAAAAAAAATATCAATTTTCAATGGGAAAATACAATTCACAACATAAATCCTCAATCCAAGGCATAAATAATTGAGATAACATGAAATTTCTAGGCTTGAACAATTTCTAAATTCATAAACTCAAAATAGAGTATATTGGATATAAACTCACTTGTAAAAATATGAAATTCTTTAATAAAATCAAAGCTTTGGGCACAAGAATGGAAGAAGTGTTCTTGTTCAAATCCCACATACGTTAGATTATGGAATTTGAATGAACTCTCGCTTTTGTGACTCTATTCGCGACTTTGGACGGATATTCTTGATGTCCTTGGTGTGGGCATTCCGATTCTTGAAGAAATTTTGAAAAGTGATAGTTAAATCTTGAGTTCTCTTAAATTTTTGGTTGAAACCCTAGAAAATGTTCTTGGTGAATCTTAAAGAAGAAGGCTATATTTTGGTATTTGAGGACCTTAATCCCGTGTTATGACTGATGGGGGGGGGGGGGGGGACTAAATTGCCTCCTTGGATGCGATTTTAAAAGCTGAAAAATGGGCATCAGCGCGATTGGCGACGTGGCGCGTCGATGCCATCAACGTGATACCGACGTGTTGTTCCATAATTGCGCCTAGCCTTAGTAATTTTGATTGGCAGTTCCTGTAATAAAATTGACAAACGCGATGCACCAAGATGGTTGGTCCACTGTTTTGGGACACCAAACATGGTCTAAACGTGGTGCAAAAATTTTGAAACTTTTTTGGGAACACCTATTGACTTCCCTAATCATGAATTAGCTAAAATACCAACTATCGAAGGCTAGGAAGGTTGGTAATAAAATCCTCAAAGTTTTGAGGCTCTAGAAATGACTAAGCCCCAACACTTAGCTAGATTTTCTAAGTCTAGGAACTCTTTCGGCATCGTTTAAGGGATTTAGATGATAAGGATTTTGTGGGGTCTTACAATATCTCGCCCTTGGGAACATTCGTCCTCGAATGTCACTAGTTAGGCTAAGAATACAGAGAAAACTGAAGATGTACAGCTGAAATTATTTACTAAATTGACTCTACATCGTCATAAACTTTGAGTACTTCAGAGAATGCATGGACTCATAATGAGAATAGCTATATAGCTGAATATTTGGTTAAAGAAGAGCTGAATTAAGGAAGAATAGTACCTTCGGCTTGATCTGAGCTTGTGGAGTAAAGATGGGGGTATTTGGCTCGCATATCTGCTTCTGCTTTCCAAGTAGCACCCTCAACTGACTAGTTTCGCCATAGAACTTTGACCAAAGGAACTTCTTTGTTTCTTAGTCTACGAATCCGATGGTCTAGGATTTCAACTGGAATCTCTTCATATGAAAGACTGTTCTGAATGTCTGAGATCTCTGAAGGGTCTACTACAACGGACTCACCAATGTGCTTCTTAAGCATGGAGACGTGAAAGACAGGATGAACAACTGACAAATCTATGGGCAACTCTACCTCATAAGCTACTTTCCCAACACGGCTTAGAATTCTATAGTGGCCAATATAATGGGGACTAAGCTTCCCCTTCTTGCCAAATCTCTTCACCCCTTTCATGGGTGAAATCTTCAAATACACCAAATCACCTACCTAAAACTTGAGGTCCTTTCTCCTTACATCTGCATATAACTTCTCACGACTCTAAGTTGTCTTTAATCTCTCTCTAATCAGCTTGACTTTATCCATAGCCTCAAACACTGCATTAGGTCCAATCAAAGCAGCCTCACCCACTTCAAACCAACCTATGGGTGATCTATATCTCCTTCCATAAAGAGCCTCAAACGGGGCTATCTGTATGCTAGAATAATAACTATTGTTATATGCAAATTCAATCAATGGCAAATGCTCATCCCAACTTTCTATGCCCTCAATATATCTTCCAGAGTCTGGATGGTCCTCTCAGCCTGACCATCTATCTGCAGATGAAAGGCGGAACTAAGATGCACTTGGGTACCAAGACCTTTCTAAAAATCTCTCCAAAACTGGGAAGTAAACTGAGTTCCTCTATCTGAGATGATAGACAAGGGAACTCCATGTAATCTGACTAAATCTCAAATATACAACTTAGCATAATCCTCAGCTATTTAAGATGTATGCAGTGGCAGGAAATGTGCTGACTTAGTCAACCTGTCTATAACAACCTAAATAGAATCTTGATGATGACGTGAAAGGGGTAAACCAGACACGAAATCCATATTCACCTCTTCCCACTTCCAAGTGAGTATACCAAACTCTTGTATTGCACCACCAGGTCTTTGGTTCTCTACCTTAACTTGTTGACAAGTTTTACACTTTGCCATAAACTCTGCTATATCCTTCTTTATGGCACTTCACTAATAGATTTATCGCAAGTCGAGGTACATCTTGGTAACGCCGGGATGAATAGAATATCATGCGCCATGTGCTTCAGCCATAATTCTCTACCTCAAATCACCAACACAAAGAACACACAATCTACCCTAAAACCTCAACACACCATCTCTCCCTTGGGAGAAAACCTCTACCTTTTGGTCTTTAACTGACTTCTTCAGTTTAACCAAACTAGGATCTATGTCTTGCTTCTCCTTCACTTTCGAAACTAAGGAGGATTCAGAACTACTCTAAACCGACACATTACCTTCAGCTAAATCAAATAACCTAATACCTAATATAGCCAAATGATGAACTTCACGAGCCAATTCTTTTTTATCTTTCTGTTCATAAGCCACACTGCCCATAGACAACCTACTAAGGGCATCTGCCACTACATTGGCCTAGCTCGGATGATATAACATACTCATATCATAATCTTTTAACAACTCTAACCATCTTTTTTGTCTAAGATTCAACTCCCTCTGAGTAAACACATATTGTAGGCTTTTGTGATCAGTAAACATATCAACATAAACACTATAAAGATAGTATCTCCAGATTTTCAAAGCAAAAACCACAACAACTAATTCAAGGTCAAGGGTTGGGTAATTCTTTTCATGCGGTTTCAACTGCCTAGAGGCATAAACTATAACCTTACCTTTTTGCATCAACAAACAACCCAGGCCAACTCTAGAGGCATCACAATACACCACAGAACCATCCGTACTATTGGGCAAAGTTAATACAGGGGCTGAAGTGAGTTGAGTCTTTAACTCCTGAAAAATCTTCTCACAGGAATCTAACCATTGGAACTTAACTTTCTTTTGGGTCAATCGGGTCATAAGAGATGCAATAAAAGAGAAACCTTCGACAAAATGGCGGTAATAGCTAGCTAGATCTAAGAAACTCCTAATATCTGATGAAGAGATAAGTCTAGGCCAATTTCTTATAGCTTCTGTCTTTTGGGGATTAACTCTAATGCCTTCGACTGAAATAATATAACATAGAAAAGCTACTGAACTAATCCAAAACTCACTCTTGCTGAATTTGGCGAACAATTGATGATCTCTAAGAGTCTGCAGGACAATTCTAAGATGGTCGGCATGGTCATCCTCATTATGGGAGTACACAAGGATATCGTCTATGAATACTATGACAAACATATCTAGATACTATTTTAACAATCGATTCATGAGGTCCATGATATCTGCTGAAGCATTGGTTAGCCCGGAAGACTTGACTAGAAACTCAAAATGACCATAGCAGGTTCGGAAGGCTGTCTTTAGAATATCACACTCTTTTACTTTAAGCTAATGATAGTTGGATCTAAGGTCTATCTTTGAGAAATAAGTTTCACCTTACAATTGATCAAATAGGTCATCGATTTTAGGAAGAGGGTACTTATTCTTGATTGTGACCTTATTAAGCTGATGATAGTCAATACACATACGCAAAGAACCATCTTTATTTCGTACAAACAGGATGGGTGTGCGCCAAGAAGAAACACTAGGCCTTATGAAACCTTTTTCTAGAAGATCTTTGAGTTGCTCTTTCAACTCCTTAAGTTCTGCGGGTGCCATACAGTATGAAGGGATAAAAATAGGCTGTGTATTAGGAAAAAGGTCAATCCCCAAGTTTATCTCTCTATCGGGAGGTACCCCTGGAAGATTTTCTGAAAAAATATCAGGAAACTCATTAACTATATTGACTGACTGAATAGTTGGAGTCTCAGACTTAGTGTCTTTTACTCAAACTAGATGATAGATGCAACCTTTGGATATCAACTTTCTGGCTTTAAGATACGATATAAAATGACCCTTGGGAAATACAGAATTTTCAGACCACTCAAAGACTGGATCATCTGGGAATTGAAGCTTAACCACACGGGTACAATAGTCTATAGATGCATAACAGGAATGAAGCCAATCCATACCTAGAATAAGATCAAAATCTACCATATCTAACTCTATCAAATCAACGAATATGACCTTATGAAAAAAAGTAATAGGATACTTTTTATAAACTTCCTTAGCAACAACTGGCTCACCTACTGGGGTAGAAACCAGGATAGGCTCAGGGATTTTTTTGGGATTTATCTCAAAATTCACAGCAATTAATGGGTTCACATAAGAGAAACTTGAACCAGGGTCCAACAACATATAAACATCAAAGTGAAAGACAAAGAGTATACCAATAACAACATCTGGAGAATCTTTCTATTCCCTACAGTATGTTAAGGCATAGAGTTGATTCTGGCGCTGACCACCAACTATGCTGGATGAAGCACCTCGAGGAGCGGCTAGACGAGTTAAAGAAGCTGGTGCACTGGTAGCCTGAGTCTAGGGTCGAACATCTCTATTCACCTGCCTAGCATGCAAACACTCTCTAAGTCTATGGCCCAACTTACCACAACCAAAACAACCCCTCTACTTGGCCAAACACTCGTCGATGTGGGTTCTGCTACACTTAGCACATGGGGCATAAGTGGGCCTGTTACTCACACTGTTCTGGGATCTGGAAATAGAAGACTTATTCCTCTGCTCCTTCCTGTTTTTGGGTGTGGGAGCACTAGCTGATGAAGGTGCTGGCATAGATGAATGACTCTAAAACTACAGATGGTTCCCTCTATGGGATCTAGTTTGACCATACTTATGCCACTCTGATCTAGCCCTCTTGTTTTCTCTTACTCTATCTCTCTCCTTTATCTTATCTGCCTTAATCTTTTGAGCATGCATCATTAGTATGGAAAGATCTTTGTCTCTATTGAGCATAGTAGTCCTACACTCCTTAACAATCAATCCAAACACATTGGTCATAAACTTACTCATACTGGTTTTGGGGTCAGCCACTAAATCAGGAGCACACTTGGATGACTAGTTGAACTTGAGTCAATACTACTCCTTTACTATCATAGAGTATTGCCTTAGGTTTATAAATTCCTCTATCTTCTCTTCCCTCATCTCAAGTAGGAATAACTTATCTAGGAACACATCCTGAAATACTTTCCAATACATAGGAGCTGTATTCACCCTTCTACTCTTTCTCCACATCACAACCCAATCATATGCAACATCTTTTAGCCTATAAGATGCCAATTCTACACTCTCTTCCTAAAAAACATGCATAACTTGGGTGATCTTCTTCACCCCATCAACATACAACTGGGGTCCTCACCTACCTTCAACCCATAGAACTCTGGCGGATTCATCCTCAAAAATCTCAAATCCTGGTTGTGGCTAAATCACCTCCTTGCTGATGCAGAATTATAGCCTGGTTATTGGCCTGAACATTCGTGGTGACCGCCTGAGCTAACGCCTAAAAAGCTTCCCGGAACTCAGCATGAGACATATTCTCATTCAGCGGATCAACAGACTGAGGTTGCTGGTTATCATTCCTATGGGTATTAGCCCTTTGGGGAGGCATTTTTTGTCCTAAAAAAGCACAAATTAATAGCAGAGAGAGACAACTGTAAGCACGACAGATTATGAAATAAAAAGATAACTTTTCTAAAATGTCTTGTAGCCTCTTGCTCATAGATGTGGTGAGCTACACACCGATGATCAAGACTCTACGTAACATGTCTTTTCAGGCTCCCTAGGACTTTTTAATCTGATACCAAGTTTGTAACACCTCAAAATATCATCCCGAAGCGTCACACGGTGCTTAAGGCTACAAGTAACCCTAAGCTAACCCTTTGAGCCTGCTACTACTTCTAACACTTACTTTAGGATGAACAAACCAAGCAATAATTCTATATTATGTCACTCTGAACTGAAATAACTAAAAAAATATCTGGATAGCAAAACACCAAAAAACCTAGAAACTTTAACTAACAGTCCGACAAGCCTTTACTTACTAAGAACTAGAGAGTCATTAGGAGAAACCCCCAACTGACTTGTACTAAATGAAAAGAAATAAACCAACCACTACAAAGATTGAAATAAGGAAAATAGGTCCTCTAACCATGAGGACTCACCAACAGCGAAGATGCAGATAGAGGTACTCGGAGATCACTGTCGCCACTGAGACTGAGCACCTGAACCTACATTATGAGACAATGTAGCACACAGGCATATATGTGAATCAGTACTTTGAGGATGTACTGAGTATTTGGGGATATATGCATTAAGTCCACAATATTATCACTCTTTATGAAACTATGCATGCAAAAATGAATGACTCACATAGCTTGAATAATTCTAAAATATAAATCTCATAAGTCATGAACGATGAAAAATGTAATATAAATTTCGTGAGTCATTATACTTAATTCTAAAATTTGTATTCTCCCCTTATTCTCAAAGGTTGTAAACCAAAAAGAAATCTTAAGACAATAACTTTCAAACTTATACTTTTATCTTAAGGAGAATAAATAACTTCTTTTGAAACTTTAGGAATTCAAAGACTTATGATTATGGAACTTTAGGACTTTGTGGGAACTTGGACTTGGGAGTTTCTTCTAACCGACATAAACTATATGAGCTGACATGGAGTCCAATGTCTTTTCCACGTTAGGGAGAGCTGTTCTACCCTTACAATCAAAATAGAACCTTAACTTTAGTGATCACTTTCTTAGCCCACTAGGGGCATATCATAGACCTATGGTGGCTCGTAGTTTGGGGCATGAGACCTTGGAATCATACCCAAATTGATGCTAAATACAACTCCCATACTTAGGCTCAAAAATTTTAGGAAATCCACCTTAAAACAATACACAGATATATATATAGTGAAAGCCAAACTAAGCTTTTCTTTGCTTTAAATCATAACCTGAATGAATAATGTGGATTCCTATCTTAGCTTAGGATCAAATCATTGACTTTCTTTACATCTTGGTAAGCAATTTGTTAGAGGAAAGATCAAGACCATAGCCTTCTTAGAAACTCAAACTCATTCTTGACTTAAAGCATCAACATATACTCAAATGATCTAAATTTCATAATAAGGTTTAATTCTTTACTTCAACTTTGGAAATACAAAAAAAATATCAATTTTCAATGGGAAAATACAATTCACAACATAAATCCTCAATCCAAGGCATAACTAATTGAGTATATTGGATATAAAATCACTTGTAAAAATATGAAATTCTGTAATAAAATCAAAGCTTAGGGCATAAGAACGGAAGAAGTGTTCTTGTTCAAACCCCACATACCTTAGATTATGGACTTTGAATGAACTCTCGCTTTTGTGACTCTAGTCGTGGCTTTGGATGGATTTGTTGATGCTTTTGGTCCGGGGATTCCAATTCTTGAAGAAATTTTGAAAAGTGATGGTTAAATCTTGAGTTCTCTTGAACTTTAGGTTGAAACCCTAGAAAGTGTTCTTGGTGAATCTCAGAGAAGAAGGCTATATTTTGGTATTGAGGGACCTTAAACCCGGGTTTGGACGGATGGGGGGGGGGGGGGGGGAGACTAAATTGTCCCCTTGGATGCGAATTTTAAAAGCTAAAAAATTGGGCATCGACGCAATTAGCGATGCGGCGCATCGACGACATCGACACGATATTTACGTGTTACGCCATAATCGCGCCTAGCCTCAGTACTTTGGATTGGCAGTTCCTATAACATAGTTGACCAATGCGATGGGCGATGTGTTGCTCTAAGATCGCGTTGGTCCACTATTTTGGGACACCAAACATGGTCTAAACGTGGTGCAAAAATTTCAAAACTTGTATGGGAACACCTATTGACTTCCCTAATCATGAATTAGCTAAAATACTAACTATCAAAATCTGGTAAGGACTGAGACCTTTAGTTGCAGTCCCTAAGTTCTAGAACTACGTAGTTTGTGTAGGTTATGAGATGTCACTACCAGTAGAGGATTGACACCCTTATCCTTTGGGACATCAGATTAGTGGATCCACATAGCCAGTATTAGTACCAATGGTAATGTGCGACACCCTTCCAACTAAGGTTATGGGTTGTACCCCAATTAGCTCAGATTGGGGCATGTTGGTTACATGATATCTTCCACAGTTTTAGTTCAATATTCAGATTATATCAGCTCAAGTTTGCATGACCAAGTGTTCTGGTTATCAGCAATTCACTTAGTTAGATTTATAGACTATTTTAGTACATGCTTTACTTGTATTTTATTTGTTTTACATGTCCATGCATTCATGTTTAGTATCCATATGTATTTCAGTCAATCCCTATCTCACATACCACTACATTCAAAGTACTGACCGCATAATCTCTTTTGCACTATGTTGTCTTATAACATAGGTTCAGCCGCTCAGTTCCTTGATTGCCCTTAGTCAGTTCAGTACCACTCAGCAGTAGTTATGGTGAGTCCTCATCCACCGAGGATAAGTTATTCATAGTTATTTTTAGTATTTCCTTTATTTTTAGTTAGTCGGAGTTATTTAGGGATTTGTCCCATCAACTCTTCATGTTTTAGAGGCTTTTAAATATGCAAACTTATTTTTCAATTTTAATAGCAGTTTCAGGCACGTTGAGTATTATTTGAGTACTTTATCTTAACAAAGTTTTTATCAATTTAGCTTTTGCATATAACACTTGTATTATTATTTTATTTAGTGCTCACAGCAGGTACCAGATCATGGATCAGCTTAGGATCACTTATGGACTTAAGCACTGTGTTACAACTTGGGGGTAGTCTCAGGTCGTGACAAAGCTTGGTATTAGAACCTGACGTTTTAAAGTGTCCTAGGATATCTAAAATCCGTGTTGAGTAGAGTCTTATCCGTGGGTGTGAAACATACCACACCTATGAGAGAGAGGCTATGAGATATTTTAGAAAAGTTTACCTTAATTCATTATTCATGTTGTGTGAAAGAGCATAAGCTTTATTGAATTGCTTTTTATAACTCGACCTTTATCCATTTATAGAAAATGCCTTCCAGAAAAAATAACGAAAAAGAAACGGGGATCATCCCGCACCACCATTGTTTAGGAAGACTCTCTAAACGAATATGTTTCCCATGCCAAATTCAGGACTGCTTTCATTGTTTTCGCCCAAACTATTGCTGCTTAGAATAACCAACAGGCTATTGCCTCAGCCAATTGAGTAGTGGGCATGTCAACAGCTTGGATCTGAGACTTTACTTGGATGAATCCTCCATTGTTTTTTAGATCCAAGACAGTGAAGGATCCATAAAAGTTTCTTGATAGTGTGCAGAAAGTGATAGATATCATGGGTGTTACTACTTGTTAGAGTGCTGATTTAGTTGCTTACCAATTAAAAGGAGTGACTCATACTTGGTTCAAGCAGTTGAAAGAGGACAAAGGTGTTGATGCAGGGCCTATAGAGTGGGAGGAGTTTGCTATGACCTTCTTAGATAGGTTTTTCCCATTCGAATTGAGGGAGACTAAGGTGCAGGAGTTTATAAATCTAAAGCAGGGTAACATAAATGTGAAGGATTGCTCACTCAATTTTACCCAGTTGGTGAGGTATGCTACGGCTATGGTGGCTGATTCTCGGGCCAAAATGAGTAATTTTGTGTCAAGGGTTTTGAAGGATGTGGTTAAGAAGTGTACAACAACTATGTTGGTTAAATAGATGGACCTTTCTAGATTGATGGTCCATGCTCAGCAGAACGAGGAGAAGAAGCTCAAAGAAATGAGAAGAGAGAATATGAGGGCCAGAATTGGTAGCTTCAACTTCTTACAACAAAGGTCTGATGGTGGGAATCATTCTTAGTTCTGCTAGAAATTTTTAGCTCCATCCCCATTTTCAGCCAGTGCGCCAGTGCCTACGTTAAGACATGACAATAGCGAGAGAGCGCTAGGCTTTAAGCCCCAAGGTAGCATGAATATTGGTCGTAATAATCCACTTTGTAGGAGATATGATAGGAACCATTAGGGAGAGTGCCGGGCAGGCAATCATATGTGTTTGGATGTGGCAAGCCAGGACATAGGATCAAGGATTGCCCAGACGGGAAAGGATTTTCATCAATAAGATCAGTCTAACTTTTCATCAGCTCCAGCAGGTCGCCCGACTCAATAGGGAGCCACCTTCAGTGCCACCAGTGGGAAGCGTTAGAATTAATTTTTTACTCTCCAGACTTGACAAGATTAGGAAAGTTCTCTAGATGTGGTTACGGATACGTTACAAGATTTTCATGTTTATGCATTGTTAGACCCCGGATCTTTACTTTATTTTATGACTCCCTATATAGCAGTAGACTTTGGCGTCAGTCCCAAAATCTTAGTAGAACCCTTCTCAGTTTCTACCTCAGTGGGTAGTACTATTATATCCAGACGGGTATACAAAAATTACTTAGTCACAGTGTCTCGAAAAGTCACTTTAGTTGACCTTGTGGAGTTAGAGATGATTGATTTTGATGTCATTATTAGCATGGATCGGTTCCACTTATGCTATGCCTCAGTTGACTGTAGAAATAGAATAGTGTAGTTCCAATTTCCTAATAAACCTATCATAGAATGGAGGGGTAGCACTTCAGTGCCTATAGGTCGATTTGTCTCATATCTTAAGGAAATAAAGATGATATACAAGGGCTGTATTTACCATCTTATTTGATTCAAGGACTCAAATTCTGAAACTCTGAGTCTTGAGTCATTCTAGTTGTGAATGAGTTCCCAAAAGTATTCCTTAAAGATCATCCTGGAGTTCCTCCTGAGAGGGAAATTGACTTCACAATTGATCTCCTCCCAGATACCCAATCTATCTCAATTCTACCTTACAAAATGACTTTAGTTAAGCTTACAAAATTGAAGGATTAGTTGAAAGATTTCTTTGATAAGGGTTTTATCAGGCCTATTATTTCTTTGTGGGGTGCTCCAGTTCTCTTCGTGCGTAAGAAAGATAATTCCCTTATAATGTGCATCGACTACCATCAGTTGAACAAAGTCAGAATCAAGAATGAGTATTCTCTCCCCAAGATTGATGACTTATTTGACCACTCTAGGGTGCAAGCTATTCTCTAAGATAGACCTCAGATTCGGCTATCATTGGCTTTGAGTTAGAGAATGTGACATCCTCAAGATAGCCTTCAGAACTTGATATGGTTACTTTGAATTTCTAGTTATTTCTTTTTGGATAAAAAATGCTCCTACAACTTTTATGGACTTGATAAACAGGGTGTTCAAGCAGTACTTAGAAATTTTTATTATAGTCTTCATAAATAACATCATCATCTATTCTCATAGTGAAGGTAATCATGCAGATCATTTGAGGATTTTATTGCAAACCCTTAAGGATCACCAGTTATTCGCTAATTTCAGCTAGCGTGAATTCTATTTGAGATCAGTAGTTTTCCTTGGTCATATCATTTTCAATGATGGTATTCGAGTTGATCCTCAAAAGATCGAAGTAGTAAGAATATGGTCTAGACCCATCTCTCCATCAGATATCAAGAGTTTCTTAGGCTTAGCTGGTTACTACATATGGTTTTTTAAATGATTTTCTTCTATTGCTTCTCCCATGTCTTGACTGACTTAGAAGAAAGTCAAATTTCTGTGGTCAGGTTCATGCGAGAAGAGTTTTTAGGAGTTGAAGACTCGACTCACTTTTGCTCCAGTATTGACTCTGGCGGAGGGTTCAAATAGGTTTGTAGTCTACTGTGATGCTTCCAGAGTTGGTCGTGGTTGTGTATTAATGTAGCAAGGTAAGGTCATAACCTATTCCTCTAGACAACTTAAACCCCATAAGAAGAATTACCGAACCCATGATCTTGAGTTGGCAATAGTTGTCTTTGCCTTAAAGATTTAGAGGCATTACCTTTACGGGGTTCATGTTGTTGTGTTTACGCACCATAAGAGTTTATAGTATATTTTTATGCTAAAGGATCTAAATCTTTGTTAGAGAAGGTGTCTTGAATTGTTAAAGGACTATGATATGAGTATGTTATATCACCCAAGTAGGCTAATATAGTGGCCAATGCCCTTAGTAGATTATCTATAGGAAGTGTTGCGTATGTTGAGGAGGATAAGAAGGATTTAGTTCGTGAGGTTCATCAATTTGCTAGATTAGGTGTTTGGTTGGTTGATTTGACCAAAGGTAATAATATATGGGTTCAGAATGGTTCAGAATCTTCATTGGTTGCCGACGTGAAAGAAAAGCAAGACATGGATCCTATTTTGGTCAATATGAAGGAGACAATTCTGCATTAGAAGGTTGAAGTTTTTACCCAAGGGGGAGATGGTGTGCTTTGATAGTAGGGAAAAGTATGTGTTCTGAGTGTGGATGGTTTGAGACAGCAAATATCAGCAACGACGCATGGTGCACACTATTCTATTCACCCAGGGGACACTAATATTTTCCGTGATTTTCGAGAAATCTATTGGTGGAATGGTATGAAGAAAGATGTTACAGAATTTGTGGCTAAGTGTTTGAATTGTCCGCAGTTTAAGGTTGAACACCAAAGGCCTAATGGTACACTTTAGGAGTTCACTATCCCCACTTGGAAGTTGGAGGTGGTGAACATGAATTTTGCGACAAGGTTAGCTCGTACACATCGTCAACGTAATTTGATTTGGGTCATTATAGATAGAATAACCAAGTCATCCCATTTCTTGCCAGTTCATACTTTGTATTTAGCTTAGGATTATGCTAGACTCTATCTCAGTGAATTGGTAAAGTTACATGGGGTTTCATTGACCATTATTTCTGATAGAGGTACTTAGTTTACCTCCCATTTTTAGAAGTTTTTTCAGAAGGGTCTTGGTACCCAAGTTCATCTCTGTAGAACTTTTCATCCTACGATTAATAAAAAAGGACCATTCAGATCTTAGAGGATATATTGATGGCTTGTGTTATCGACTTTAAATATAGTTAGGATAACCACTTGCCTTTGATTGAGTTTGACTACAACAACAACTATCACTCTAGTATTTAGATGGCTCCATTTGAGGCTCTCTATGGAAGGAACTGTAGATCTCCTATTGGTTGGTTTAAAGTAGGTGAGGCTGCTTTAATAGGGCTAGATTCAGTGTATGAGGCGATGGAGAAAGTTCAGTTGATTCGAGAAAGGTTGAAGAAAACCCAAAGTTGATAAAAATCCTATGCTGATGTAAGAAGAAGAGATATGGAATTTGATGTTAGTGAATTGGGTTATTTGAAAATTTCACCCATGAAAGTGTGAAGAGATTTGGTAAGAAAAGGAATCTTAGTCCCCTCTATGTTGGCCCATACATGATTTTGAACGTCTGCGAAATCTCTACTACACGACTAAAATAAATGCCTATTTGAAAACTGGGACAAGGCCCCAGTAAACCCAAAACTAATAAATGATAAATTAAACTGCAGACATCAGGCCTTCCAAAATATAGAAGTCTCACCACTTGATTCTGCG
Organism: Capsicum annuum; assembly: GCF_002878395.1. Lineage (NCBI taxonomy): Eukaryota > Viridiplantae > Streptophyta > Magnoliopsida > Solanales > Solanaceae > Capsicum > Capsicum annuum. The sequence continues at coordinate 123,743,964 of NC_061117.1, forward strand.
ATCTATTGGAAGAAATCTACTAGTTTTCTGGACCCCTAGACTGTGCCTCCGAACCTCAGAGGAGAGGGGGTCAATACAAAAGTACTGGTACACAGAGAAATCAAAAAAGAAATATAATATTTTTACACAATATAGGTGAGAGCCATTATAAAGCAGTTCCATATCAAATTATTTGAAAACACATGGGCATAATGTAATAGTTTTCAATACCAATGTAATGCGATTGAGCTAGGTGGAATACCCTACAATTGTAATTCCATGGCTATGTGGAATCCGCCTCTGGTGCTCGACGGCCAAGCCTCTAATCTAAGTAGCCGCCAGGATTTGGAGCTGGTATACCCCCCATGTGAGTACACCACAGGGAATCCTCCCATGTGAGATATCCCAATTATTTTATTATCCTCCCACGTAGGATACAATATCATATGACCCGCATCGACAACTACGGTTTCCAGCGATGAGCCCTTTCACTCAAACGCCTTCTTCGGGCATCCACCTTTCTCATGAAAATCAGTTGTTTCAAGCTTTGTTAAAATCAATCACATGTCATACTCTGTAGGGTATCATCATACCCGACTTGCAAGCCATCAATATCCCATCATTCTTCTCATTCAACCATTGTATTCAACATGAATAACCTTCTCGTTTTCAAGTCAAAATCATATCAATTCTCAAAACATTTCATGTCATGCTCTTCAAGATGTTTTCAAACAATTTACATCATATGAAAATTTAAAACAAATTCACATCAAGAGAGGAAATTTCATATCATTCATGCTCTCAAGTTAACATCTTTTCGGAATACATGCATAAACATATATCATATAGCAAATCACTTTGGGAGTAAGCCTAAGGGCCAAATCAATATCATAAAACGTTTAAAACATAATCATATTCATAATTTCAAAACCTCCATTTGAAAACATGAATTATTAAAGTCCATGAGATTTTTGAGATAACCCCACGTACCTCTATATGCGCAAATTATAGGTGCTTCTTGAAGCCTACGTTCAGGGGATTCGAAATATGTGATTAGTTTCTAAAACCCCTGGTTGAATCTTAAGTTGCTTGGTTTTTTATTTTGAAACCCTATGGAGAATCCTTGAGCACTTTCGATGAATGAAGGTGTATTTTGGGGTCTTTGAAATTGAATTTCATGTTTAGGAATAAGTAAGGGTGGAAAAGGACCATTTTGCCCCAAAAACGGAGTGTTTAAGCCACTTGAAACATTTACGTAGGCGCCGCCTATGCCATCTCCTATGTTTACATAGGCGCCGCCTATGCCATCGCCTATGTTTACATAGGCTCCGCCTAGGCTATCACCTATGTTTGCTTAGGCGCCGCCTATGCTATCCCATATGCTTTCTAGTGGCCATGTGCGATCGGTTAGGCGACGCATATTACTTTAAGAGGCCATAACTTCTTGCTCAGGTGTCGGATTTTAGCAAAATTGGTATCGTTGGAAAGCTTACTTGAAGACCCATCATTTGATACATAGTAGGCTCTGTAATTTGACATATCCAGAGAGTTATGGTCGATGGAATATGACACAAATTACAACGTCCACTAAAACTTAATCGATCGAAATAGTTTGAACTCGTCCTTGAGTTGAAGGACCTCGATGGTCTAAATTCAAGCTTGAATGGATTCACATGCTACACAAATAATTAACATGCCGTATTGGCATAGGATTTATGGCTTCGGGATTTATCAACACATCGGAATCATGGTCTATATTATAGTCCGAAATGCGGACGTTAGGATCATTCATCCTCAAATAATGATGTGGGACACAGACCGACACGATTTTAAGCATAATAAAGGACTAGGAAAGATATGATAGGAATAGTACCTTCTGTCTCATCCTCCATCAAAGCAAATAAATTAGGATATCTAATTCTCATGTCGTCTTCTGACTCCCAAGTTGCTTCTTCGACTTTCTGATTCCTCCATAGTACCTTTACTGAGGCTATCTCTTTGCTCCTCAGCTTTCGAACTTGGCGATCCAAAATTTCAACGGGCTCTTCTTCGTAAGACAAGGAATCTGTCACTTTGACACCCTCTACTGGAAATACCAAAAAATGATCTCCAATGCATTTCTTCAACATGGATATATGGAATACCGGATGAACGAAACCCAAACTTGCAGGCAATTCTAGCTCATAAGCAACTGGACCAATCTTTCTCAGAATCTGATATGGCCCTATATAGCGCGGGCTTAATTTACCCCTTTTTCCAAACCGCATAACTCCTCTCATAGGAGAAACCTTGAGAAACACCCAATCACCAACTTCAAACTTTAGTTCTCTTCTCCGAACATCGGCATAGGACTTCTGACGACTCTGAGCAGTCTTGAGTCATTCGCTAATGATCTTCACTTTCTCCATCGCCTGATGAACAAGATCAGGCCCATATAAATGGGTCTCTTTGACTTCATACCATCCTATCAGAGACCTACATCTCCTCCTATACAAAGCCTCAAAAGGAGCCATCTTAATGCTGGCATGGTAACTATTATTGTAAGAAAATTCAACCAGTGGCAGGTGATCTACCCTACTACCTTTCAAATCAATGATGCATGCCCTCAACATATCCTCGAGGGTATGAATGGTACGCTCAGCTTGACCATCCGTCTGAGGGTGGAAACCTGTGCTCAAATTCACTTGTGTACTTAAACCCTTCTGAAAAGATCTCCAGAACTGAGATGAAAACTGTGTACCTCTATTGGATATAATGGAAACTGGATCCCCATGCAACCGAAATATCTCCTTAATGTAAATCTTAGCATAACCCTCTCCCGAATAATTAGTCCTCACAGGCAAAAAGTGGGCTGACTTTGTCAACCGATCTACAATCACCCATATAGAATCATATTGGTTTCTGAATCTCGAAAGTCTTGTAATTGAGTCCATGTTTATCATCTCCCACTACAATAAAGGCAGGGCTATCTCTTGGGAAGTACTACCTGGCCTCATGTGTTCTACCTTCACTTGTTGATAGTTCAAACACTCGGACACAAAATCAGCTACATCACGTTTCATGTTATTCCACCAATACAAGGTTTTTAGATCATGGTACATCTTAGTAGAGCCTGGGTGAACAACATATCTCGAAGTGTGTGCCTTATTAAGGATTTTTTCCCGCAGCCCATCAATATTTGGAACGCACAACCTACCCTGAAATCTCAGAATACCATCACCACCAATTTCAAACGGCATAGACTTTTGTTGACCCACATCTTTCTTGATTTGCATCAATGTGGGATCTTCAACCTACATCTGCTTAACTTCAGCACAAAGGGATGACTTAGCTAACTCCTGAACAATCACCCTTCCATCTTCGGAATCTAAGAGTCGCACTCCCAGATTAGCAAGGCGGTGAATATCCTTCACCATCTCTTTCTTTCCTTTTTCTACATGAGAAAGGCTGCCTATAGACAACCTGCTGAGGGCGTTGGCTACAACATTTCCCTTGCCTGGATGGTAATGCAGACTCATATCATAGTCTTTCAAAAGTTCCATCCAACGCCTCTGCTTGAGGTTCAATTCTTTCTGCGAGAAAACATACTGCAAAATCTTATGGTCAGTATAAATATCAACATACACTTCATAGAGATAGTGCCTCTAGATTCTAAGTGCAAACACCATGGCTGCTAACTCCAAGTCATGAGTGGGGTAATTGCGCTCATGCACCTTTAACTTCCTAGATGCATAAGCTATCACCTTACCATGCTGTATTAATACACAACCAAGTCCCACACGGGATGCATCACAATAAACCACAAAACTATCTATACCCTCGGGAAGGGTCAAAATAGGAGCAGTAATCAGCTTGTCCTTCAACTTCTCAAAATAGTTTTCACATAAGTCAGACCACATAAACTTCATCTTTTTCTGAGTCAGTTTAGTAAGCGGAGCATCTATGGAAGAAAAACTCTTTATGAACCTTCTGTAATACCCCGCCAAACCCAAGAAGCTCCGAATATCGGTTGGAGTCGTGGGTCTGGGCCATTTTCTCACTGCTTCAACTTTCTGGGGATCCACTCTTGTCCCGTCACTGGACACAATATGCCCCAAGAAGGCAATAACATCTAACCAGAATTCACACTTCGAAAATTTGGCATACAGCTGATGATCCTTAAGGGTCTGAAGAATAATTCGAATGTGATTGGCGTGATCCTTTTACCCTTAGAATAGATCAGAATATCATCAATAAATACAATGACGAATAAGTCAAGAAACTGGCGGAATACTCTACTCTTAAGATCCATGAAGGCTGCAGGGGCGTTAGTCAACCCGAAGGACATGACTAGAAATTCATAGTGACCATATCGGGTTCGAAAGGCTATCTTGGGGACGTCTGACTCCCTAACTTTCAACTGATGATAACTCGAACGAAGATCTATTTTTGAAAAATACTCAGCACCCTGAAGCTGGTCAAAAAGCTCATCAATCCTAGGAAGAGGATACTTGTTTTTAATCGTGACCTTATTCAGCTGATGATAGTCTATGCACATATGAAGGGAACCGTCTTTCTTTCACACGAAAAGTACAGGTGCACCCCAAGGGGACACACTGGGGTGAATTAAATCCTTATCTAGAAGGTCTGCCATCTGCTCTTTTAACTCTTTCTATTCTGCGGGAGCCATTCTATATGGCAGAATAGAAATAGGACGAGTGTTTGGCAACACATCAATGCCAAAATCTATTTCCCTATCAGGTGGTATCCCTCGAAAATCTTCAGGAAAGATTTTTGGAAACTCATTCACTACAGGGACTGACTGAAAAAGAAGATTTTCAACTCTTGAATCTTTTACTTAGATTAGATGGTACATACAACCTTTGGAGATAAGCTTTAGGGCTCTAAGATAAGAGATAAAGTGACCTCTAGGTTCCACAGAATTCTCTTCCCATACAATTGGTGTCTCATTCAGAAAAAAAAAGTGACCTTCGGGTTCTGCAATCAAGGATGGCATAACACGAATGGAGCCAGTCCATCCCAAGGATGGCATCAAAATCTACCATATCAAGTTCTATAAGGTCGGGCACAATATCCCTACTAAGAATAGACACAACACAATTTTTATAAACCCTTCTAGCAACAATAGAATCACCTACAGGAGTGGAAACAGTGAAGGGTTTTTCAATGACTATAGGCTCAAACCCAAAACCAACAGCTATATAGGGGGTCACATAAGATAAAGTAGACCCGGGATCAAGCAATACATAAACATCACGAGAAAAAATTTGTAATGTACCGGTGGCGACATCTGGTGAAGCTTCCGCCAACTGGCGGTTAGTTAAAGAATATAACCGGTTGCGATCGCTTCCGGTAGCTGAAGGGGCACCCTTAGGAGAAATAACCATGAGGGTAGCTTGGGGCCTAGTCCCCCTTGTATTTCCTCTAGCAGAAGGGCAATCTCTCTGAAGATGTCCCACCTTTCCATAAGTATAACAATTTTTCCCCTAAAAAAAACACTTCCCTGGGTGATTCCTCCCACAAATCTCACACCATGGATAAGTATCACGTTGTTGGGCCACACTCCCCTACGACTGAGTATCTAGGGCTCTCGATCGATAATGAGTCTGGAAACTCTGAGATCGTCTGTCTGCTAGTGGTCCGGGCGCTGGGGCACTGGCAGCAGACTGTGCATTGCTCCTGACTTCTTCTTTTACCATCTATTTCCCCAGTTGTCGCTCTATGGCTAGCTGTGATTCTGATCCGCGGTTCTCTTTGCTTGCCTGTATTTCTGTCTTGTTTCTAAAATTTTGTTTTTCTTCTCTTTTATCTACTGCATATGAGCGGTCAGCCGAGTAAAGACTAACTCCTTGTTCAACATAGCCCCCTGGCATTCAAGTACCAGGTTATCAGCAAGGCCGGATGCAAATTTCCTCATCCGGGCTCTCATATTACTAGTCAACTCTGGTGTATAGCGGGCTAGTTTATTAAACTTCAAAGTGTACTCCTGGACACTCATATTGCCTTGCTTCAGATTCACAAACTCTTCTGCCTTGGCCTTTCTCAACTCCAGAGGAAAGAATCGATCAAGGAAAGCTTCCACAAATTCGCCCCAAACTATGGGCTCAACACTCTCACCTTTTGCATCCTCCCAGTCCGCATACAATTGATTCGCAACATCCTTGAGGTGATAAGTTGCCAGTTCCACCCCTTCAATCTCATCCACATGCATTACCTTAAAGATCTTTTCCATCTCATCCATGAAATCCTGTGGATCTTCCTCCACCTTGGTTCCCGTGAACTTAGGTGGGTTCATCTTCATGAAATGTCTGACCCTAGTAGCCTCAGACGTAATAGATGTAGACCCAACATCTTTTAATCGTTGAGCCTGGTTAGATACCAACGGTGTCAGCATATGAATAGACCGTCTGAATTTTGCATTTGAAATATCTCCCTGAGTAGTTGGGGGACGGTTGACATTAGTACGCGGAGCCGGAGGTGGACTGGTTGGGACTGGAGGGACTCCTGGAGTAGGGACAAGTTCTGGAGTGTGGCTCTGTTATGGGTCCGCATCCCATGGGTGAGATGAACCTCATCTGCCTGAGCATTCTAATCGATGATATGACGTGGAGGCATAACTATGTTTTTGAAATATAAGTGATCATTGATTAGGGGACAGTTCAGACTCTGAAGCACGAACTAAATCACAAAGAAGGGAAACATTTCCTAAACGCCTAGAAGCCTCCTGCTTATAAGTGTGGTGCACTACACACCCATAAATAGGACTCTACCCGATGTGATTTCGCAGATGCCCTGGGACCATAAATCGTGCTCTGATACCAAGTTTGTCACGACCCGAACTGGGCCCTAGTCGTGATGAGTATTCCAAACCATGAGGCCTGAAACACCCCTATCTGTCTGGTAATCACGCACACAATTCATATGATAAAAGAAATGCGGAAGATACACAATATAACGAAAACATGGTCAAGAATCATGCGAAAGTAAAAATGGAGAATAATGTCCCACAATCTCAACACAACATCTTTATAACGTCTGTGAAATCTCTACGACACGACTAAAACAAATGCCTATTTGAAAACTGGGACAAGGCCCCCTGTAGACCCAAAACTAATAAATGATAAATTAAACTGCAGACATCAGGCCTCCAAAATATAGAAGGCTCACCACTTGATTCTGCGATCTATCAGAAGGAATCTACTGGTTGTCTGGACCCTAGACTATGCCTTCGAACTTGGGAGGAGAGGGGGTCAATACAAAAGTACTGGTACGTAGAGAAATCAAAAAAGAAATATCATATTTTTACACAATATAGGTGAGAGCCATTATAAAGCAGTTTCATATCAAATTATTTGAAAATGCATTGGCATAATGTAATAGTTTTCAAAACCAATGTAATGAGATTGAGCTAGGTGGAATACCCTACAATTGTAATTCCACGGCTATCTGGAATCCGCCTCTGGTGCTCGGTGGCCAAGCCTTCAATCCAAGTAGCCGCTAGGATTTGAAGCCGGTATACCCCCCATGTGAGTACACCATAGGGAATCCCCCATGTGAGATGTCCCAATTTTTTTATTATCCTCCCATGTAGGATACAATATCATATGGCCTGCATTGGCAACTACAATTTCCAGCGATGAGCCCTTTCACTCAAACTTCTTCTTCGGGCATCCACCTTTCTCATGAAAATCAGCGCATTCAAACTTTGTCCAAATCAATCACATGTCATACTCTTTAGGGTATCGTCATACCCGACTTCAAATCCATCAATATCACATCATTCTTCTCATTAAACCATTGTATTCAACATGAATAACCTTCTCGTTTTCAAGTCAAAATCATATCAATTCTTAAAACATTTCATGTCATGCTCTTCAAGATGTTTTCAAATAATTTACATCATGTGAACATTTAAAACAAATTCACATCAAGAGAGGAAATTTCATATCATTCATGCTCTCAAGTTAACATCTTTTTAGAATACATGCATATACATATATCATATAGAAAATCCCTTTAGGAGTAGGCCTAAGGGCCAAATCAATATCATAAAATGTTTAAAACATAATCATATTCATAATTTCAAAACCCCCATTTGATAACATGAATTTTTAAAGCCCATGAGATTTTTGAGATAACCCCACGTACCTCTATATGAGTAATTATAGGTGCTTCTTGAAGCTTACGTTCTGAGGATTCGAAATATACGATTAGTTTCTTAAACCCCCGGTTGAATCTTGAGTTGCTTGGGTTTTTATTTTGAAACCCTAAGGGGAATCCTTAAGCACTTTCAATGAATGAAGGTGTATTTTGGGGTCTTTGAAACTGAATTTCGTGTTTAGGGCTAAGTAAGGGTGGAAAAGAACCATTTTGCCCCAAAAATGGAGTGTTTAAGCCACTTGAAACCTTTACATAGGCGCCGCCTATGGCATCTCCTATGTTTACATAGGCGCCGCCTATGCTATCGCCTATGCTTTCCAGTGGCCATGTTGATTGGTTAGGCGACGCATATTACTTTGAAAGGCCATAACTTCTTGCTCAGGTGTCTGATTTTAGCAAAATTTGTATTGTTGGAAAGCTAACTCGAAGACCTATCATTTAATACATAGTATTCTCTCTAATTGGACATATACAGAGTATTATGATCGATGGCAGCTAACACAAATTACAACGTCCACTAAAACTTAATCGATCAAAATAGTTTCAACTCGTCCTTGAGTTGAAGGACCTCTATGGTCTAAATTCAAGCTTGAATGGATTCACATGCTACACAAATAATTAACAGGCTCTATTGGCATAGGATTTATGGATTTGGGATTTATCAACACATTGGAATCATAGTCTATATTGTAGCCCAAAATGCGGGGCGTTACACTTCTTGAGTTTGAAACATTTATTTATGAGTTGAAATATGTTTAGGGATGTTAAAAGGGTTATTTGAGACAGTTTTAGAATTATCACAAGGGGCTTGGGGTATTTTTGGACCACGAGTCAGAATACCTCCATGATTTTAACGTGTCATGGAGATTGGACCTCCACGATACACCATGTATCATGGAGGTTAGTCTTCAAAATACATACCGTGGCACAGAGGCTAGCCTCCACATAGCCTCCACGTCACGGAGGTTGTGAAATCCTACCTTTTTATTTAAGGTTTAAGGAGGCATTTTGGTCTTTTCCCCTCTTCCTAAGCTCCCAATTGATGTTTTAAAACCCAAGAGGGGTATTATTTTCCCCATTTCTCATTAGTTAACAACGTAAAATCATTCCCCTTTCCCAAGAACATAAAAATTGAAAGTTTCTCCCAAGAATTTATCATTCAAGGTGCCAATTCCAAGTTTTCTTCAAGGATTCAAGCAACTCAGGTATGTGGGATATTCATTAATGGGTTCGTTCCACCCATGAGTCACAAGAAATCCCTTGTTTTCAAGTATAAACCCTTTTACCTCTTTTCATGGAATTTTAATGTTAAGTATGAATTTACTCAATTTGTTCTTAATAGTTTTGAATATAAACCATGACTTTTTGTTTCCCCATGTAAAGTATACTCTTCCATGCTTTATAATCTCAGTCACCCATATCATGTTCAGTTGATACCATGTCAATTTATCAAGCTATGAAATAAATCATGTGATCATGTTGTCCTCATAAGTGTAATATATTCCCGTACTTGTAATCATAGATTTCATTAGTTTAGTGAAATTTACTATGTTTTAAGTCTACGATCATGAATTTCCTTACAATATTGTGATGATGTTATTGTACTAAAGTATTGTTAGTGTTGGTGGGTTATGAACACCCGATACTTATATGTTTACACATGTTTTAGATTTTCAAGTTTCAAGTCAGTCAGATCATTATTTTATCATCATATTCAGATTATCATATTCATATTGAGCAATTATCAGTTATGATTCCAGTTAGCATAAATCAGTACAAGTGTCAGTTCAGTTGGGAGTAGGATTTAACATCGAACGAACCTAGGGATGAAGACTCACCCACCAGTAAAACACTGAGACCTTTAGTAGTAATCCCCAAGTTCCAAAACTATGTAGCCACCTTAGGTTTAAGATGTCACCCGATAGTAGGAAACTGTCACTCTTTTAGTGGTCACCCGCTAGTACAGAACTGACATCCTAGTCCTTCGAGACATCAAATTAATAGATCTGTATAACCAGTGTTAGTACCCATGGTAAGGTACTAATACCTTTCAAACTGGGGTTACAGGTTGGATCTCGGTTACCTCAGATTGGGGTATGTCAGTTACATAATAGCTCCTACAATTTTAGTTCAGTATTTAGATTATATCAGCTCAGGTTTGCATGACCAAGTGTTTAGTTTATCAGCTCTTTAGTTAGTCAAATTTATAAATTATTTTAATACATGCTTTACTTGGTCTTGCATTCATTTTAAATATTTATGCATTCATGTTCAGTATCCATATGTATTTTAGTTAGTCCCTATCTCATATACCAGTACATTTAAAGTACTGACCGCATACTCTATTTTACACTATATTGTTTTATAGCATAGGTTCAGACGCTCAGTTCTCCGATCACCCTTAGTCAGCTTAGTACCACTCAAAAATAGTTATGGTGAGTCGTTATTCATCGAGAATAAGTTATTCATAGTTATTTTCAGTATTTTCTTTATTTCTATCAGCCGGAGTTAGATGGGGGTTTGTCCCATCAACTTATCATGTTTTAGATAATTTCAGATGTTCAAACTTGTTTTCAGTTTTTATAGAAGTTTCAAACATTTTAGGTATTGTTTCAGTAATTCATCTTGACAGAGTTTTTAACAGTTTAGCTTTCACATATGATGCTTGTATTATCATTTATTCAGTGTTCATAGAAGGTATCAGATCATGGGTTAGCTTGGGGTCACTTGTGGCCTTAAGCACCATGTTATGACTAGGGGGTAGCCTCGGGCCTTAAGCACCATGTTATGACTAGGGGGTAGCCTCGGGTCATGACTATGAGGCTTAATTTTAAAGTTATCTCAACATACTACATCTATCTTACCGTCCGAGTATGAGTGAATTTGGTATTTTGTTTGGGGATTGCAACTTTCTCTTTACATGGCTACACATAGTTTAGTTTTTTATGGCAGGTCTTTTATTGAAGTTTTTTATTATGCTTAGATTAAAGAGGATATGCATCGTGAGGCCCAAGAGAGAAATGATAGGAGGCCGCTTTATCAGGGTAGTTTTAGTGGGTGTCAAAGTGGCTCACAGTTTAGAGGCAATATTCTTAGGGTAGGTTCCCTCCACTCCAGTCTTATCAACAACAGGGTCAGTATAGTAGGCCCATCCACGCCACATTTCATCTTGTTGATGGAGATTAACCTAGCTATAGTGATCATCCTGGCAAGAGTAATGGTTAGCCTCTGACAGGTTCCCATTCTAGGTTTCTAGCTAAGGTGGCTATTCTAGGTCAATTGCATCTTTTTGATTTAGTGCAATGCTTAGGGCTTGTTATGATTGTGGAGATTTTGGCCATTTCTTTAGAGAATGTCCTAAGGGTGGGGCAGGTGTACCTAAAACTCAGAGTATTCTTCCGATTAGGGCAATACCTCCCCCAGCTAGAGGTGGTATACAAGGTCATCGGGGTGGTCCTTAGGGTGTTCGTGGAGGTCCTCAGGCAGGTAGGACATCTGATCGGTCAACCGCCTTATTTGGTGGTGGGCGAGGTTATTTATATGATGTATTTCGTAGATCGAATTATTACAAGTACGATCTAAGTGTGCTATCCATTGGATTTTGCTTTATTTGATCCAAGATCCACTTATTCTTATGTGTCTGCTTATTATGTACCATAGTCAGAGTTATCTTGGGAATCATATTTTGTGTCGTTATGTGTATCTACTCCCATGGGTGATTCTTTAGTAGTGGATCGGGTTTATAGATCATGCGTTGTGACCATTTGAGAGATTGATACGTAGGCTAAACTTATTGTGTTAGATATGGTGGATTTTATTGTGTTTTTTGGCATGGACTGGTTATGTCTATTGTGCCCAAGAGCACATGCAAGTCTACATGGTTGTTATACCCCGATTCGCTGAACCGAAATGCTACACGGTGCTTATGACCCCGAGGAACCACAAGCTAACCCATGACTGATATTTGTACCTGTAAATTGCATAATATTTCATAAAATATGCGAAAACATGAACTGTAAGGCCATAGGGTTCAATACTGATACATATCTGAAAAATATGGTATAAAAATACCAAAAAGAAACATAAATACTGAAGTCTGAACATCTAATCTGACATCTAGTCTGAAAGCCTCTAACCGAACTAAATAAGGAGTTGATGGGACATGTCCCCAACTAACTCCACCTACTGAAATAAACTAAAAATTGAAATAGAAATGAAATCATCATGTCCTCGAAGGATGAGGACTCACGTCTAACTCTGACTGCTGATCCTGGAATCTACTGCTGATTTGGAGCTCATGCCTCTGAACCTATGGTGTAACATAAGAGAAAGTACCATAGCGCAAATACGTCAGTACGTCTGAATGTATTGAGTATACAAGTGAGGTAGGCTAAATGCAAAGGGTTATATGCATGAAAAATACTGACTAATATGAATGTGAGAGTACATACATGCATACGTAACTGTAACTGAACTCATGGAGATACTGACTACTGAGTCTGAATAATGACAACATGAGTGTACTGATAATGAGATTCTGAAAGATTGAGTTTACTAATATTTATATATAAATCACTAATAAGTGATGGATCTGATACCGTATTATTGAATATTGGAAGACTGATACTATTTTACTGATAAAGGAATGATTGTTTCTGACAGTTCAAATTGTAAAGAACTGGTCTGATTGACTGTATCTGACAGTCCTAAAGCTGAGTACTGATAGCATGAGTTCTGATAACTTTTGTAATTGATAGCATAAGTGACTGCATCTGACAGTCCATAAATCTGAAGGAAACTATCTGAGTTTAATTCTATTTCTGAGTTGACTGTATCTGGTAGTCCTGATATACTGAAATCTGAAGAACTATCTGAGTTCTTTACTAAGACTGGGTAGCTATAGCTAACAGCCCTGAAATCTGTAACTGAAACTGTAGGAAGTAGTTATCAAACCGACATGCCCCAAATATGCTATAATAGCTAAGCTGGGGTCCAATCTCTGTCTCGACTGGAGGAGTGTCAATACCGCGCCACTGGTAAGGACAGCTGTGAGAACCCTATACTGGCAGGTACTCAAATGAGAATGGTGGGAACCCTAAACTGACGGGTTAGGCCACCTCATCAACCCTAATTTGACGGGTTAAGATGTCTCAACCTACGCTAGCTACGTAGTTCTGGAACACAAGGATGACTACTAAGAATCATACTTGGAACTGGCGGGTGATTTACCATCCTTGGGTTCACTCGGTGCTAACTTCTACTCCCATCTGAAGGACACTAAACTGAATAACTACGCTGAACTGAATAACTGAACTGAACTGATTAGCTGAACTGATACTGATTAACTAGATTGATACTAGTGGTATTATTTAGCAGAGCTAAACTAAGTTTACTGGATTCCCATAACTGACGGAATGTACTGAGCTTTGAAGACTGGTTAAGAGTACTGAAGTTACCGAGATTGACTGTGAATACTGAGGTTGCTGAGGTTACTGAGCATTGAGATTACTGAGATTATTGGGCTACTGAGATTACTGAGATTTTTGAGTTTTCCTGAGTCACATGACTGACTGAATTCTATAGATCATGGCTTGACTGAGAGTATCGTGAAAACATGACATGGCTCTAGACCCACAACTATATTTTTCAGGTACAAGTACCCCCAGGACTCGATGGAAGGAAACTGACACAACTTGAATTTCTTGAGTACACGACCATCAATAAAAATCCATAATACATGAGTGGGGGATTTCATGAAGTACATGGTCATCATAATATCTATCATGAATAGGAATGCTTATAATCAAGTCATAAATCTCATATTCTAATATCATGGGCATTCCGACAAAATATACTATTCATAGCAATCGCATGGAAACCATTCAAGCGTAAGGGAACGACAACATGTAATGTTTAGTTCATATTGTAATGATTTGGGGATATTATACTTCATGTATTTATTCAACATCTCAAACATGGTAGGGAAAGCATGGATATGTTTTGTGTAAATAATTTATATATCCATTATCATACTTGCTTTATACCACAACAATAACAACACATAATTTACATGGAAATTCATATTGGAGTGTATGACTAACATGAGCTTGTTATTTAGATATCATGAAATCATGTAAATATGAAGTTCTAACATACTAGGCATTTTATCGAACACCTTGCATGTATTCTTTAAGGCATAGGTAGATTTCATACTTGCATTCTATAAATCCATCTGAAGATCATGTTTTTCAACTAACAACATAACTTTCATGAGATATACAGTCACGATACTATTATATAGCAAAACAAACAAGCATCAACATGGGTATGATCATATCACCACAATCAACCAAGCTTTTGTATTTTAAAGATTGATTCTTGAACTCCACGGACGAAAGGAATCTGTGGATGAACACTACGCATACCTTGGAAGGGAGGTTCTTGATGATTGACGGAGGAATTTCCTTGAAATTTGATCTTCAAGATTGATTGTGCAACCCTAGTTGTTTTTCTCCTATGGTGCTCTTGGATGATGAGCTTTGAGATGTTAATAGGGTTGTAATGTGTTTAGAAGCAATATATTTTGTAGGGTTAAGTTTAGGGACGTGTAAGGAGTATTAAAAGACTTAATTACCCTCAAAATAACTCAAAACGGAGTGTTTTGTCATTGGAACTAACTTAGGTGGCACCTAACCAATCGCCTAAGTTTGGTTGGGCGGCGCCTAACCAATCGCCTATCCTTAATATCTCTCACGAAAATGGGCATAACTTTTCGCTCGGGTATTGGATTAAGGCGAAATTGGTATCGTTGGAAATCTAATTCGATTCTCTACAATTTGGTGGGTCTAAATCGGCCAAAATATCACATTAACATTGAGTTATACTCGTTCAAAGATGACCCTTGTAAAATCGAACACTAAAACTTGATGGATTCATAAACTCTTAGCTTGTATTACCTTAAGTGACTCATATGAACATGCTTAATGCATCATAAGCTATCATATCGCTAGGATATTCATTGTAAGTCATGCACTAAAATTCTACTCACAGGATAGGAGGTTTCCTACGTAGGAAAAATGGTTCGTCTCTTAGCTTAGAAACATACGGGGTATTCCCCAACCCCGAGATGTAAGTTTTTGAGGTAATTCATGTTCAGGGGTGTAAGAAGCTGTAAGAGTGTAAACTCTAATCCCATGAATATCTTTGGATTATCCATGTCATGATCTTTATCCTATTGTGTGAAGTGATTTAGAGGTGAAAAATGTTTATAAGAATCAATTAGAACAAAGTTGAGCTAAGAGCCTTTCATTCGTCAAAAGTTTGGTATTCCATTCTACAAGAGTCTATTTTGAATGTATATAACTCTTGCTATATGTATAATTTTTCAGCTTAAGACCCACCAAATTGTAGATAATTGAGTTTTCTCTCCAACGATACCAATTTTTCCTTAATCTGATACCCGACTGAAAAATTATAGCTATTTTAGTGAGAGAGGCAGTGAGGGCATGTGATTAGCCCGCAACACACGCTCCATCGACCGCCCCTATTTTGCAGCATTTGGTTTCGCATTTTAAGGGCACATAGGTCATTTTAACCCACCCAAATTCATCCATAACATATAATTAAAGCTCCCAAGGAGCATTATTTGCCCCTTTATTCATAATTTCTCTCCAAGAAAGCCTTGCTCTCCAAGAACAAACCCTTATCTCCTCTTGATGTGTGAGCTAATGCTAACACATTTGAGGCTTTTAACTAAGAATAATTGCAAAGTCTTAAGCAATTTTTGTCATTTTTGATTGTTTTATGTTTGATTTTGCAGAAGAAGCTAATATGTTAGAGAACCAACAAGAATGGAAGCAAATGAGCTGAAATCTGAAGTAAATAGAGGCAAAGTGTGGCTGATGACATTTGTGATAAGTCGTCAGTCCTATGATATAAGCTATCAGCTTCATCGTCATCCATAGATAGAGAATTGGCCTAAGTTGAAAGATGTGATGACATTTTATGATAGGTCGTCAAGGAGCTGATAAGCCGTCAGCCTAAGGCAGCATATGAGAACTGAAGGAAAGACTTGAGGACATTTGTGATAAGTCGTCAAGGATTTGATAGGGCATCAATGTTTATCATTAGCATTTTGCAGCAAGTGTCCAAAGCAAAGAGGAAGCTGACGACATTTGTGATAAGTCGTCGCCTCCTGATAGGCTATCACATATGGTGTTACCTAATACGAAGAATTTTTGAATTTTACTATTTTGTTTCCATAATTAGGGTGAAATATTTAAAGCCTTATTTAGGGTTTTCTTAAGAGTTCTGAACCTTGAGTTTTGAGACACGATACTTTGATATTTTCTGTCTCTTAATTCTTGGCTTGAAAAAACAATTACTTTGAAGAGAATTTAATCATTATTTTGGGATTTCCTTTGTGATTTAATATGAGAATCTCTAGTTGCTATTCATCTTGTGGTAAGTTTATCTTTCAAAGAATGAATTCATCTAGTTTCTTCGATTATTACGTCATGAGCGGCTAAATTTCTTCAACCTGAATTATGGGATCTAGGGTTAGGTCTTGATAAGGTGCTGAGTGTTCGAGATTCGAAAGGTGGTAGGACTTCTTGATAATTCTAATGTTTTAATTATTGTCTATTGGTTGCAACCGATAGATAACACCTGCTTTGATTTACTTGAGAAAGAAATCAAATATAGCGGGAAGTGAATTATCAACAGGGACTTGGAAACACTAAACTTCCGTTTAATAATCAGCGCTGTAACAAGGTTGGTTAACCTGAGGTAAAATCTGGGTAGTGAATATAAATTCCTTAAGTTCGAGAGGATTAGGTAATTAAATACTTAAGTATGTCGAGAGATATTTAAGCATAACTTCGATAAAGATAATCTGTTGTCCTACCTACCATGAGAATCTTGAACCCCTAGTAGCATCTGTCAAGTACCAAAATTCCTAGTGAACATAATTTTGGTTTTTCTATAAACTCTTGATTACAAACTGATTAAAGTGATTAACAATTACTTGTTAAACTAAAAACCCTTATTTCAGGAAATATCCAACTATCAGTTGATTAAATCTCAAACGACTTAAGTTCACACCATATTCCCTATGGGATTCGACCCCAACCTAGTTGGGTTTAATATTGAAAATGATCGCTTACATTCTTGATTGAGAGGTGTAGTTTGAGCATTATCAAAAATGGTGCCATTGCCGTGGAATACGGTTGTAAACTGAAGTTGGATGTGCTAACTGACTGTTAGTCAAGTTTCCTAGTTTTACATTTATTTGTTGTTTTTGTTTATTCCAGGATCTTTGTAGTGTATTTCAAGCACCAGAAGTTCTGGAGAACCATTATTACCACTTAATTCGGAACCACAATGAATTGGTAGAATGGCAGAACAACAAAACCCTGACAGATTAGCAGCCTTAGCTAGAGCTTAGGTGAATGTGCAAAATGCGGTCAATAAGAACGACATCAAAATCTTGAGGATGAAGATTTAGGAGACGAGGAGTTGCTAAATCCTTGTAACCCAAGGCGTGCAAAACAAATAGCTGCACCAGTACGGTGTAATGTTAATAGGAACCGTCTATTTTGTAAAAGGCAAGAGTACCAGATGGTCTAGTATGACCTCAATAATGATGATGATGGAATGGATGGAGCAGGTGCAACGGGTGCAATCATTCCTCCACCGTTGGCACCTGGGGCTAAATTCAACATTATGAGTACTATGATTCAACTCCTCAATCTGAAGGGGTTGTTTGGTGGCCTTTCTGGGGATGATTTGAACTTGCATCTGGTGAATTTTGTCACCATTTGTAAATCTTTTGATAACCCAGGAGTGGGCCAGAATGCTATCCGATTGAGATTGTTTCCATTGTTTCTGTTTGGGGAGGCAATATTGTGGCTAAATGAGCTGACATCCAATTCTATAACCAACTGGAGGTAGTTGAAAGGACATTTCCTAGAAAGGTTCTTTCCACCTTCTAGAAGGGTACAGTTGAGGGATGAGATTAGCAACTTTAGGCAGCTCTCGACTGAAGCCTTGTATAAAACCTTGAAAAGATTCAAGAAGAAGATGACACAGTGTCCGAACCACAACAAGACATACATTTGATGGAGACTTTGTACAGGGCTCTTAACTCTGCTACAAAGCCAATTGTAGATAATGCTGCTGGTGGTTCATTTATTGATCTTACATTCCCATAGGCTACAGGGATACTGGATAGAATGACCAAACAAAGTTAGGCATGGCATACCAAAGACTCCGTGGAGGCCAGCCCCACTACTTTTGTGGGTATTACAGTAGAATAACATAGAAGAGAAGAAGAGCGCGACCAATACATATCTTACCTTAAAATGCTAATGGACTTACTTACTGCACTTGCTATCAGGCAAGGTTGAAAAGGTGAAAATTATGGGATTTCAGGATAGAGTTGATGCTGATGCAGAAGAAGAGGCAAACTATGTTAATAATCAGGGAGGTTTCTGAGGAAATAGCCAAGGGAATCAAGGTTGGAACTTTTATGATAAGCCTGGTTATAAAGATAGGGAGCAAGGAAATTGGAGGAATAACAATGACAGGAGCGGGTGATATGTTCCTCCTGGAAATCTTGAGGCTGCTTCAACAAGTTCTGAAAAGATGTCCATGGAAGACATGATGGCTAAGGTGTTGAAGAGAGTGTAAGCTACCAACTCTGGTGTGACCACCATAAAGACAAATTTGACATCCATCAGTCAGTTGGTGCACTCACACTCTACCAAAATCAAATAGTTGGAGCAGCAGATGAGCCAACTCTCCACAATATTCAACTAGAAAAAGAGCGGAATGTTACCAAGTGATATGGTCTAGAATCCGCGGAATGATGACTCATGCATGGATATTACCACTAGAAGTGGTAATATATTACCTAGCCCTTATGTGGGCAAACCTGTAGTTGATGAGGTAGTTGATGATGAATTGGAAGAAAGTAGTCCAGTGGAGTCTAAGAAGCTAGGTAATTCTGACGATGTTCTAGAAAAAAGAAAAGAGAAGTAGAAGGAGGTAGTGTTGAAAACTATCCCAAGACCACCACCTTCCTTTTCTCAATGATTGAAGACAAAAATTGATGATGCAAAATTCAGCAAATTCATGGCAATGCTCAAGCAATTGAAAATAAATGTGCCTTTGGTAGAGGCACTTGAGCAAATGCTAGGATATGCTAAATTCATAAAGGACATTGTGACTAAGATAAGACCGGTGAGCTATGAATTGGAGGATAATCTCCATCATTGTAGCGCTATTTCTACAAGGACCTTGGTGCAGAAGAAGCCAGACCCAGGCATATTCACTATTCCTTGTACAATTGGGACTATTAAATTTGCCAAGGCATTATTTGATCTGGGAGAAAGCATTAATTTGATGCTACTGGCTGTATATAGAAAGTTGGGTTTGGGAAATCCCTCACCCACCAACATGCCACTCATGATGGTGGATAGGTCAGTAAAACAACATGTTGGCATTTTATATGATGTGTTGGTGAAGGTAGCCAGCTTCATATTCCCTGCAAATTTTGTCATTTTAGATTGCGAGGTGGACTTGGAGGTGCCCATAATCTTTGGTCGACCTTTCCTTATAATCGGAAGTGTATTAATTGATTTGAGAGTGAATGAGCTCTTATTCAGGATGAATAATAAAGTGGTATGGTTTGATCTGTGTAAATCAATGAAGCAGCAGGAAGAAATAAGTGTGTTCTCAGTTGTTTACGTGTATTATGAGGATTAACAGGAGGTGTCAAGAGAAGAGCAACTTGTTGCCAAGCCTTTAGCCGCAGTTCTGATTAACTTCGATCGTGAAGGTATTGAGGAGTATGAAAAAACTGTTTGTGCCCTGTTAGGCATAGGTTCATATCCTTATGCTCCTAAAAAACTAGACCTTGACCTTGCTAATTGACCAACACCACCAGCCAAGACATCCATTGAGGAGCCACCAGTGTTGGAATTGAAAGAACTTCCAAGGGACTTACGGTACATGTTTTTGGGCAACGGAAATACGCTACCTATTGTGATTGTAGCTGATCTGGGTGAGCAACAGGTAAACACACTTATTTTAGTACTTCAGAGACATAAGAGAGCTATAGGATGGACCATCACAGATATTGTTGGCATTTGCACGCATAAAATATAACTTGAAGATGATTATATTCCAACCATAGAGCATTAGTTCCATCTTAACCACCAATGAAAGAGGTGGTAAGAAGGAGATTATTAAGTGGTTGGATGCAGGAGTGGTTTACCCGATTTCTGGAAACAAATGACTGTGGCTGCAATTGAAAGAAATGAGTTGATTCCACTCAGGCCTCTAACTAGGTGGAGAGTTTGCATGGACTACCACAAGCTGAATTCATGGACTCTGAAAGACCACTTCCCGATGCCCTTTATGGACCAAATGCTTGATCGATTGGCTGGAAGGGGATGGTATTGCTTCTTGGATAGATATTCTGGATACAACCAAATTTGTATTGCTCTTGAAGATCAGGAGAAGACAACATTCATATATCCATATGGCACCTTTGTATTTAAGAGGATGCCATTTGGACTATGCAATGCACCTGCCACTTTTCAATGGTGCATGATGTCTATCTTCTCAGATATGGTGGAGAACACCATAGAGGTATTCATGGATGATTTCTATGTGGTGGGAGATTCATTTGAGGTGTGCTTGGAAAACCTGAGCGTAGTCTTGCAACGATGTGTTGAATTCAATTTGGTGCTTAACTGGAAAAAATGCTATTTTATGGTAAAGGAGGGCATCGTTCTCGACCACAAAATTTCAAAAAAAGGGATAGAAGTTGATTGATCCAAGGTGGAAATTATTGAGATACTACCACCTCCCATTTTAGTGAAGAGAGTGCGTAGTTTTCTTGGACATGCTGGTTTTTAGCGGAGGTTTATAAAAGATTTATCGAAGGTTACAAATCCACTTTGCAAAATTTTTGAGAAAGAAGTGAAATTTTCCTTTGATGATGATTGCTTGAAGGCATTTGAATGCCTTAAAAAGAAGCTGGTTGAGGCCCTTATTATTGTTGCACCAGACTGGTCAAAACCGTTTGAGATCATGTGTGATGCAAGTGGTGTTGCCCTTGGAGCTGTATTGGGATAAAAGAAGGAAAAACTATTTCATCCAATATATTATGCTAGCAAAGCACTGAATAGAGTGCAGAAAAACTACACCGTCACTGAGCAGGAGCTTCTGGCTGTAATGTATGCTTTTGAGAAATTCAGGGCTTATCTGCTTGGGACCAAGGTGGTGGTCCACATTGACCATCCAACCTTGAGGTATTTGATCGCTAAGAAGGATGCAAAACTAAAGCTGATTAGATGGGTGTTGCTGCTATAAGAATTTGACTTTGATGTCAAATGTTTTGAAAACCAGGTTATAAATCATCTATCTAGAATGGAAGGTGAGCAAACAAGTAGTGATGAAATAGATATAAAAGATGTATTTCCTGATAAGGAGATATTAGCTGCTGCGATGGAGAAATTTCCTTGGTATGCCAATTTTGCAAATTATGTTATGAGTGAAGTCGTTCCAGAAAATCTCTCTTTCCATCAAAGGAAGAAATTCCTACATGATGTGACACATTACTTCTGGGATGAGCCGTATCTTTTTCGGTGATATGCTGACAATATTATAAGGAGATGTGTGCCAGAGGTAGATGTATTGTGCATATTGGAGGCATGTCATGCTTCCCCATTTGGAGGCCACCATGCAGGTGACCGAATGGCTAGGAAGGTGTTGCAAGCGGCTAGTATTTTCCAATATTGTTCAAGAATGCCCACGAGTTTGTGATGAAATACGACCAATGTCAAAGGCAGGGGTCAATCTCCAAAAGACATGAGATGCCTTTGACTAAGATGCTTGAAGTGGAATTATTTGATGTCTGGGGCATCGATTTTATGGGACCTTTTGTAAGCTCGTACGGGTTGAAGTATATTTTAGTAGTTGTTGACTATGTCTCAAAATGGGTTGAAGCTGTTGCCTTGTCTGATAATAAAGGAAAGAGGATTGTTAATTTTCTCAAGAAGAACATCTTCTCTCGCTTTGAAGTACCACATACTATTATAAGCAATGGAGGATCTTATTTTTGCAACAAAGTATTTCGAGCGGCGTTAGCAAAATATGGGGTGAAATAGCATAGAGTAACCACTCCATATCACCCACAAACTAGTGGGAAAGTGGAGGTTTCAAATCGAGAGATTAAAGTTATCCTAGCTAAAATGGTGAATACTAGTCGAAAAGACTGGTCTCAAAAGCTGGATGATGCCTTGTGGGCATATCAGACTGCTTTTAAGACATCCATTGGCATGACACTATTTCAGCTGGTCATTGGAAAAGCTTGCCACTTACTAATAGAGATGGAGCACAAAGCCTTACGGGCACTCAAAAGGCTAAATTTAAGTTGGAAGGAGGCAATAGAGCTAAGACTGGGACAGCTGAATGAGATAGATGAATTCTGTCTCAGGGTATATGAACGAGCAGACCTATATAAAGAAAAGATGAAAAAAATACCATGATTGGAGGATAGAGAAATGAGACTTCCAAAAGGGTGACTTGGTACTCCTATTCAATTCCAGATTCAAAATTTTCCTAGGTAAGCTTAAATCTAAGTGGTTACGCCCTTTTAGAGTTAGTCAAGTCTACTCATCTGGAGTGGTGGAACTTGAAAATGAAGATGGTAGTACCTTCAAGGTAAATGGGCAACAAGTCAAACTTTATATTGGTCCAAAAGAATCAATGAAAAGTATCACTACTATTTGTATCGATGAAGTCTGAAGTAATCGAGATACCTGAGTCGTATGGCAACGTTAAATCAGGCACTACATGGGAGGCAACCCATGACCCCCAGGATTGATCTATTCCAGGTATACTCTAACCCTAAGTTTAGATTTTCTTTGATTTTAAGTTAAGGGTGTAGGGTAAATTATTGTTGTAAAATTTTGTAGTCAACTAGGAGAAGTACTAGTACTTGAGGCAGTTGAATTGTTTTTGTGATTTTTGTACATCTCTTTAAGTGGTCTACTTCTTTAACTGTGTGATTTACATTTAAGTGTGACCACTGTATATCTTTGTATGACATTAGTTATAGTGACACAATGATCATTGCTAAACAACTGCATGAACTGAATGAGTAGTAGATTGCGATACACCTGTGTGCCAAGTGTGTATGAGCAACTACTTAGTTCCCTCTATATGCTGCAGCCAGAACTTGCCCGGTTAATCTTACCTAGGTTGAAGGATAGGGGTTAGGAAGGGATCTTAGGACATTTTGATATTAGCTCACTTTAGCCTAAATGACCTTCCCTATGTGCATAATATCCCTTGATCCCTGTTTTGAGCCTAATTAGCCTATTTTTTTTATGAAACCTGTCATCTTCCCATTTAGATCACAATGAACCTATTTTGGCCCTGGTCCTCCTTGGACACTGTGCACCTTAACATAGGTAAATGGCCTAAGTTGAGAGTGGCTATCATAGAGGTACGTGATACAAAATGAGTATGAAGAAAGTTCGCATAAAAGAAAATAATAAAAAGCTGGGTGCGAAGGAAGAGAGGAAGAAAAAGAAAAATTGTGAAAAAGAATAAGTGATTGTGGAAAAGACCGCACCCATCATAAATTAGTGTGATTAAGAAAAGAGAAGAGTAGAAAAGGATAAGGGGTGAAACCCCAAAAAGCTAGTGTAGTGTCAAGGAGGTTTAGTCACTTTAAATACCATCGAGTATCATACCAGCCCTTAACCTATATTACAAGCCTAAGAGAAGACCTATAGTGATCCTAGCTGACCTATCTGAAGATCTGGGTAATGAAAATAAGGGAAAGCCTATGTTAATTGGCATACATTGGTTGGAACTTTGTTCTGAGAGTGAGTCTTTTGATTGTCCCCATGGTTACATATATGATTAGTGATATAAGATGAGGGGGATTTCTTTGCTATGAGGGCACACCAGATATGTTGCTAGTTGTTAACTTATTTGTAGAGTGTAATACTGGTCTATGCATGGTTGTTATAGCTGAATTAATGTCGTATATTGATTCCTATGTGTTGCATTGGTGTTCTTCAATAATATACACAGTTGTTCTTGAATTGACTGACCTTGGAGATGGTGAAAGTGTTTTGAGATGATATGGATGATTGATTGACAAATGTACTTTGTATTCTCTTAGTTGTACTGAGTTGCTTGAGGAAAAACAATTGTTTTAAGTTGAGGGTGTTGATGTGTGAGCTAATGCTAACACATTTGAGGCTTTTAACTAAGAATAATTGTAAAGTCTTAACCAAACATATATCGTTTTTGATTGTTTTATGTTTGATTTTGCATAAGAAGCTAATATGTTTGAGAACCAACAAGAACAGAAGCAAATAAGATAAAATCTTAAGTAAATAGAGGCAAAGTGTGGCTAATGACATTTGTGATAAGTCGTCAGCACTGTGATAAGCTATTAGCTTCATCGTCAGCCATAGATAGAGAATTGGCTTAAGTTGAGAGCTGTGACGACATTTTATGATAGGTCGTCAAAGAGCTGATAAGCCATCAAGAATGCCGTCAGACTAAGGTAGCATATGAGAACTGAAGCAGCGACTTGACGACATTTGTGATAAGTCATCAAGGAGATGATAGGGCGGCACCGTTTGTCATCAGTGTTATGCAGCAAGAGTCCAAAGTAAAGAGGAAGCTGACGACATTTGTGATAAGTCGTCAGCCTCCTGATAGGCTATCACAAATGGTGTCACCTAATCCGAAGAATTTCTGAATTTTATTATTTTGTTTCCATAATTAGGGTAAACTATTTAAATCCTTGTTTAGGGTTTTCTTATGAGTTCCAAAACTTGAGTTTTGAGACACGATACTTTGATATTTTCTCTCTCTTACTTCTTGGCTTGAAAAAACAATTACTTTGAAGAGAATTTAATCATTATTTTGGGATTTCCTTTCTAATTTAATCTACGAATCTCTAGTTTCTATTCATCTCCTGGTAATTTTATCTTTCAAAGAATAAATTCATCTAGTTTCTTTGATTATTACGTCATGAGCGGCTAAATTCCTTTAACCTGAATTATGGGATCTAGGGTTAGGTCTTGATAAGGTGCTGAGTGTTCAGGATTCAAAAGGTGGTAGGACTTCTTGATAATTCTGATGTTTTAATTATTATCTGTTGGTTGCAAATGATAGAATACACCTGCTTTGATTTGCTTGAGAAATAAATCAAATATAGTGGGAAGTTAATTATCAACAGGAACTTGGAAACTCTAAACTTCCGTTTAATAATCAGCGTCGTAACAAGGCTGGTTAACCTGAGGTAAAATCTGGGTAGTGAATATAAATTTCCTAAGTCTGAGAGGATTAGGTAATTAAATGCTTAAGTAGGTCGAGAGACATTTAAACATAACTTGATAAAGATAGCTTGTTGTCCTACCTACCGTGAGAATCTTGAACCACTAGTAGCATCTATCAAGTACCAAAATCCCTAGTGAACATAATTCTGGTTGTTCCATAAACTCTTGATTACAAACTGATTAAAGTGATTAACAATTACTTGTTCAACTAAAAACCCTCATTTCAGGAAACATCCAACTGTCAGTTGATTAAATCGCAAATGACTTAAGTTCACACCATATTCCCTGTGGGATTCAACCCCAACCTAGTTGGGTTTTATCTTGACAACGACCGCTTACATTCTTGATTGAGAGGTATAGTTTGACCGATATCACCTCCCAAGAACTTCAACTTCAAGTTACATTCTCTTCAAGATAAATAAGAATTTAAGTTCTCTAGTCCAAGAATTCCAAGAAAAGCTTTCAAGATCATCTCAAAGGCTTTTAAGGTCAAGCTTTCTCTATCAAATCAATCCTATGAAGGTATGTCGGGTTATGAACAAGGGTATCCTTTCACCTTTGTGCCCAAATTGCATGATTTTAAGATTTTATTTACTTTTTTTGAAGTAAGGTTTATAACCAACTTTGTATATTATTGAAGCATGTGATTATCATGAGATTTAAAGAATAAAGTATGTAAAGAAGTGCTTATGTTTATGTTTTTAACTTACAAGATGTATATTATGAATAAGATTGCACTATCTTGACTTGTTATTGTTGAAGTATTTTAAGAATTATATTGAGCATGAAGTTTTGGTATGAATTACCATAAGTTTACAACATATATTTTAAGCCTTAGGTTTAAGTGTTGAGATTTCAAGAATATCATGCTCTTAAGTTTTATTTGATAAGCTTATACCAAGAATGAGTTTGAGATTTCAATAAGACTATGATCTTAAGCTTCTTTGATGGTTTTATACCAAGATTTAAAGAAAGATGGATCTTTTGATACTAATCTAAGATATGGAATCCATGTTCGTTCATTTTGATTACATTTTAAAGCGTAGAGAAGCATAACTAGTTTTCATTATAAAACCCTTATGCTAAGTTAAGGTGGATTTCCTAAAGTATGAGCACAAAGTAATAAGGAAGTAGTATTTAGCATCGAGTTGGGTATGCATCTAAGGTCATATGCCCCAGAACTATGTGCCACCATAGGTTTAAAGTCCCAATATTGGTTAAGTATAGTGATCACTTATGTTAAGGTCCTATTTCGATGGAAACGGAAGGACAGATTTCTCCAATGTGAGCTCTCCCCACTGTGAGTAAGACGTTGGACTCTATGATAGCTCACATGGTGTATGTCGATTAGAAGAACCTCCCTAAGAAAGAATAAAATTAAAACTTTTAGAACTAAGTGTTATGACTCACAAAGTTTATCATTATGCTTTATTATTATGTTTATTATTTTGTAGTTTTGGTTTTATTCTAGCCCAAGGTGAGTCATTTACACTTAGTATACATTATTTGATAGTTTATGAGTATATTCAGTTATTGTTTTACTTATTCTTTCACCCCCACATTCTCAGTACATTCCAAAAGTGCTGATCCACATATATGTCTATGTGCTACAATGTCTCATAATGTAGGTACCCATTGTAGCACATCATAGTCAGATAGTTCACAACTTCCAGCCAGCAGGTGATAAGTTCTTTTGATTCGAGGACTCGAGTCAACTATTGTTTTAGTATTATTCTTTTATTCAGTTTTATTGATTAGAGATAGATGGGGGTCATGTCCTGGGTACCTATAGTCATATTAGTAGAGGCTTCATAGATAGTCAGCAGATTTGATGTATTTGATTTCAAATTTGAGTTGTATAACCAGAGTTGTAATTATTTTATGTAATTTTATTTTGAATAAATTTAGCAAAGACATCTCTTTTATTTCCTTCTTTCAGATTTATGTATCTTATTCAGGTTCTCACAAGGTATGCCAGTATAAGGGTTAGTTTGGGATCACTTATGTTCCTAAGCATTGTGTGACATCCAGGGGTGGTCTCGGGGCATTACAAAATTGGTATCAGAGCACAGAGTTAGGTATTTGTGAAGCCGTGACTAGTAGAGTCTTGAGGAATGGTACAGAGACATCTGTACTTTTTTCCAAGAGGCTACAGGTCATTTAAAGAATGTTTCTCTTCTTTATGAGCATGGTCATGCTATAAAGTTGTTCTCTCATAAACTTCTGTTGATTCGTGTGTTACTTCATAATCCTTCATCTATGACTCATTCTTGAGATAACATGATTGTCTAGTTCCCATTCCTCCAAGATGATCCTCATAAATTTACTATCAGTAACTTCAGACTTTACATAGGGGGATTGAAAGGAGCTCACTAGTATGTTATAAGTTCCTCAAGTAGAAAGTTATTTCCTCATCCTTATGAGTTATTCAGTTAAGACATAGTAAGATATGTATTTAGATTTATCGTTAACCCTTTACTACAGATAGTGCTCATGAGAGGAGATAGTGTAAACCTAAATTATTAAATAGAGTTTACATTTGAGGGATATTTTAACCTAAAGTGTTATGATTTATAAGTAGTAGAACCTTCTTATAGTTAGAAGTGTGGGTTTAGAAGTGTAGTGACATGAAAGGTGGGAATGGTGATCGATAAAAGTATATAGATAAATTTATGCATGATATCAAGTTTGTGTTAAGGTAATACATCCTTGTGTGTCAGCTTAGGGGTAATGAATGTAGCTCTATTTTCCAGGTAGAAGGTAGAGAAAGAGTTATTAGTTCAGGTGAATTATGGTTTACTTGAAGTAGGAAAAGAGATCTTGATGGTATGTTATGGTGTTAGAAAAGTATAGGTCATTAATTAAGGTATTAGGTTATTAAGGATTGTTAATGTAGGGTTCCCCGTATGGTTGTGAAAAAGAAATTATTTGAGGTTTGTAGATCTAGGGGTATAATTTAAATACATGGATGGATAAGTACTAGAGATGCGTGGAAGAGGGATGTTCTTATGGACTGTAATTAGATAAACTGTAAGATTATGATCAAGTATCATCATTATAAGGTTCTAGTGGACTTGTGTTTCTTAATGTTTTGACATGTAAGAATAGTGTGTTAAGTTGTGGTTAATCACGGCTAGCACTAGACACTAAGTTTGAACAGTGGATGATCATAAAGGTGGAAATAATGATTGCTTGGTTAGTGATGCTAGTTATATGGAAGTGATCTAGTAGGCTTGTGCAGTGTATGCAAGAATTTAAGTTCATTTATTCATAATTAAGTATGATGTTGTAGGTATGATATAGAGGTTTGCCCAAGGTGATATGGGGATTAAATTATTTTCTAAGATTATTAAGTGTCATGTGTGCTTATAATGCCTGTGAGTTTCTAAGTATGAATATGGCTAGTCATATGGTATATGGTATTCTTGATGGCTATCTTAAGGAGCTAGGTATAGAGGATGTTGAGCCTTTTAGTGTGATTTGAGTTAGTGAGATAGATCATGTGTTTAGGGAGGCAGGTATATTTGTCGAGTTAATAGAGTGTAAGTCTATGATGATGACTACTGAAGCTAAAGAAAGTTAAGGGTGGTATGTTCTAAGAGAGTGACCAAGAATGAAGTTAGTATTGTTTAGATAGAGTTTATTAAGGTGAGTGGACATTCATGTGTAGACCGTTAGAGAAAAGAAATTATGGTTCAGTCTCGAGGATATGGAGTAGACCTATAAGCTTAGAATGTCAACTTTGATCTAAGGGGGAGATGGTAGAGTGAAGAACCAAATCAAGTTTTGAGAATTAGATTGTGATTCATGTCAATAAGAGTTGTGATTAGATAGTTATCCCTTCATACTCTAGAGTGTTCCTTGGATTTCAGCCATTATCAACCAAATTCATGTCTTGCATGATAGATCAATGCCAAAGGCCAATGCTTATACACTTTATGCATAATCAAGTCCATTCTCAGCTTTTAGTAAGTAAGTAACAACTTCACTCTATGATTCGAGTCATCCCTCATAAATCTATGAAACTCTAGTCCTATGTTGAATAACTTATGATAAGTATAAACTCATGTTTCAGAGTATGATCAGTTCTTAGAACTCATAATAATAGTGAAGTTCGTATTATATCATGTACATCCTCAGTTTAGACCTCTTTGATGAATCCATGCCTTTGACATTCTATTCCTCAGGCCCCCGTTAAGTGTCAAAGTTATGTATAGTATTCTTTTGTGCTTTAGGTCCTTATGCATTAGCCCTTTAGTGACCTTTTCCTATGTTAAGATAGTGGTGATGATAATGGATAAGCAATGGTTTAGATGAGAGGGAGTTGATTAACCTCATTAAGAAAGATTATTTATGCTTTTCTATCTAAGGCTAAAGGATGAAGAAATATTGTGGTAAATATTTGGTATATGTCATAGTTAGTTGAGAATTCTGGATATGTCATCTTAAGCGCAGTGCAAGAAAGTTGTTGTTCATAGAGGTTTAGAGAATAATAGAAGTATGAATTTATGGTTGTTTTCCCTGAAGTTTGTATGTGGTTATAATGATAAGCTTGAATTTCATGTTGGGATATAAGTGGAGGAATGCAATATGCACTAGTGAATCCATAGTAAGAGTTCAGAGTTAGTCATTGAAGTGGTAAGGCATGTTATGCATAGGGAGTGATATCTGAAAGATACATAGAATATTGAATCATGTGGTTTAGACTAGTATTATGGTGAAGTGAGTTGTATCTTGTGATTTTGAGTTAGGCTTGATCATGGTGAGAGAATTTAGTTCAGTTTAGACTTTTGTAGATGGATTTATCAATGCCCATGTGAAAATTTTAAGTTGAATCAAATGAGTATGGTATTTAAGAGAAATAGTATAGTTGAGGGAGTATTTGAGAAGTGTTGCTAAGCTTGAAAGTAAGAAGTTGCATTGCCTAAGGCCTAGTAATTCTATCCTAGCTTATGATTTATATGTCTATGTTCCATGCTATAGAGTTGAATCAATGTTGTGATTCCTTAGTCAGATGTCTTGTTCAGATCATGCCTAAAATTATTTGCTCTATTATATTATTAGAATTTCTTAGAAGAGTGTTGGAGAAATACTCTATTTTAGTTTGGACAGTTCATATGGTCCAGTTCCTAAAGCTTGCGATCCAGTTTAGCAATCAAGCAGATAAGCTCCTATAGATTTCCAACTTTTCATTTAGTCTTACTACCCAAAGTTTCACGAGTAAGGTCATTCCATGAGGTAAAATGTTTACATTCATGCAAATTATGAATTCAGCTCAGTTTATGCATCATGCATCTGTTTCAAATTCAGATATTAAGTCATGATTTAGATCATGAGTGTCTCGTGCATCATCTCAGTCTTTTCTTAGTATTTCAGCTAAGTCAGTATCATTCGAGGGGCGAACTATCCCAACGAAGAGATATTGTAATACCCAAAGTTTTTATGTCCTGAACCTCTTAACTTTTCTTCACGAAACCAGATCCATCTCGAGGCAATGGTTACTCGTAAGTTGAATCTCTCGTTTCTATCTCATCCTTATAACCATTCTCATTTCATTGTATGTTTTCAAGAAATCAGTTTAGTCATGATATTCAGTTTATGTATCATGTTTCAAACTGAGTTAGACAATCATGTTCAAAGTCATGCATGTTCAATGTATGATCTCAGTTACCTTAGTAAAGTACTCTCAGTCTAACCAATCTCATTGGAGGATGAATGTTCCCGAGGGAGCGATATTATAATACCCCATATTATTCTTAGTTTAGTTCAGCTCCTAGTGCATGCATAAGAGGCTTAGAACCTGAAAATTTCACTAAGTGTTGGAGACTTACTCATATTTTTGGCCTCCTAACCTCAAGGAGTTTTAGATTGGCCTTCCTGACCTCGAGATGTAAGTTTTTGAGTTAATTCATGTTCAGGGGTGTAAGGAGCTATAACACCCCGCATTTTGGGCTAGACTTTAAAGCATCGTTCTTACGAGGGTAAAATATAATCTCATGAATTTCCTTGGAATACACATGTCATAATCTTTATCCTAGTGTATGATGTGATTTAGAGGTGAAAAATGTTCATAAGAATCACTTAGAACAAAGTTGAGCTAAGAGCCTTTGATTCATCAAAAGTTTGGTATTTGATTCTACAAGGGTCTCCTTTGAATGTATATAACTTTTGCTATACGTAGAACTTTTCATCCCAAGACTCATTAAATTGTAGATAATTGAGTTGGCTTTCCAATAATACCAATTTCTCCTTAATTCGATACCCGACCGAAAAGTTATAGCCATTTTAATGAGAGAGGCAGTGAGGGCGCACGATTAGCCCACAATGCACGCTCCATCGACCGCCCCTATTTTACAACTTTTGTTTCCACATTTTAAGGGAAAGTGGGTCATTGTACCGCACCCAAATTCGTCCATAACACATAATTAACGCCCCCAAGGAGCATTATCGGCCCCTTTATTCATAATTTCTCTCCAAGAAAGCCTTCTTCTCCAAGAGCAAACCCTAATCTCCTCCCAATAACTTCAACTTTAAGTTACATTCTCTTCAAGATAAATAAGAATTTAAGTTCTCTACTCTAAGAATTCCAAGAAAAGCTTTTAAGATCATCTCCAAGGCTTTCAAGGTCAAGCTTTCTCCATCAAATCAAGCCTATTAAGGTATGTGGGGTTATTTTTCACCCTTGTGCCCAAATTGCATGATTTTAAGATTTTATTTACTTGTTTTGAAGTAGGTTTTATACCCAACTTTATATATTCTTGAAGCATGTGATTATCATTAGATTTAAAGCTTAAAGTATGTCAAGAAGTGCTTATATTTATGTTTTTAACTTACAAAATTTATACTATGAATAAGATTGCACTATCTTGACTTGTTATTATTGAAGTATTGTAAGAATTATATTGAGCATGAAGTTTTGGTATGAATTACTATGAGTTTACAACATAAATTTTAAGCCTTAAGTTTAAGTGTGGAGATTTCAAGAAGATCATGCTCTTAAGTTTTATTTGATAAGCTTATACTAAGAATGAATTTGAGATTTCAGGAAGACTATGGTCTTTAGCTTCTTTGATGGTTTTATACCAAGATTTAAATAAAGATGAATATTTTGATCCTAAGCTAAGATATAGAATCCTTGTTTGTTCATTTTGATTACATTTTAAAGCAAAGAGAAGCATATTTGGTTTTCATTATAAACCTTTATACTAAGTTAACAGGATTTCTTAGAGTATGAGCATTAAGTTATAAGGGAGTAGTATTTAGCATCGAGTTGGGTATGCGTCTAAGGTCACATTCCCCAGAACTATGTGCCACTGCAGGTTTAAAGTCCCAATATGGGTTAAGTATAGTGATCACTTAAGTTCAGGTCCTATTCTGATGACAAGGCTAGGACAGCTTACCCCAATATGAGCTCTCCCCACTCTGGGTAAGATGTTGGACTCCATGGTAGCTTACATGGTGTATGCCAGTTAGAAGAACCTCCCTAAGAAAGAATAAAAGTAAAGTTTTTAGAACTGAGTGTTATGGCTTACAAAGTTTATCATTATGCTTTATTATTTATGTTTATTATTTTGCAGTTTTGGTTTTATTCAAGCCCAAGGTGAGTCATTTACACTTAGCATTCATTATTTGAAAGTTTATGAGTATTTTTAGTTATTGTTTTACTTATGCATTCACCCCCATATTCTCAGTACATTCCGGAAGTATTGATCCACATATATGTCTATGTGCTACAATGTCTCATAATGTAGGTACCCATTGTAGCATATCATAGTTTGATTGTTCGCAGCTTCCAGCCAGTAGGTGATTAGTTCTTTTGATTTGAGGACTCGAGTAAACTATAGTTTCAGGTATTATTATTTTATTCAATTGTATTGATTAGAGATAGATGTGGGTCATTCCCCAGCTACCTATAGTCAATATTAGTAGAGGCTTCATAGACAATCAGTAGAGTTGATGTATTTGATTTCAAATTTGAGTTGTATAACCAGAGTTGTAATCATTTTAAATAATTATCTTTTGAACATATTTATCAAAGACATCTCATCTATTTTTTTCTTTCAAATTTATGTATCTTATTTAGTTGCTCACGATTTATGACAGTATAAAGGTTAGCTTGGGATGACTTGTGTTCCTAATCACTGTGTGACATCCGGGGGTAGTCTCAGGGCATTACAGTGGGTTTGTTGTCCTCTATTTTAGTTTCTAAGAGGTTGTTGGGGTAGGACATCCAGTCCATAGCCAACTTGATAATGCAACCTAATATTTTAGACTCCAGGAGGTTTCTTGCTAACGTTAGGGCAAAGTCTACCTTATTTAGACAGATTCAGAGTTGCCAGCTTTATGATAGGGAACTTTGTATCATTCGTGATCAGGTGTTATATGGTGAGTCCATGAGGGATACCATGGATTTTGAGGATATTTTGAGGTATAAAAGCTGCATTTGTGTTTTAAGGGATAGGTGACTTAATTCAGTTGATATTTCTTGAGGCTTACAACTCCAGATACTCTATTTACCTTAGGAAAGTTGTATAGGGATTTGAGGAAACATTATTGGTGAAGTGACATGAAAAGAGATGTGGTGAACTTTGTAGCTCGTTGCCTTTGTTGTTAGCAAGTGAAGGCCACACATCAGAGGTTGGGTGGCCTGATTTAGAGGTTACTCATTCTCGAGTGAAAGTGGGAGAGGATCACCATGGACTTTGTCAGTGGGTTACTCTCACCTTCTGTGGTTTATACGACATTTGGGTCTTTGTATATCGATTGATTAAGTAGATATAATTCCTTTCGATTAAGACATCGTTCAGTGAAAAAAGGTTAGCTCGTATCTATGTTCATGAGATAGTTTGCCTACATGGAGTTCCTATATTTATTATTTCAGATCGAATCTCTGTATTTACTTCCAACTTTTGGAGAGATTTTTTGGAGGAGTTGGGTACTTAGCTGGATCATTGCATTGCTTTTCACTCTCAGAACAATGGGTAGTTAGAGAAAACTATTTTGGTTCTTAAACATATTCTCCAAGTGTGTGTTATGGATTTTGGAGGTCATTAGAAGCAACACTTAGCATTGGTGAAGTGCACATATAATAATATCTACCATTCAAGTATTGAGATGGCACCATTTGAGGCCCTATATGGTAGGTAATTTCAATCTCTAGTTGGATGGTTTTAGACCTCCGAGGTTAGGCCCCATGGCACGGACATTCTTTGGGATTCGTTGGATAGATTCAAGGTAATTCGGGATACATTGAGGGAACCTTAGAGTAGGACGAATCCTTATACAGACCATAGACTTTGGGCCCTGAGGTTTGGAGGTTGAGTCCAGGTATTCCTTGGTGTATCTCTTATGAAGGGCATGATGAGGTTTGAGAGGAAAGACAGGCTCAGCCCCAAATATATTGGACCTTATGAGATCCTTCACATAGTTAGAGACGTGGCTTATGAGTTGGCCTTTCCCCCAGATTTTGCTGTTGTTTATTCACTTTTCAATATTTCTATGTTGCGGTGATACATTAATGATGAGTCTCATGTGTTTCATGGGACTCGATTCAGTTAGATTAGAGATTAACCTGCATAGAGGAGCCGGTGCTCATATTGGCTAAGAATGTTTGATGATTCTGCTCTAGGGAGATTCCGGCAGTTAAAGTTCAGTAGAGTCACCGTGTAGTAAAGAAGGCTACTTGTGTGTAATGACCCTTAAGGTCATTTTCTATATTTTTGTTATTTATAGCTTTCGTAGGGCTTCCCCAAGTCATTTATGAGTTGCTGGGACTGACCATTCGATTATCGGGCAGTTAATATTTTAGAGCCAATTTCCTATTTTAATGTCTTTGCTAGTTTGAATTGGATATCAGGCGAAAACATCAGTCAAGCAACCTCATATGCCATTTTTTTTTGTTCCAACAACTCTAGAATGTCGATTTTAGGCTAGGTGGACCTTTGGTTGGGTCTCAAGACACCCGAGCTCATTTTGAGTTGTTGGTTGGAAGTTAAGAAAATGGTGAGTTGAGCGTGGGAATGACTTTTAGTTGAAACAACTTTGGAAGAAAATTTTGATTGCGCCATTGATTTTGGAAAGTAGAATTTTATAGGGGAGCATAGTCCATTTGCATGTATGGAACTCCAGATGAATCCCGAGAGATTGGCGGAGACTTGGAAATTTCAAAGTTTCTACTGGTGCTGGTGCACCTGTGATCACAAGTCATTGATCGCGTATGCAATTTGGAAGACACCAGTAAGTATTGCATAAGCAACATCTGTAGTTGCATAAGCGAAATCCCTGGTAGAATTCCAAGTATCACATTCACAATAATATCATCGCTTAAGCGACTTCGATTTATGTGGTCAAGTATCATGTACACAAATGCCTGGTCGTGTATGCGATACATGTATACCTTATAAGGGTATATATACTACCTTTAGACTATTTTTTACTATTTATCATTTACCCCTAAGATATTTAAGCCCTAAAAATTGGTAAAGCTTGGAATATCATTTGTCAGTGATTTTGGGAGTTTGGATTAAGATTAATTATGCAATTCTTCATCAAATTTGAGGTAATATTCCTTCATTCATGGTTGATTTTCTCTGTTTCTACCTTAAATCCCTAAAATGTTGGTATCTTGATTTTAACATCAATATAACTCAAACTTTACCCATTTTGAGGGTAAATATTTCTTGAGCATAGAGAGGCATTGGGTTAGTTTTGAAAATGCGATTTCCATAAATGTCCCCACATGGGATTTTGCATAATTTTGGACCCAAACCACAATAGTGAAATATGAGTATCATTGTTTTCATTTTGATGAGTAAATCATGATTTTGATAGCGTGGCACCTTTTGGAAGCTTCTCAAAAGCAAAAATTGGTGATTTAGCGAATTCTTGAAGCTTTATTTGGTGTCCAGGTAGACTAGGTCTTCCTCCTTTATATATTGAGATACTTTATAGTATGTTAATGATATTATGTTAGATTTGGGATGAGTTTTAGGTATTGGTGATATGATTGACAATACTTGGGTTAGATAGATTGTTTAGACTATCCAAAAATCATAATTTAGGTGTAGTTAGCTTAGTTTCTTAGGTCCTCAGTGGAATTTCTGGTTTAGGTCTAATTAAGGCTTACTTAACATCTAACGGTGAATTTACATACCTTAGCCTAGTCCGAGTAGAATTTTCTTTATAGTGGAATTTGGGGATTAAAAGTGGGCCCCTTCGTCCAGCTTAGGCCTTGAGCTAGTTTGTTAGACCTTTATATGTTCATTATATATCTTGAAATTCTAATTATGTGGCTTGATGAGGATAAGTACTTAATGGTCCTGATGGTTGATATTGGCAGTTGATGCTAATTTCTGTAAACCTAGTGGTTATGATACTGATAATATATGTACTAGTTTTAGACTGGCTATTGATTATGATATTGATAATAGATGTACTAGTTTGAGTCCTGCTGTTAATTATGATATTGATAAAATATGTATCAGTTTGATTCTGGCTATTAACTATGACATTGATGTTATCTGTATCGGTTCGAGTCTGGGAATCGATTATAAAGTTGATTATATATGTACCAATGTGAGTTCAGCTATTGGTTATGATATTGAGGATATAAACACCGGTTTGAGTTTGGTAGGGAGAGTTGTTATTAGTGTTACTGGGTATGAAGGGTTCCTAGTGATACATAAAGATTGACAAATTATGGTAGGTCGGGTATATATTTTATATTTTTCCTTGATTGTACCCTCTACGCTTATGGAGGCCTGCATTGGGTTATTTACCTTTTCATATTTATTGGCTTATAGGGGGATAATCTTGTTGTTATAATCACATAATCTTAATGTTTTATTTCAGTTTGTGTGCTTAATTTTGTACAACAAAGTCAGAGTTACTTTCAGGTTTGCCCTTTTCTTTGACATAGCTATGTTATCTTGCATCTTATTATATTTATATCATGATTTATCTTAGTCGGCCGGTGATGTGCCTTCTGATTAGCCGTGGTATTAGTACTTATACTATACTTCTGTACCTTTTTGGTGTAGACTCGAGTACTTATTTCTATTGCTGTTTTGATGATCATACAATGTTGGATTTTAGAGATAGGGTGAGCTGTTGGAGTTATAGTTGCCCCTTTTCCATTTTGTTTATCTATGTCTAGTCTTTTGTTTTGACATAGATTGTATTGACTATTCTAGAACTTATGGTGTGTGTTGTAGCTCTTGTACTGACTTTACCAGGTCATGGGATGGTTTTCTATGTTATGACTACTTTTTAAACTAGTTATAGTACCTTGCTTATCTATAAGTTGTATTGTATATTTCACTCTTTATGGGGCATCTTCCACTAAGTTATCCTATTATAAATAGCTCTGGGTTATGATTCAGCTTACCTACTGGTGTGATAGAGCAGGTTCCATCATGATCTGTAAATTGGGTTATGACATATTGGTATCAAAACGTAGGTTTTATAGTTTTATTGGTGCAAGAACAAATGTCTAGTAAATTCTTGTAGATTAAAATAATGACATCCAATTCTTATATTCGGGAGGATATAGGACATTCTTAGGAGTTCTTCACTTCTTTTACTCATTTCATGCCAAGTGTCTCAGTTGTTTTCTAAAGTATTTCTTTGGTTTCACTCTTTCGCAGGTGGCTAGGACTCGTGCTACCACTATATGAGATGTGGGTCTCGAGATCAAGCCTAGGGATCCTGTAGTTGTTCATGGATGACTTAGAGGTCATGGATAGCCTCAAGATGTGTCTTCAGTTAGGGTTAGTATATACGGCTTTCACCATACCCTATTTCTGCTCTTGAGCCAGAGGTTCTTCCGTCTCAACCAGCAATGTGCCAAGGACTGACCAAGGGTCCATCAGGATTTATTTATTTTTTAGTTCTCAGGGATTCTTTGGTTTAACTTTTATTGTTGGTTGGTGGTGCACCATGTGATATTACATAGTCTACAAATCATAGGGGTACTGAAGTGGGGGCTATCACAGTTTATAGATCAGAGCGGTATTGAGGCGAAGGCGCAACCTGTAGCTGCGGCTCCTAAAATTGAGGTCCCTCCTATGCCAAAAGTTTCTTAGTTGGTAGTTGCTCAATCAATTTCTTCCCATCCTGCTATGTCTCTTAAGGAGTTAAAAGTGTTGGGCAAATTCTTGAGATTAGCTCCGCCTAGCTTTTTTGGGGCACCGGGTAAGGATGCATATGAGTTTTTGATTGTTTGTAAGGATAGGCTCTGTAATTTGGGCCTAATTGAGACTCGTGCTATGGATTACACTACTTTTTAGTTAGACTTGGTAGCTCGATATTGGTGGAGAGGTCATCTTGATTCCAGGCTAGCTGGATCTTTTCTTTATACATGGGCTCAATTCTTTGAGATTTTATTAGAGAAGCACATGCCTCAAAGCCTTAGGGATCATTTGAGGGATCATTTCTTGAGGTTGGAGTAGGGCTTTATGATGGTAATAGAGTATGAGGCTTATTTTTATAACTTGGCTGGGCATGCTACTTTTATTCTGACTAATATATATGAGAGGGTTAGTTGCTTTGTTTGTGGATCGAGACTTGCTCTTTGTATGTCCACTCAAAGTTTGGTTATTGGAGTTCGGTCTTTTACTAAGTTATCTGGCCATCTTAGGTGATGGAGGAGATGCATCACGAGGCCTAAGGGGGAAACGATAAGAGACCTCAGTATCAAGGCAGTTTTAGAAAGAGCCATAGTAGCTCTTAGTTTTGAGGTAGTATTTCTTAGGGTAGATACCCTCCACGACTATCGTATCAACCATAAAGTCAACCTAGTAGACCCGTTCAAGCAGTGCTCTAGATAACTAATGGGGGTCAGTCTTGTGTTAATAATCACCCTGGTCAGGGTAGCTGTCAGTCTTCAAGGGGCTCTTCGTTTGGTTATTCTAGTTGAGGTGGTTATTTTGGGTCATCCAAATCATCTATTTCTAGCACAGCTCATGGGTATGTAATGGCTATGGAGATTTTGGTCATTACTCGCAAGAGTTCCCTAGTCATGTGGCGATTGTTACTGCAACTTAGAGTGTTCCCCCTATTAGGGTATTTCATGCCTCAACTAAAGGTGGTATGCATAGTCATTGGGGTGGTCCCTAGGGTACTTGTAAAGGTTCTCAGGTAGGTAGGAAAGGATATGGATCAGAAGCCTAGCCAGACAGCGAGAGTGGTTAGTTGTATTTAGTACTTTCTATACCCGACGCTGAGTCTTTAGATGTTGTTATTATAGGTACAATTTTGATATGCTATTAGTCGCTATTTCTTTTATTTGTCCGGGGATCGACTTACTCTTATGTGTCTTTTTACTATGCCCTGTGGTTAGAGTTACCTTGGGATTCGTTACTTGTGTCCTTATGTGTATCTACTCCTATAGGTGATTCTTTAGTAGTGGATCGGGTTTTCAAATCATGTGTTGTGACTGTTAGAGATATTGATACTCTCGCTGATCTCATTATATTGGACATAGTAAATTTTGATATGATTCTAGGCATGGACCAGTTATCCCACTATCAAGCAGTCATAATTATTTTGCCAAGACCTTTACCTTATACATGCCCAGCAATACCCCCAATCATATGGCAGGGATATGTTAGGTGTGATTCGATGAGAATTATTTCTTATATGTATTCTATGAGGCTTATTTTAAAGGGTTGTGAGTCTTTTCTCACTTATTTTTATGATGTTAGTATGGGGAGTCCATCACTTAACTCTATCCCCGTAGTCCGTAAGTTTCTTGATATTTTCCTAACTGATCTGCTTGGTATTCCTCCTACCGGTGAGATTGAGTTTTTTATTGATCTTGAGCAAAATCGACCTATTTTTATGAGACCCTACCATATGGCTCCTACTAAGCTTAAGAAGCTGAACTCTATGCTTCAGGATCTACTTAGTAAAGGGTTTATTAGACAGAGTGTGTCTTTTTGGGGAGCTCCAGTATTATTTGTATTGATTATAGGAAGATTAATAAGGTGAAAGTGAGGAACCATTACCTTATGCCTTGCATTAATAATTTTTTGATCAGCTTTAGGGAGCAACCTTGTTCTCTAAGATTGATTTGAGACACGGGTACCATCAGTTGAGGATTCAGGATGAAGATATCCAAAGATAACCTTTAGGACCCATTATGATCATTATGAGTTCTTGGTGATCTCATTTGTGTTGGGGCATTCCCATCCACGTTCATGGATTTGATGAATTGAGTGTTAAGACCTTATTTAGATTCCTTCATTTTTGTGTTCATCGACGACATCCTTGTGTATTCAAGAAGTAGAGAGGAGCACACACAACATTTGAGGGTAGTGCTCCAAAATTTGAGAGATCATATGCTTTTTTTCAAGTTCTCTAAGTGTGAGTTTTGGATAAGTCAATGACATTTCTTGGGCAAGTGGTGTCTAAGGATTGGGTTATGGTAGACCAGACAAAGATTGAGGTTATTTGTGATTAATCTAGGCCTATATATTTGACTGAGGTTCATATTTTTATTGGCTCGATTCGGTTATTATCGATGGTTCATTGAGGGTTTTGCTAATATTTTAGCAACTATCACCAGATTGACTTAAAAGGAGGTTCCTTTCCGATGATCTGAGGAGAGTGAGTCGAGCTTTGGAAAGCTGAAGGAGTTCCTTACTTTAGCTCTTATTTTTGCTTTTCCTGTTGAGGGTGAGGGTTTCGCTATGTATTGTGATGCTTCTGGTGTTGGTTTGGGTTGTGTATTAATGCTGCAAGGTCATGTTATTGCTTATGCTTTGAGGCAACTTTAAGTGCACGAGCACAGCTACCCCACTCATGATTTGGAGTTAGAGGTAATTGTTCTCGTGCTTAAGATTTAGAGGCATTATCTTTAGGGTATGCATTTTGATATTTTCATATATCATCTCAATCTTCAACATCTCATGACCCAAAGAGAGCTAAATACTAGGCAGCGTAGATGGATGGAGTTTCTTAAGGATTACGACATCTATATCTTATATCATTCAGGACAAAAGAATATGGTAGCAGAAGCCTTGAGTCAAAAAGCATTGAGTATGGGTAGCTTGACCTGTATTGCCTACAGAGTACATGTGGCTTTGGTACTCATTCCACACTTATGTACCTTTTTGGTACAAAGTCAAGTACTAGTTGTCGTCGTTGATGCTGTGGTTATGTTGGTCAGAGTTCAAAGATAGGGTGAGCTTTTGGAGTCGAAGTTGAACTTTTCTCCATCTTTTATTTTTAGATAGTATTTATATTTTTGAGATTGTTGTATATTTGAATTTAATATTACTCCTATTCTTTTAGATTAGACGCTCTTGTATCGATGTCACTAGGTCGTGGGATGATATTACTCCCCATTTATTTCTTTTTCATTATATTATTGTTCTTGTGAATGTTTCTTGTAAATCATTTACTTGCATATTTCTGAGATTTGTGCCATTTTCCTCCAATTAGCCTATTACTTATGGTTTCGTCCTATGATTTGTCTTACCTACTGGCGGCATAAATTAGGGGACATCATGACTTTGGATCAGTGTACTAGCTGTCGCCTTTGACGTAATGGTTGTGCTGATTAGATTTCGGAGACAGGATAAGCTCTCAGAGTCGGAGTTGATCTTTTCTCCATTTTTGGGGTATTCTTTCTATTTTCGAGACTGTTGTATGTTTGAATTTGATAGTAATCATATTCTTTTGGATTATAGGCTCTTGTCCCAACCTTACTAGGTTGTGGGATGATACTACTCCTCTTTTATTTCTTTTATGTTATATTATTGTTCTTATGATTGTTCCTTGTAAATCATTTACTTGCATATTTTGGAATTTGTGCTATTTTCCACCAATTATCCCATTACTTATGGTTTCGGACTATGGTTTTACTTATTTCTTATGGGGTAAAGTAGATGCTATCATGACTTGGAAATTTGGGTTGTGACATCTTGTCCTACTCCTGAGTCAATATATGTAATCTCCCGGAATTTTTTATTATTTTGTAGTTTTCAGAGTCTCTTGTTATGTTAAGGAGAGTTCATGTCAAGGTCCTCTTTTTTAGTCCTTAATTTGCTTTCCTTCTTTCTTTCTAAGACATCGATTGGGCTTTATGCTTTAATTCTCATTACTCTATTTTTGGTCTCTATATCAGTTTAGGGGGTTTTAAATTTCTTTATTGTCTATTAAGTCAATTTATAGGTTCATGAGTCAAAGTTATAGCTGAGATCATTTTGTTATATTGCCTTCCCACAGATCTTTTTATGGAATCGTTGTTACCTGTCCCTTTTCGCTTTAATAGTCCGACACTTCATGTCATTTAGAATCTAGTGTTCTACGAATAGAATAAACATGTAGAATTAGATTGTCACTTTGTACAACAAAAATTATCTCTCATCTAATCTCCATTATTGTTGTTCCTTATACAAATCAACTAGCTCATTCCATTTCTTTACCAAACCTCTTTTCAGCGTATCTTCGATCTTAGGTGGATTTATGCATGTAAGAGTCATTATCTATGCTTGTTTAGCCATATTTTGAGGACTTCTTGTGTGCTTAAGAAGTTTTTAATGATATAATTGGGCATATAAATGTTAAACTACTTGGTTATAATGTTTAAGGTGTGTTTCAAATAGGTTTGGAATCAATTTGGTCACTTAGAGTTTAGATGAGAAAATTAGTGTTACTAGCTTGAGCTATGCGTTTTTCTAGTTGATATTGATGGATTCTAGTGTATCTAATGAGTTACCAAGGGTATTATTATGTAATTATGAGTGGAATAATTGTTTAGAGCGTCTAAGTTTCCATTGAAACAAGCCAAGAGAGAAAACACTAAGTTAAAAATCAAAAGGGCAAAACTAGTATTCTTAGTTTAAGTTTCTAGTTCTTCGTCTTGGAGTGTATATTGTTTTGTGATCTAATTCGTGGTGTTTGATGATATAGGATTCTTGGTGAGTTGATAATGATGATATATGGATGATAAAAAAGCTTTAAATCAAGTTGAGACAACACCAAAAGGCTTGGAATAGATGGACAAACACATGGGATAAGATTTGACCAAAAATAGACATTTTGGAGTCATTGGCGTTTCACGGACCTTAGGTACATCTTTAGGTCCGTGACATGCACTTGGGAAATCATAAATGACTAAGTACAGTGTTACTACTATTAGGGAATGCCACGTACCTAGCACTGCGATATGGGCGTGGCACACTCCTATGTCAAAATCCGCAGCTTGTGTCCTACTATAAATAGGACCCTTAAACATTATGTTTGACACCTTGGAAGACCTTGGAACTTTAAGTGGGGATGTATAAAACTTCAATTAAGGTTTTTATTCCAATAACTTAGTTTGCTTTTTATTTTAGCATGTATTCATTCATTGCGATGATATTTATGTTGATAAGGTCTAAA
The DNA here is from genome assembly GCF_002878395.1 of Capsicum annuum. Classification (NCBI taxonomy): domain Eukaryota; kingdom Viridiplantae; phylum Streptophyta; class Magnoliopsida; order Solanales; family Solanaceae; genus Capsicum; species Capsicum annuum. Next base: position 123,787,868 of record NC_061117.1, read on the forward strand.
ACACCTTTTCTGGGGTTAAGGCCAAAAACATGAGTATTATTGTTATGAATTGATTTGGTTAGTTTTTTTTTTTATCATACTTGGTTGTTTATTTATTTTTTATCACTATTTTAAGGATTCGCAGCTCTTAGAATAGATGTATAATCATCTTGTGAACACAAGAGGAGGAACAAGAGGATAAAACGTGGGATAGATAGAATAGGATTGTAATCTTCTAATTGAATAAAGTTATAATTTATATTTAGGATATGAATATACCTAAGTGATCTATTTGGTTTACTTACGAGATGAAATATGAATTCATTTAACTTAGTTCTTGCATCCGCACTTAACGGGATTCTCTGGCTGATTAGAGGCTCGAAAGACCATGATAATAAAAACAGCCCTGTGAATTAATAACCAAGATAATTAAATCAACCAATGATGTTCTATAGCATAGTATGATTGTTCCCAGAGCCTTAAGGGATTCTCTCCATTACTGTCCAAAACCTTTACTTTACCTCACTATTTAGTTTATTATTAGTTTTAACTTTCAAACTCTTTCGATTACGATAGCACTTGGTTAATCATAATAGTGAACTAGAATTGGCTAGATGTCAATACAAGTCTCTGAGGGATCGATACTTGGCTTGTAGGAGGCCACTATATTACTTGGTTAGACCACGTACACTTGCTTGTGCACTTGGGTGCAACAATCTCACTTATGTACTTTAGACAAGTCGGGTATCATTTCTTTCTCCTATAACTTGGGGGTGGGGGTGGAGTTATTGGAGCACTGATTATTCAGCAAAAGAATAAGAAATAGAGAATTAAAGAAATAAAAGATAAAGTGAATAATAATGTAGAAGAGCTTTCAAAGTACACAAAGTTAATATCTAAAATTAGGATTTTTATCCCATTATTAAAATGGGAAAGCCAAGTATCAAGCTAAAGGCCATTTGATCATATTTAAGTCGGCAATGATCTACATTGCACAACATCACAAATACTTAGTTGTTGATGTATATATACCACAAATAGTGATAATTACGATTGTAATATTATGTGAAAACATAGATAAATGAATATTTAGGTTGAGACGCGGATATCTCGCTTTCTATAAGGAGATTCAAGCACACTGTAGTATAATTTACACTGATCCATCAATATATCTCTTGATTTTTACCCTCTATGATATAACAACCTAAAAAAATCATTCAACTCAATCAACTATGTATTAGTTGAAGAGTATCCAAAGCTTCACCAAAAGAACACCAACCTTCAATAATAGTTACTCTTTATTATATAGTGAATTTAGTTGGAGACTTAGAATATTTTCTTTGTCTCAATTCTCTCTTTTACTACACTAACCCCAAAATATAAAAACAACATATTTCTTATCAACTTCTCATATGTTCCTCTATATAACAGAAGGAAGAAAACATCCTTAGATAGGAGGTGTAGGATTTCTTCCACAAATAAATGTCATAAATCTATATAGTTGATGAGACAAATTTACATGAATATTTTCTGCTCGTACTCTGTCAATTTCCAGTATAGTTTATGATATCTCCCCACAGAGATTAGAAAATTTATTCTACTGACTTATACTATTTTAATTACTATTTGAGAGAATCAAATCGATGAACTGTGAGTTTGAAATTATAAATTACTTACAATTAAAATAAACTACTTCTGAAAGATTAATGTTTAGTAATAGTTGGAAGTCATTGAATTCACCTTATATATGATTCTAATAAAATCTCGGTTGCTATATATATTTCTCAAAAGAATAATTTCTTATTGCTAATATAATTATATGTTTACAGTAAGAGATAAATCATCAATTAACATTCCGTGAGGTTATGTCAATTAATTGAATTAAAACTCATGATGATTAAACGAAAACATTCTTATGTATTTTTCTCAAGTATAGTAAAAACTTCATGAGAATATATTTACCAAATAGTCAGTAACCTTGCCTAAAACAATTCCTTGGTGGAGATAAGAACTGATGCAAATAAGACCACAAACTTGGAATGATAATTTTACTAAAATTATTTTCACTCTAATATTTTATCCGTCGGTCATATATATTAGTTTTGCTTCATGATAATTTTCAAACTAATATAAGAATAACTTCAGATAAGAAATATAAAGATGCGATGATAATAATTAATCAGAAATCATCATCCCATCATAGCATAAAATGTAAAATAATAAATTTCAAGTCAAGAACATATTTAAACTAAGATAATACTATAAATATATCAAGTTTCATCAAGTATCCTATCAAAAGAAATTATTCCATACTAGAGCTTATATTGACAATAAAAATATTCTCCTCCATTCAAATAAGTAAATAGAAATAAATTGTAATTCCTTGGGTGTTTAAATGCCTAATAGAGCTAAGAACGATCCTACGTGACCCCTTGATCGAGTATAAGTCACTTTGGAATGAGTTCAAAAGCATTGGGGACAATTTTGGGCATGAAAAAGAATCATGTGTCGCATGGGGAGATTCGTGCGATGTCCTTGTGTTGCATGGACAACCACATGGGGATATTGACTCGCCCTTGTAGTGATCCCACAACGTGGGAAGGATACCTCACGTTAGTCCTTGCACTGCGAGCAGTAGGCCACGCTTCTAGGTGTGCATCACACTCCCTTGTTTTGTTAATGAAACATCTTTTATTGATTTTCAGGAGTGTTTAGGTATTTTTACACCACAAAAATGTTCCCCATTAACCAAAAATGTCCTTAAGACCCTAAAAAATACATTCACTCATGATAGTCACTTTGAATACATTCCTAAATCATAAGAGAAAAGAATTAACTAGGTTTCAAAATTCTTAATCTATAAGAGCCAAGTTTTCATTGAATTCCTTTAGCTAAGAGGTATGTAAAATGACCTTACTACTTATGGGTTTAAAAACCATGTTTCCTAAACTTTACGTTTGTATAAAGAATATGGGTTTCAAATATATTTGAAGACATTGAACTACGAACCCTTTTTGATGTAAAGAATTATGTATTTAACTAATGTTGTGGGTTACTTAATCAATGATGAAAAGATAGAGTTTCCGATGCTTCTATTAAAACCCTGAGGGTTGCACTACACAGTGAGGGATCAGGTCCCTCAAATTCAATCACAAGAAAAGTACAGAAAAATAACTAAGAAATAAAAGACAATGTAGAAAAATAAAAGCACAAGATTTTTACGTGGAAACCCCCTTTCTCAAGGAAGGAAAAAACCACGACTTTCCCTCACAAGCACCTCTAAATCCACTATAACCAAAATCTTAATTACAGCCTTCAATGAACCTAACTCTAGGTTTTTTTCACTTGCAATAACTCTACTACAAGATTATCTTGGAAACTATACAAGGACCCTTTGCACTGATTAAATCTAATCAACAACAAGCTTAGGCAACTCTACCTAAGCACATCTCTAAATAAAATAAAATACTACTCTTATAGCATGAGTAGTTTGATTACAAATTAGTACTCACTCAAGAACAATATCTATTTAAGCATACATAATTAACTAGGAACTTGGGTAGTGTTGAAATAGGGTTTTTGCTGCCTCTCTTCACTCTTTGTAATTGCCATAAACTATTTAATGAAGAAACATTTCTTTCCTTGTATATACGAGTGATGATTAGGGATAAAATATCATTGAACCAGCTGTCCTAATCAGTATAAGTAGCACCTGGAAGTTTGTTACACAAGAGGACAAAACTGTGCAGTCACATATGCTAGCTGTACTGTACCATAAACATCTAGGGCCCTGGTCCCTTGCAGTTAGCTTCTAATCATCAAAACTACATATAAAAGTTTCCCCTTTTTTGATGATGATAAACCAACCATACCCTTTTAAGCATCAATACACATCCATCATATTTAATCCGTGTGATTACCACTTTGAAGATGAATGTTCCCCCATCATGCAACATAGGGACCTGGTCCCTTGTCATTTGCCGCAACAAAAACTTCTTAGCATAAGCTTGCTTCCCCCTGTTACTATACCTTATCATTCACTTAGCACATCACTTCTTTCCCCTGACCAAAATACTTTCCCTCTTTTATCAATATCCAATACATCATATACTTCCCCATATCAGTATGTCATTCACATTCACCTAGAACATCTGGTACCTGGTACCCTACTAAATATACTCAGTGCTCTCCCTTTTGGCATTATTGGAAATAATTAATAGTTAACTATAGTTAAGGATAAATATAGGCTAATTAACACATGACCACTGGGGCAACACTAGCATGAAGATTAGCTTTAAAAGTAAAAAATACAAATGAGGTTTATAGGTAGAATTCATTCATTCATAAATAGAAGTTAGTACCAGTACAATCATAACAAAATAATACATAAAATAACTGTCTTCAAGAGCCAACCCAATAGAGAAACTGTGAGATTTATACAGGCTTGATAAGAGGGTAGGACAGGCTTAGGTAGAGGTAGGTCTGGGTAAAAAAAGACTTAAGAAACATCTCTATTCTTGTATTTTCAGCATCGTGGGCATCCAACAACTGTTTGGTAAGGACTTTCACTTCAGCATTCAATCCTTGAATTTTACCAGTCAGTTCTGCCATTTGTGCCTGGAGTTTTGCATTTTCAGCTACAAGTTCATTAGAGGCACCTGGTACCTCAGAATACAACTTTTAATTTTAAAAACTATACACTATCTCAGCCTCTTTGCCAACCATCATAATCCTCAACTCCTCTATTTCTTTGCCCAACCTTTCATGAACAACTAGTAACTTATATACTTGAGACACAAATCCAGCTTTTCCCTCTATACATCATTCTCTACAAGAGTTATCAGGATGATCACCTGCTTGGCTGTTCTGAGTGTTCCTCTAGTTCTATTCATAATATAATATTCAAACACCTTGTTCAATAGATATCCATATGGCATTCTATGTTTTCCTTCCTTTTCATAAAGAACTTTATGCATATGCTCTATCATTAGAGCAAAAAGACTAATCAATTTGAATTTCTTAGGTATTCAATTAAAAACAAGTCAACACTATTGGAAATTATTCTTTTTCAGACCTTGCCAACAGGACCTTGTTGGTGAACTCAAATACTAGCTGATACTTACTTTTCAAAAACTTATTTTTCACTGTAGCTATTGATATCCCTCCTGCCTTAGATGCCTCAATTATGAATTCAGTAGTAGGCCATTGATTCCTCACAGTTCTCATCCCTACAATAGGTACATCTAGGATTCTTCGTAGTGTTTCTTTATCCAACTTAAGAACCTTTCCATGCACCTGTGCTATCAAACTTAAACCATCATTTGAGAATTCCATGGAGTAGTAGAATTCTCTCACTTATCCTTCAAAGTCAATGGGAGTTGGTTCTTCTAGGAGGTGCAACCAGCCCTGATGCCTCACATACTCCACCAGTTCTACCATCTTTATTTTTTTTTTAATAGATTTTTGGATCAAACATTCTACCAGAAAAAACCTTTTGTTTTCTCAGGTTCTCAATCCCCTTTTCTCTGAACATGTCATTCTTTTCTTTATTCTTTTTTTATCTTGGTCTCACTACTTGGATTTTCTTTTTATTAGTTTTTCTCTTTATGGAATCGAGTCCCTTAAAATCTTTTCTTTTCTTAACAACTATATGTTTCTGCCTTATTCCAGTTGAACCACCAGTTGTTGTCTTAGAGAACCTAGTCTTTTTAGCAACCTTATCTTACTTTCTTGGATTTTTATTAGTAGTAGTGGCTTCTGAATATATGTCCTCCCCTTTTTCAACCTCTACAACTTCCACATTTCTTTCTTCTCTAATAAAACATATTTCTTGAGCCTTCTTCTTCTTATGGTTGAAACTTTGTTGGCCTTCAATGAGTCTTCCAACATTTTCTTTTCAAAACCTCTTATACAATAGGTTGTAGTCACCTTTAACTCTGAGTTTATCACTTTCTCCTTACCTATACTTTCTCTCAGTATTTTACCGACCATCTTATAGGTTCTTCATCCTCTTCCTCTTTATCTTCCTCATGTGGTGGTAGTAGCATATATTTTTCCTCATTCACTTTATCATTATCACCCACTCCCTATTCTTATCTATTTACTGAGCTTTGCTTGGTGTCATATGTAAGTAGGAGTAGATTCTTAGCTACCCAATTTGTATTAGAGGAAAGATTAACCCTTTTGACCAAAGTTTCTTCACTAAATAACTATTAAAAATAGGTCCTGAATTAGAGGGTGTAGGAGATTCAGTTGCTTGTTGTGTTTTAGAGGGTTTAACATTTTTTGATTTTTCAGATGACTCAAGAATTTGGAAGTTTTCAGGCACTTTTGAATTTCTTGGAGAAGAGGGAGTTTCAAGTTGAGAAGTTTCTTGTTCTATTGGTGATCCAAATCCTTGGTTTAAATTCTCAATCATGATTGGTTGAGCATAAGCTTCTGAGATTAAGGGGGATACAATAGAGGTTGACTCGATTGTCTGTTCTAGACATCCTAAGGAAGATTCAGTTTGTTGTTGGGGACTGCAGATGATATTTTCCATGGTTTCAAATTCTAAAGAGTTAGGATGATTAATTTAGGGATGTCTAGCTTATCTCTCTGAAGTTTTGTCTACTTCAGAATTTTTTTTTTGGGTTTGAGAAAGTAGTAATGTTGTCTGTTTGATTTTGAGATACAGAGATGAGCTGGCTTAGTTTAGGTTTAGAGAAAATTTGTAGATTTTGGAAGATAATTTGTACTAGTTGAGAATAATGACAAGAAAGTCTGTCTTAGCAATTTTAAAAGGTGTCTAATGTCCTTAAAAGATGTTTCTTTTTTCTGACATATCTAAACCTAAGAAGTTTAACTCATTATTTAGCATAGAAATTGACACTTTAGAGGAGAGAACAAACATGGATTTTTCAGACAATATTTTACAATTATTTTAGGCTTCTTATATAGGTACTAACCTGAGTAATAAGACCCGGTCCCTCGCTTTTTGACTGAATTGTGTACTTGTGTTGGCTTCAATTATTCTCTTCCTAATTGTTCTCATGAGTGTATACTTGCAAAGGTATGAAACTATGTTAGATTAACAAGTACCTATTCTACCAAGGATACCTGCCTTCTTAGCATAACAAATTCTTGGAGTTACACTGATCCATATATCAGGTCAGGTTGCCTTAATCAATTCATTTCTGGCCTCTTGCTAGAACTTCCTCAGCTACGATGAGTCTTTTAAGGACCAGGTCCCTTGAAATCAACTCTTTTAATATACAACACCTCAAGCTTAGAGTGCCTTGAGAGAGAGAGACCAAATTTAGATCTTCAAAAATTAAGCCTTGAACATTCACTTTTAATGGATTCTTGATAACAGTCCCCTTTCTCCAATCCTAGAACCATGATCACTTGTTTGATTGGAGAACCCACTTGAGTTTGAGTTCTCAGTAAGAGGACAGTGGTGTCACCAAAACCTTCTTGGCCCATCTAGATAGAGAATTCTTCTTCATCTTATTCAAATTCTTGAATCCATTTAGCTGTATATTCTCCTACTGAACATATCTGAATTTGTTCATTCCTGTACTTTCCAACTTTGACAATTCCCTTTAGAGTGCCTATTTTTCCCACAATGATTGCCCATAGGTTTGGGAGCCTTTTTTCCAGCACCATCGACAGTTTTTTCTTACCACCCAGAAGGTTGGAAATCTCCTTGATAGCCTAGTCCTTTGCCATCATTAATACCTTGACCAATCAGATTAGAGAGAATCTGTGAAGAAGCAGTCTATTTAAGAGACTTGTTCAATTCTTCTCTTAAGTAGACCAAGTCCCTCTCTATCTTTTCATTCTTGTGAAGTGCATGCATAAGGTGTTTTTAGGAATTCCTCAATATTTTCTCAAGATTAACTTGAAGCCTTGAAGTTTCATTCTTCCCTTTTCCATCTCCATGATTTACTTTCTTTAGATTACTCATCAAACTCTAATTTTCAAATTTTATCTTTATGAACAACTCTTCAGTTTTAGAAATGTGGAGAGTTAAAAAAACTAGATCATGCTCTTAATTATCTACTTCTTTTCTAAGGCATTTTTCTCAGCAGTTAATTCACATACAGAGTCTATCAACACACTTGCAAGCCTTTTTACCTTTCTAGTAGTGTAATTATCTGGATTCTCCTAAATATCATATAGAGTTACCTCTTTTTCCTTTTCATTCTCTGTGTCTGCCATGAATGCAAACAAGGAATCATAGATAACTGGACTGTCTTCCATTGCTAGCATAGAAATATTTCCAATCTTCTCTTCTTTACCTGAATCACTTGAAGAGTCTCCCTATGCTACAAGAGCTTGCTTTATAACATACTCAACTACTGCCTTTGTTCTTGAATTTTTAGGGACTTGGTCCCTGTCCCTTTTTTCACTTACAGTCTTGGGATACTCCTGATAATATAATTTGTTCATTGGACAATCCTTAATGAAATGCTCAGGACTTTCGTATCTGTGATGCACTTCAATATTATTTCCCTTTTTACTGCTGCTTCTTTTTGGAATTGACCACTCTTTTTCATGACTCTAATAATCCTATTTGCCAAAAAGGCAACATCAGTATCACCTTCATTTGAGTCATACTTTGAATCCTTCAATGTAAGTAATTTTTCTCTTTTAACTTCCTTCTTCTCCAGCTCTTGTTGGTTTTTGAGCTTATGGGTTTTTAAATTTCCAATCAGTTCATCCATAGTGAGGGTCTTCAAGTTTTTGGCTTCAGTTATGAGATGTACTTTTCTTTCCCAGCACTTGGGAAGGACACTAAGAATTTTCCTCACTTTTTTATACAAAGGAATCACTTTTCCTAAGCAATAAAGCTTATAAGTGATAGAAGTGAATCTTGTATGCATTTCTTGGATGGTTTCATCTTCTTTCATGGTGAAGGTTTCATACTGAGTAGTCAATATGTCTACCTTAGAATCCTTCACATCAGGAGTGCATTCATGAGCATTCCTCAAGCTATCCCAAATCTCTTTTGCATTTTCACAAGCTGAGATCCTATTTTATTCATCTGGACCTATGCCACATACTAGTAATTTTTTGGCCTTATAGTTTTTCTCAATGTTTTTTCTATCTTTATCATCATATTCTTCTCTTGTTTTTACTACCATTCTTGTCATTTCTCTGTCCTTGAATTCTTTAACAAGAACATGAGGAAAATCAAGTATTATGTCCATCAGTCTACTATCTTAAGCCCTAGTGAAGTCAAACATTATGGTTTTCCACCACCCATAATACTGCCCACTGAATCTTTGTGGTCTAGTGGTAGATTGCCCTTCTCTAAATTAGGTGGAGCATCCATGATAACTAAGACACTCGAGGTATGAACCTTTTAGAGTAAAATTTTTCTGATACCAATTGTTGAAACCCTGAGGGTTGTACCTACAATAAGGGGCTAGGTCCCTCAAATTCAATAACAGGCAAAGTAAAAAAATTAACCAAGAATCAAAAGACAGTGCAACAAAAGTAAAAACACCAAATTTTTAAGTGGAAACCCCTTTGCTCAAGGAATGTAAAAAACCGGCTTACCCTGACAAGCACATTGTAAGACCCCGTAAAATCCTAAAGCTTAATTAAGTCCTTTAAGCTTGTCATGGGATCCCAGACTTAGAAAATTCTAGCTAGGTTCCTAGACTCAGCCTATTATTGTCCTTCAAAAGTTGGCAGTCCCATTTCACCACCTTAACGTCCTTTAATGGTCTATATTTTTATTAGTTCATGATCAGGAAGGTCAATAGGTGTTCCCGGAAAAGTTTTAGATTTTTTAGAACACGTTTAGATCATGTTCGGAGTCCCAAAAGAGCGGACCAACGTGATCATGGCACACCTTATTGCCAATTGCGTTAGTCAACATTTGTCCAGGTTGCTAAAGCTAAAACTTCTGAGGCTCGACGCGATCATAGCGCGATGCATTGAGTGTCATGTCATGGCCATCAACGCGCCGCGTCGCTTGTAGAGTCGGTACCTAGTTGTTAGTCATTAAATGTTCATATTTTTAAGGGCAAAAGGGTTAATTTCCCATCCTTAGATAAACCCAATAACATGTGATTCAGCCATATTTCACCCTAAATATAGAGTTTCTCTCAAGTTTCTCTCAATAACAAGTTAGGGTTTTCAATTAAGGATTCAAATTCAATACTCAAATTCAAGAATATCTTCGTCAATCTTTGTAAAATCAGGAACTAAAGTATGCCAAATGTTGATTTATGGATTCCTTTCATCTATAAAGTCCAAGAACCCTCTTTCAAATTATAAAACATGATATTTATGTTGTGGGCTATTAGTAACCATGTTTATCTTGTTGTATGATTCCCAAGTTGGAATCTTTATGTGTTTTCATGAAACTACGTTAGCATGCAAGATGAAATCCATGAATTGAGCTGTTTATGCTGTGTTATTTGATGATTTCTCCTATGCCCTAAGTTGTGCATGTAGGGTGTTTGACAAAATGGCTAGGAGGATAGAAATTGGGTATTATAGCTCAATTATGGCTCAAATAATAAATGCATGCTTTCCCTTATGACCAAGACTGACTTCTATGATATTGTGTGCATTATAAGTATTTCATGGAATGTTCATGAGATTAGGTTGATGAAAGTATGACATATATATATATGCAATCCCATCCATGTACAACATTATGACAACCATGTGTTTTATGAAATCCACAACTTATTGTATTATGAATTGTTGATATTGGTTATGTGTTCACGAAGTTTCAAGTCTTGTTAGTTTCATGCTATCGAGTCCTAGGGGTACTTGTATCCGACAAATTAGCTGTGTACCTAGAGCCAGTGTCAGTTTTCATGATACTCCCATTTAACCCATGATCATTAGAATTCAATTCGTTACATGAATCAGGAAAACTCAGAAATCTCAGTAATCTTAGTTAGTTATTAGATCTCAGTAGTATTCTGTCAGTCAATGGAATTTAGTGAACTTTGTTCAAATCATCTAAAAGATACTATCAGCAATAGTTCAGTTCAGTTTAAATCAGTTCAGTGTCTCTTCAGCTGGGAGTAGGATTTAGCATCGAGTGAACCCAAGGATGGGGACTCACCTGTTATCTAGTAGAGGGTGTGATCCTTAGAAGCAATCCTTGTGTTCCAAAACTATGTAGCCAACGTAGTTTGAGATGTACCCTATGAGTTTAGGGATTAGACACCTCATTTGAGTTTTTCCTACTAGAAGGGGTTGACGGAAGAGCTTCCTATCAGAGAGGGTTTACTCACAACTTGTCTTTACCCGTGGCATGGTACTGACACCCTTCCAGCTGGGGTTATAGGTTGGACCCCACAAGTTCAGTTTTGGGGAATGTAGGTTAGATGATTACCTCCGCAGTCTCAGTTTTGGATCCAGTCTCAGTAATAGAACTCAGTTCAGTTCTACAGTTTCAGGATTGTCAGATACAGTCGCTTAGCTCAGTACAAAACTCATCTAGTTCTATCACAATCAAGACTGCCAGACACAGTCACCCAGTTAATAGTATATTAATTATAAGAAATTCATGTTACCAGCATTTAGATTTTAGGACTGCCAGATATAGTCAATCAGACCAGTTCTTTATAATCAGAACTGTCAGAAATAGTCATTCCTTTATCAGTAATATGATATCAGTTCTTCAGTACTCAACAGACTTAGTCTTTCAGTGTCCTAGTATTAGTACCCAGATATCGGTAAATCCATATTATGAGAATTCATGAGTCAATGTTATTACGATCTCAGATACAATTACGTATTCATGCATGTATTCTCATGTTCATGTTATTTAGTTAGTTAGTATTGTTTGTGCATATGAACCATTGAATTCAACCTACCACACTTGCATACCAGTACATTAAATCGTACTGACATATTTACAGTATGGTGTTTTATACCATAGGTTCAGAAGGACGCACTCCAAAGTATCAGTAGCATTCCAGTGTCAGCAGTCAGAGTCAGCAGTGAGTTCATCATTTGAGGATGTTATTATTTAATTATTTCCTTTTTTTAGTACTTAGTTTATTTTAGAAGATGGGGTTAGCTGAGGGACTGTCCCAACAACTCTTTATTTAGATAGTTCAGTTTTAGAGGCTTTCAAACTACAATATGTTCAGACAGTTATTTCAGGTATTATTGCCCCATATTTTTACTTATGTATCAGTATTGAACCGGATGGCCTTTCAGTTCATGTTTCTAAATTTATGATATTACCATTATTATTCAGCGCTTAGTTACAAATATCAGTCATGGGTTAGCTTGTGGCACTTCGAGATTATGAGCACATTGTAGCATTCCGGGTACCAGATTCGGGGAGTTACACACATCCAAATCCACTATAATCAAACTCTTAATTACAACCTTCAATGAACCTAAATCTAGGTTCCTTTTGGTTGTAATAACTCTACTATAAGCTCATCTTGGGATCTCTACCAAGGATGCTCTATATTGTTTAACTCTAATTAGCAACAAGCTAAGGCAACTCTGCCTAAGCACATCTCTCAACAAAATAAAACACTGCTTTTATAGAAAGAGTAGTTCGATTACAAATCAGTAATCACTCAAGAAAAATATCTATTTATGCACACATAATCAGTTCCACTCATGAAACATATCTATTTAAGCACACATAATCAGTTAGGAACTTGAGCAGTGTTGAAATAGGAGTTTTGCTGCCTCTCTTCACTCTTTGTAATTGCCAAAAACTATTTGATAAAGAAATATCTCTTTCCTTTTATAAATGAGTGATGATTAGGGCTTAAATATCATTGGACCAGCTGTCCTAATTAGTACAAGCAGCACCTATAAGTTTGTTGCACAAGAGAACAAAACTGTGCAGTCACGCGTGCCAGCCGTACTATACTATGAACATCCAGGGACCTGGTCCCTTAAAGTTAGCTGTTCATCATCAAAAATACATATAGCATCTTCTTTTATCAAATTATACATTATTTACATATACAAATTTGGAGTGTTTCATGTATTTAAATGCTCTTGTTTTTTGGTGGGAATTGTATGATTTTGTTAGAGAGATAATGACACTTTAAGGTTATGTAGAAATCTTGAATGAAAGATGTTTTGCCTTAACCCTTATACTCATTTTGAAAGAGAATTCATATTTGATTCTTAATTTACCTGTTGTGGTTAATAATGCATTTTGTAGAGGGATAAATAGAAGAAAAAAGATGACTAATGTGACTTGCAAGTCTTTGTATGACGAGACCAAACAAGAGAATGTCCTTAAGAGAAAGAGATAATTTTAAAAATTGATTAATGTTTTAATGAGGTTAAAATATGGGCTTAAAGAGAGTTAGATGGTTAACTGAGAAGACATGGGTTTGAAATTCTCATTGCCACCAAAATTGTACTTTGCCAATGAGGGATTGATTATTTCCTAAACTATGGATAATCATGATATACTTGCCTCATGCTTTGGTATACTGGAGAGAAGAGACTCCAATCCTTGTGGTAAACTTAGATTGGGGGTTTGGATAAGACCCACATAGAGTGTGGTCTATAGATTGTCCGGTGTACCATTTAGATCAGAATTAAAGAGAAGAGTTGAGTCTACATTCTAATTAATTATTTGAAATATTTATTTATATCCGTGTGTTTTGAATTCTATAGTCATGACTATTTTTGTGTCAAACATATTTTATTTTTGGGCTGTTATACATGTAGATACATTTGATGTATTGACCGTCCTCGGGCGACTGCATCGTCTAATGATGTAGGTTCAGAGGCGTATTCTCATGATCCAATGCAACATTAGGATTTTTCATATATCATCAGAGTGGTGAGTCCACCATCTTACAAAATGTTATTTATTATAGATGGTTAGTTATATTTTATTATGGTATTGTTGGGCCTTGTCCCAGTTTATAAAGATCTTGTTATGCTAGAGGCTTTGTAGACTGGATGTGATGGATGTTTTTCTATTATATCTTTCAGACATATAGTAATGTTTCATTTTCTTGGTGTTCTACTATGTTCTAGAGAGTCTAGTTTCAGTTGAATTCCTTCAACACCTAAATTTTTCCATATTTTAGATCATGCCTCCAAAAAGATCAGATGGTCAGGTGGCTTCATCTAGAACCTCCATCCTTAGTGGAGTTAATGTTGAAGAGGTTCACACTACTCATAGAATGAGGACCCGTAATATGGCTTGCACCACTGATACCCTCACTCGAAATGCGATTCCACTAGACCCAACTAGTTCCTTCTGGGCTTCTAGGACATGTGCTACTCACACGCAGACCCCTCAAGATGAGAATTCCAATGCTGAGTGCTGATAGTACATTCACATGCTTGCTTAGATTGTGTCATCACAGTACCATTAGTCTGGTAATATTGGTTTTATTGCTGGTTCATCTGAAGTTATTCGTGTTGGTTAATTCTTAAGGCTAGACCCACTGACTTTTACAGGTTCAAAGGTTGTGAAAGATCCTCAAGAGTTTATAGATGAGATGGAAAAGATATTTAGAGTTATGTATTCTAGTGATATGAAGGGGGCAGAATTTGTATCCTATCATTATTTAAAAGGGGGGCTTACCAGTGGTATAATGAGTGGGAAGAATTAAGAGGTGGGAATGCTGAACCTATTATATGGGGGGAGTTATCTGACGCTTTCCTTCACCGGTTCTTTCCTCGGGAGTTGAGGGAAGATAAGGCTAATAAGTTTGTTAATTTGAAGCAGGGTAAGATGAGTGTCAAAAAATATAATTTGAAGTTCATTCAGTTGTCTCGTTATGCTCCAAAGTTGGTGTCTAATATGAGGTCTTCTATGAGGAAGTCTGTGTTCGATCATTCTAATGATTTGGTGCTGGAATATAAGGGGGAAATGCTGATCAACAACATGAACATATCCTAGTTGGTAGTTTATATGCAATAAGTAAAAGATGAGAAGAAGAAACAAGAAGTGTCACAACCCTAACTAGGGCCTGGCCATGAAGGGTATCTCAAGTCCAACAAGGACCAGAGACCAACCCCAAATACCCAAACCACCGACTACCTTATACCCCTTTTTGGATAAATTCCGAACATATAACAAGATAAGATAAATCAATTCAAAAGACATTATAATAAATCTACAACCGAAACCAACAAAACCAAACTATCCAAACCAAACCATACAAACCAAACCATCCCAATTCCACAGTAGTCCAAACAAAGCCTCTATCAAACGAGTACCAACAAAGTGTTAGGACATGCCTCCAACTCTGACAATGACAATGACAGTGATAATGATAATGTGAACTCTTAAATTCTAGACTATGAACAGAAAATACTGAAATGAATAAGTCTTCCGGAGGAATGGAAGCTCACAACTTCACCACCAAAAACCTATGAATTTGGCTGATCCACCTAACTCTGTTCAGGAAAAGTTGCTCCGACGCCTACATTGCGTGGGGATGCAACGTCCAAAGATGGTTAGTGGGGTGAACACTACCATGTAATCAGGGATAAAGATAAAGTAACGTCATCAACTCAAAACCAAGTTAAATAAATGCTCGTAACTATATGCAAGTACATATACATATATATCTCATGCCGTGATAGGGAGCAAGTTTAATCCTGAAGTAAACTTTTATCCTAGACTATGTAGCTCAACCATCGAAATAGGAACCCATAAGCTATATGGGTTCAGTTCCCCAGATGAAAGGTCCCAGTGCATGTTAGCCATACGTACCATAGAAAAACCAAGGGAAAGCTAAGCCATCCAAGCAATTAACTGTCCCAAAATATATTAAGTGTGACTCATGCACATAGGTCATCAAGACCAAACCTCATGTAGGCAAACACGAGTTTCCAGTACATGTAATCCCAGGCCCAAACCTTCACGATATCTCTACATAACCCCTATTAAGCCTAATTTAAAACAAGTGGCATATAGTCCAAATTATTGATCAATGAACCAACCGTTAAGGCATACACGGGTATCATCATACTCTTCACTTGCAAGTTTAACTCCATGCCATAAAAATCATATTTACCATGGGGGAACACCACACATCCTTTTAGTTCATAAAATCAGTTTGGAGGAATACCACAACCTTCTTTTGTTCATTAAATTAACAGTTTTTGAAATCACAATCCCATAGTATTCAATTCAAGACCATAATGTAATAATTCAAATTCCCACATTTCTCATAACAAAAAGCCATTTTCACAATATAGTGTTGGGGTCATAACCACTTCAAATGTCACAAGTTATCATAATTCCAAAGTTCATTCACCATACCCATGCACCCATATGTTCAAGACCATATTTAAAGCATGAATAACCATAATTAAACCATGGGAAAACATTATTCAACAACAAGCATTCAAAACCTCCAAACCTTGTTTCAAACCAATATCTCTTTTACAAAAAATAACAATGAGGGGAGAGTAACATGCCTTAATCACCAAGAAGTAAGGAGAGGAATCACCCTTGAAAGTCCCAATTGATTAGTCTCTAGAAAACCCTAAGTGTTCTTGACCTTGAGTATTTGAGAGAGTTTGAGAGGTTGTTTGTGAGGGCTAAAGATACCTTAAAGAGGTTATAAGACATGGGTTTCATGTTGGACAAGAGGAGAAATGTCTAGAATACCCTCAACTTAAAAGTTGAAAAAATGTCGCCTTTGACTACTAGTAAACTATTGACTCATAGCTACTCCTTATGACTCATCACCTTAAACCAAGATAGTGACCAGGACCCACATACACTATCAACCTGAAGACTCAACAATTTTACTGGTATTGATACCTTACGACTCATAGGGTCTAGTCGTAGGCAACATAAAACTAAAATGGGTTAAATATTAGACATCCTACGATTTGACCCTATGACTTGTAGCAAGTCCTTACGGCTCTTGGTGGGCCACTCATACTCAAAGTAGAACTTTTCACTAAGTTTCTTCTTTGGTTACTACCCGGGTCCCTACGACCCATAACCATAACTCAAGACTTATCACCACGAGTCATGAACAAGGTAGCAAGCCTAAAGCTTAAGAATTTTCAAGAGATAAAATCCCAGGACATTACAATATCCCTCACTTGGATCATTGGTCCTCGATTGATGGGTTAAGTTAAACACCAACACAATTTATACACAACTAGTAACCATACTTACCTTTAACAAAGTTAGAAAACAAAGATGTCAAGGAATGTATATTTCCTTTAACAAAGTCAAAAAACAAAGATATTAAGATAACACATACCTTGAGCATGATTTTCTGGAATAAGGAATAGGAACAGATACTTGGACTTCATATCCTTTTCATCTTACCAAGTAGCCTCTTCAACCTTATGGGTCCTCTATAGAACCTTTATCAAAGCTACATCCTTTGTGCGTAATTGACGAACTTACCTATCTAAGATTTTAATCAGGACTTCCTCATAAGATAAGGAGCCCAAAATACCTACCTCCGCTAAAGGAACTACTACCGAAGGATCACCCATGCACTTTCTTAACATCGAGACATGAAACACCAGATAAATGGTGCTCAAACTATAAAGCAACTCCAATTCATATGAAACACTACCAACCCTTTTCAAGACAAAGTTCGGACCAGCATAGCGAGGACTGAGCTTTACCTTATTACCAAAACACATCACTTTTTTCATAAGAGACACCTTTAAGAGCACCCAATCACCAACCTCAAACTGTAACTCTCTACGCCTCACATACGCATAGGAATTTTGGCAACTTTAAGCGGTCTTGAGCCTTTCCAACATCAGCTTCACTATTTCTATGGATTGGTAAACCAAATCAGGGCTAACCAACCCACATTCACCAATTTCAAACCATCCAATTAGAGAAAGACATGTCATACCATACAGAGCCTTAAAAGGGGCCACACCAATGCTAGAGTCTTAAAAGGGGCCACACCAATGCTAGAGTGATAACTATTATTATAAGTGAACTCTATAAGAGGAAAATTATTAAACCAACTAACCCCATAGTCAAATATACAAGCTCGAGGCATATTTTCTAGGACCTTAATCATTCTCTCTGCCTGCCCATCCGTCTGCAGGTGGAATATAGTACTAAGGGTCACTTTAGTCCCTAAACCTTACTAGAAAACTTCCAAAAGTAAGATGAGAATTGAGTACCCCAATCAGATATGATAGAAACTAGAGCACTATGCAAATTTATGATCTCCTCAATGAACAACTTGGAATAATCCTCAGCCGAGAAATTAGTCCTCACTAGTAGAAAGTAAGCAAACTTAGTCATCCTATCCATGATGACCTAAATTAAATCAAACTAGTTTCGAGAGCGAGGAAGACCGGCAACGAAGTCCATATTAATTATCTCCCATTTTCATACAGGCAACTCAAATTCTTGAGACAACCCACCAGGTATTAAGTGCTTAATCTTAACTTGCTGACACACCATGCACTTAGCCATAAAATTGGCCACATCCCAATTCATATTATTCCACCAAT
The DNA here is from genome assembly GCF_002878395.1 of Capsicum annuum. NCBI lineage: Eukaryota > Viridiplantae > Streptophyta > Magnoliopsida > Solanales > Solanaceae > Capsicum > Capsicum annuum. Next base: position 123,806,276 of record NC_061117.1, read on the forward strand.
AAATTTCTTTAATATGATGATATATTTTTGTCAAACTAGGATAAATAGGATAATGCGAGTTATGAGCTTAAGTCAAAATCCTCTCTCGTAATCCATCTACATCGAAAACACACAATATGCCTTGGTACCTCAAGATACTATCGTCACCTATTGCAAAAGCTACAACCTTCTGCTGATCTATATCTCTCATAATTTTCATTAAGAAAGGATCCAATACCTAATTCTCCTTTATTTCAGCAGCAAGAGATGACTACACCACCTGATGCACAATCATACCACCATCTTCAGAGTCCAAGACATGAACTCCAAGGTTATCCAAAAAGTAAATATCTTTCTCCAATCCTCACTTATCCTTATCCACATAAGCTAGAATACCCATGGATAACCTTCTAAGAGCATCAACAACTACGTTAGCATTACCTGGGTAGTAGTAGAGACTCATGTCATAGTCCTTCAGTAACGCAACCCACCTCTTTTGCTTGAGATTACACTCTTTTTGAGTGAATAAATATTGTATGTTCTTATGATCAGAAAAGATATCAACATAAACCCCATATAGATAGTGACACCTGATCTTCAATGTGAATACCATAGCTAACAATTCCAAGTCATGGGTCGGGTAGTTCTTCTCATGCACCTTCAATTATCTAAAAGCATAGTCCACCAACCTACCATGTTGCATCAACACACAACCAAGTCCCATATGGTACACATCACAATAAACCACAAATCCATTATTACCCTTGGGCTAGGTCACAACAGGAGCTAAAGTCAACTTATCTTATAGTTTTTCAAAAATCCCTTCACAAGCCTTAGACTACAAGAATTTCACCTTTTTTTAGGTCAACTTAGTCAATGAGGTAACTATAGTTGAGAAACTCCCCCAAATCTCCTATAATAAAAGGCTAAACCCAAAAAGCTTTGAGTATCAATTGGAGTTGTGGGTCTCGTCCACTTCTTAACCACTTTTACTTTTTGCGGATCCACCATGATCCCTTCACTAGAAATGGCATGGCCTATAAAAGTAACAACCCTCAACTAGAACTCACACATTGTAAACTTAGCATACAAGTGCTGATCTTTCAAGGTTTGCAACACGATATTGAGGTGACCATAATGATATGCCTCACTGTCATAGTTTATCAAAATATTATCTATAAATACGATAACAAACAAATCTAAGAACTGACAGAAGATTCTATTCATCAATTCCATGGGTGCCACTGGGGAATTAGTCAACCTAAAAGACATAACCAAGACCTCAAAATGCATATATCGGGAATAAAAAGCAGTCCTAGGGATATTCACTTCCCTAATCTTTACAGAAGATACCCAGACCGAAGGTCGATCTTGGAAAAGCATCTAGCACCCTGAAGTTGGTCAAATAAATCATTACTCCTAGGAAGAGGATACTTATTCATCACCGCCACCTTATTTGATTACCAGTAATCAATACACATCCAAAGAAAACCATTCTTGTGCACGAATAAAATAGTTACACCCCAAAGAGACAGACTAGGGTAAATAAAACCCTTATCTAAGAGATCTTTCAACTTCTTCTTAAGCTCTTTCAACTCCACCGGAGCCATTCTTTAAGGAGGGATAGATATAGGATGAGTTTCTGAAACAAGGTCAACCCCAAAGTCAATTTCCCTACCAGAAGGGATGCCCAAAAGATCATCACGAAAAACCTAGGGGAATTGATTAACCATGGGAAAATATTGTAAGAAAGAACCCTCCAAGTAAGAATCTTTAACCCAGACCAAATGGTAAATGCATACCTTGGAAATCAATTTTCGGGCTCTAAGATATGATATAAATCTTTCCTTAGGAACTAGAGAACCTCCTTCCCACTAGAGTTCCTCTACCACCAAAATAAATATCCACATACGCGATAACATAAGAAAAAGTAGACCCTGGATTCTGTAAATAATACACATCATGGGAAAAGAGTTTCAACATACCAGTAATGATATTGGGAGAAGCCTCAGAGTCTTGATGAGAAGCAAGAGCATATAAGTGATTTCGATCTGTGCCGGTACCAGAAGCAGAAGCATCACCCTTTAGCACAAGATCTAATGAAAAGGCAACAGGAATCGTATTTCCCCCCATAGCAACATCACCTAAATGGAAGTTCCTCTGAAAATGGCCAAGACAATTACATCTAAAAAAACTTATTTTTTTCTTTATCACAAAAACCATGGTGCAACTGCCCACAAAATATATAAGAAAGATAGGGTGGAGCTGACTGAGCCCCACCAATCAAAGATTGGGCACCCTGTGCCCTAAAACCATCACCACTATGAAAATGTCAATAATTGGATGACTTTGGATAAGGAGAACTAGACGTAGAGTAGGAACCAGAACTCCCTCACTTCTTCTTAGACCACTTTCTACCATCCCTAATATTCTGCTGCTAGCTTCCTCTCTAATTAGAAAATCTAAACTTTTTACTCTGCCTCTTCCTTATCTCCGCTTTCTTATTCTTCTCTCTCTTAACCTGCTACATATACACAACCAATCTGGAGATGTCCATGTCATTGTTAGACAAGGTATACTTACACTCTTGAATCAACTCTAAGGACAACCTAGAAACAAATTTCCTTATTTTATCCCTCATGTTAAACTCCAATTCAAGAGCATATCGGGACAACTGATGGAATTTCAAGGCATACTCTTTGACTGTCATGCTTCCTTGATTTATATTAAGAAATTCTTTCATTTTTTTCTGTTTTATCTCTTGAGGGAAGAAGTGGTCTAAAAAGGCACTAGAGAAATTACCCTACAATGCAAATTCAACATCCTCTCCCCTAGACTATTCCCATTCCTCATTCCATTGGTATGCTACATCATTTAGTTGATAAGTAGCAAACTCTATACCCTCATTATCTGAAGTATACATTTCCAAGAAGATCTTCTCCATCTCATCAATAAAACCTTAAGGATCCTCCTCAACCCTAACATTAGTAAAAGTTAGAGGATTCAACCTATTGAAACCCTTAGGGGTTGCACCACACTGTCAGGGGCTGGTCCCTCAAGGTCAATCACAGACATTGAAATAATAAATCATTAGGAATAAAAAAGGAATGCAAGAAATATAAAGAATACAAGATTTAACGTGGAAAGCCCTTGCTCAACAGAAGAAAAAACCATGGCTTGCCCTCACAAGTTCAAAATAGTCTACTATAACCAACCTCTTTATCATAGACTTCAATTGTGAACCTAAATCTAGGTTCCTCCTACTTGTAATACCTCTATTACAAGCTCATCTTGACATCTCTGCCAAGATTCTCTCAAAAACTGATTAACTCTAACTAGCAACAAGTTTAGAAAACTCTACCTAAGCACTTCTATCAATAAAAGACAACACTACTCTTATACCATGAGAGTTCAATTACAAATCAACACTCAAGAACACTCACTTACTCTTTAATCATACTACAGAGAAAATAACATGAGCAATGTTTGAGCAATCTTGAAATAGAGTTTTTGCTGCCTCTCTTCACTTTATAGAATTGTGCAAAAATTATTTGATGAAGATGCACCTCTTTTCTTTTATAGATAAGTGATGATTAAGGATGAAATATCATTGGACCAGCTGTCCTAATCAGTATAAGAAACAGCTACAAGTTTGTTACACAAGAGGAAAAAATTGTGTAGTCGTGAGTGACAGCTGTACTTGACCATGAACATCCAGGGACCTGGTCCCTTGTAGTTAGCTGCTCATTATCAAAACTACATATAACAATTTCTCCCTTTTGAGGATAAAAATCAACCATACATCTTTAAGCATCAATAAATATCCATTATTTTTAATCATTGTGATTACCACTCTGAAGATGAAAATTCCCCCTATCATTATGCTTCCACCATCATGCAACATAGGGTCCTGGTCCTTTGTTGTTATTTACTTAATCTTCAATTCTTTAGTCCCCCTATCACTATGCCATTCCCCCATTAATATGCACTATATGATCATACATACACACACATACTTGGTCCTTATATTTGAGATCATTAGTAATGTATTCCCCTTTTTAACATAATTGAAAAGGAATAACAGTAAACCAAGAGTAAAGTAAGTACATTTTAGTTAACTCACGACCATTGGGGCAACAATAATATGAACAATAATTTTAGAGGAGAGAAAAGATAAAGCACACAAATAAGAATTCATTCATTCAATGTTAAGAAGTTAAACACCAATGCAATATACCAAAAAAACAAATAAATGTCTTTTAAAGTTCACAAGAGAACTAAGGACTAGAAACTGACACACTAGGACACAGGTGGAAGGGGTTTAGGGGAGTAGGATTTAATTAACATTTCTAGTCTTGCATTTGCAGCAGCATGTACATCCAACAACTCTTTGGTGAGAGCTTTTATTTCAGCATTCAATCCTTGTACCTCACTAGCTAACTCTGCAACTTTGGCCTTGAGTTTTTCATTTTTTGCTATAAGCTTTTTAGTGGTACCAGGTTCCTCTAAGGATAACATCTGATGCTGTAGTTTCAGATGAACTCTCTCAGTGTCCATTTCTTCTAACAAAATCCTTAACTTCTCTAATTCTTTGTTCAGGCTTTCTTGAGTAACCAACAATTCTGATACTTGAGATACAATTCCTACTTTTCCCTCAATGCGCTCATTCTCCTCTAGGGTTGTCAAACTAAACTTTTGTTTGATTTTTCTTAGGGTTCCTTTTGTCCCAATTATTCCATAGTGATCAAACACCTTGTTTAGGAAGTAAACATAAGTCATCCCATGCTTAACTTCTTTCTCATAGATTACTTTCTTTTTGTGCTCTATCATAAGAGTAGGTAAGCTTATCAACTCAAACTTACTCAAATATTCTATTAGGAATAGGTCAAAACCAGAGGCATTGATCCTTTTCTCTAATCTTGATAACAAAACTTTGTTGATGAACTCAAATACTAGCTGAAACTCACCAATTAAAAACTTCTTTTTCATAACAACTTTTGAAGTTCCACCCAATTTTGAGGTTTCAACCATAAATTCAGTGGTAGGATATTCCTTTACAATAGATTTACTCCCATAATAGGTACATATAAAAATATTTCCCAGTGCTTCTTTATCTAGATGGATAGACTTTCTTTGCACCTGGGTAGTTAGGCTCAACCCATCCTCTGAGAAATTTATGGTATAGTACAATTCTCTAACTTTATTTTCAAACACTATAAGAGATGATTCTTCAAGTCGGTAAAGCTAAGCTCGATGCTTCACATACTCCACCAGTTCTACCATTACTATTTTTCATAGATTTTTGGGCCAAACACTCTCCTAGTCAGCATTTTCTAAGTTCCCAAGACAACATTCCTTGTTTCTCGAGGAACAACCTTCTTTTCTTTCTCTTTTCTTTTTCTCTTTGATTTACTACTTAGTTCTTCCTCTTTATTAGTTTTTCTCTTCGAGGGACCAAGTCTCTTAGAAACTTTCTTCCTTTTTATAGCTATATGCTTCTTTTTACTTACACCACTAGTCCTAGACTTTGGATCAGAGGACATGGTTCTCTCAGAAACATGGGCTTCTTGTGTTTTCTTCTTAGTTACCATAACAATATCAATGTCAGTATCCTCATCTTTTCTAACCTCTACTACTCCAATATTTGACTTCTCTACTGTGGCAGCTTTCTTGAGTTTTCTTCTTTTAGTGGTGAAAGACTTTTTTTCATGGCACCTGCTAATAATTTTTGCTCAGATCCACTATTAGAATAGGATTTAGTGCCTAGTACACCAGTATCAATCATTTTCCCTTTTCTTTTCCGGTCCTTTAATCTATTCATTTTCCAAACCAGAGGTTATTTATCCTCATTCTTTTCATATTCCTTATTTGGAGATAATATCACTTCTTCATTCTTTTCCCTTATAGATTGCTCCTCAATACTTTTAGAGCCTTTGATTGGATCACAAGAAAGTAAAGGTAGACACATAGCTCCTAAGTTTATGCTGCTAAAAGGATCAAATTTCATTATAGGAATTTCATTATCACACGGTTGGGAAAAAATGGATTTTCACTTAGAGCCACTATAGGAACCAGGTACTGGAAGGTTTTCAGATTTTTCAAAACCTACTAATTCTTCAAGATAAATGGGAATTTATGGGTAATTATAGGACTCTGGTACTTTTGAGGATGTGGGAATTTCTGGTTGAGAAAACTCTTATTCAATTAGAGAGTTAAGGCCTTGATTCAGATCTTCCAAAGTAAACTCAACAAGAACTTTAATAGATCCAGGACTATCAACAGGAATTTGTTCACTTAGGGTTTTGGGGATTTCAAGAGTAGGAGTGATGGGTAAAGTACTTTGTGACTTTTGAGGATGATTTGTGGATGGCTCTTTTATGGGGTTTGAAGAAAAAGGTATTTCAGCCATTTTAAACTTTAGAGAAAAGAAGAAAAGGACCAATTTAGATTAAGAAAAGAATAGTGTTTTGAGTTAATTGAGAAGAGAAGAAGAGATTTGAATTTATAATTAAGAAGATAGCCATTTGACATTTAAGAGGTACTCTTTGAACTGACGTAACTAATTATAAAGGGTGTGACTCTTCACATTTTCCATGGACTGACACTTTTGTTCAGATAGGATCGAGAATATGACCTTTTTAAATAGAAATTTTTGAAATTTTAAGGTACATTATTTTGGTACTAACCTGAGAGAAAGGACCAGGTCTCTCTCTTTCTTAACTGAATATCAACTTATGTTTGCTTCAATTGTTTTCTCCCAAAGCTCTCCTCATGGGTGCAACCCTGTAAAAGTATGGTACTGAGTTAGACCAAAATGCCTTACCTTATCAAGCAAACCTGTCTCCTAAGCATAGCCAATGTTGAGTGGAAACACTGAACCACAAGAAAAGTCAAGTTGATTAGATTAATCCTGCTTTAGCCTTTTGCCTCTGCCTTTTCTTCTTTTTCCAATCCACAGGATTTTATTATTTCTTCCTCCCCTTTTTCTTATTCTTCAAATTTGTCTTACTTATAGAAGCCAAGGACCAGGTTTATGAGAGCAATTTCTCACAATAGGACACCTTTACCTGAAGAGCCTTGAGAGAGCAGACACTCAGACTTTCAAAAGTTGACCCTTGCTCATACATTATCATAGAATAACTTTTGACTACAATCCCCATTGTCAAAACCTGTACAAATGGTCAAATGTTGGGTTTGGTAACCCACATAAGCCTGAGTTCCTAGTAGGAAAACAATGGTGTAATCAAATCCTTTTTAGTCCATCTAGGTAGATAATTCCTTTTTACCTTTCTCAAGGTCTTGAAACCCTTAGGATGTGAATTCTCTTTATGAATATATTTTGTACCATTCATTTTTTCTCTAATCCAACTTTGACAATTTTCTTTTATGTGCGTATCTCTTCTACAATGATTACATGAAGATTTGTGAGCCTTGTTCTTAGCATTAAGAGGAGTTTTTCTTCTAGAACCCAAAAGTTGTGATTCTCCTTGATAATCAAGTCCCTTACCATTATTTACGCCTTGATTGATCAAATTTGAAAGAATCTATAAAGATTCAGTCCATTTAAGAAACTTGTTGAGTTTTTTTCTTAGACATACCAGGTTCTTTTCTAATTCTTTATTTTTATAAAGTACAGACATAAAGTGTATTTAAGAATTCATCAACTTCTCTTCAAGTTCAATTTGAAGCTTTGAAGATTCTCTCTTTCCCTTACCATCTAAGTCACCCACCTTCTCCAGTTGGATCATACAACTTAGATGTTTAGATTTTAATTTAGTGACCATTTCCTCAGTTTTAGATATTTGGAAGGTTAAGGCAATCACTACTTTATCTTCTAGTGCATTTTTTTAGTAGTTAGATCACTCATAAAATCTATCAATACTCTAGCAAGTTTTTTTATTTTCCTGGCAAAGTAGTTATCCAAATTTTCTTTTATATCAGAAAGAGTTACCTCTTTTTCTTCGCCATCTTCATTGTTGGCCATAAAGTCAAACACGGATTTACATAATTGGACTTTCTTCTAAAACTAGCATGGGCACATCTTCATGTTTTCATCTTCATCTAGTTCGCTGGAAGAGTCTCCCCATCCTGCCAATGCTTGATTTTTGCAAAATCAGCTGTAGCTTTTCTTCTTGAATTTTTTAAGACTTGGTCCCTAATATTTCCTTTCTTACCTTCAGCCTTGAGGTAATCCTAAGGATTTATTTTGTGCAAGGGACAATCCTTAATGAAGTGCTTACGACTTCCACATTTGTGACGAACCTCAGCTTTGCCTCCTCTTTTGTTGCTGCTTTCTCTCCTTTGGAATTGACCACTTTTTTTCATGGTTTTAACTATAATTTTTACCAAATAGGCAACAACAGTGTCATCTCCATTTGGATCATGTTTAGTGATCTTTAATGCTAGGGGTTTTTCTATTTTTACTCTCGTCTTCTCTATCTCTTGTTGTTTCTTGAGCTCATGGGTCTTTAGATTTCCTATAAGTTCATCCATTATGAGAGTCTTCAGGTTCCTTGCCTCAGTTATTACATCCACTATGCTTTCCTAGGACTTAGGAAGAACACTAAGAATTTTTTCTCACTTGTTTGTATAAGAGAAATACTTCTCCTAGGGAGTGAAACTCATTTGTGATAGAAGTGAATCTTGTATGCATTTCTTGGATTATATCTCCTTCTTTGACTTCCCTAATAAGAACACAAAGACCATAAATAATTATGTCTATCAGTTTACTATCCTTAGCCATAATGAAGTCAAACATCATTATTTTCCACTATCTATAGTACTGTTCATTAAATCTAGGTGGTCTAGTAGTAGATTTCCCTTCTTCTAGATTAGGTGGAGCATCCATACTAACAAAGACACTCTAGGAGTGAACCTTTTAGAGTGACATTGCTCTGATACCAATTTTTCAAACCCTTGGGGGTTGCACCATACTGTTAGGGACCAGGTCCCTCAAGGTTAATCATAGACAAAAAAATAGTAAATCATCAAGAATAACAAATGAGTGCAAGAAATGTAAAGAACACAGGATTTAATGTGGAAAACCCCTTGATCAAGGAAAGAAAAAACCACAGCTTGCCCTCACAATCTTAAAACAGTCCACTATAACCAACCTCTTTATTACAGACTTCAACTATGAACTTAACTCTAGGTTCATCCTTCTTGCAATACCTTTATTACACGCATAACTTGATAGCTCTACCAAGATCCTCTAAAAAATTAGTTAGCTCTAACCAGCAAAAAGCTTAGGCAACTCTACCCAAGAACTTCTCTCAACAAAAAATAGCACTACTCTTATACCATGAGTAGTTTAATTATAAATTAGCACTCAAGAACACTCACTCACTCTTTAAGCATACTACAAAGATAAGAACATGAGCAATGCTTAAGCAATCTTGAAATAAAGTTTTTGATACCTCTCTTCACTTTTTATATTTGTGCGAAAACTATTTGATGAAGAAGCATCTCTTTTCTTTTATAGATGAGTGATGATTAGGACTGAAATATCATTGGACCAGCTATCCCAATCAGTACAAGCAACACCCGTAAGGTTGTTACACAAGAGGACAAACATGTACAGCCACGTATGCCGGTTGACTGTACCATAAACATCCACGTACCTAGTCCCTTGAAGTTAGTTGCTCATCATCAAAACTACATATAACATAACCTCATAAACTTTCCAACCCTTGTGGCTTCATAAGATGGAGAACTATGCTCAGACTGAGAAGTTATGAACTGAGCCGACATATGAATAGAATGACAAAACTCAATGTTGGACACATCATCTTGAGGAGCTTAAGGAGGACTAGAGGGGACTGGTGGAACTCCAAGAGGGAAATCAAGCACTAGACCCCTAGATTGGGTTTGTACCCTAATGCAGGGAGAGTACTATTAACATTGTCCTCAAGTGGGATAGAGGAGTTTCCATAAGCTTTAGATCGTTTGGGAGGAATGATCTGAAAAGATAGAAAATGGGAATTAGAGGAATCCAAGATGTTAGACTCTATAGCCCAAAATAAGACAACAAAAAAGGGAAACATTCCTAAATGTCTCTTAGCCTTCCTCTTATAAGTTTGGACCGCTACACACCCATAAAATAGAATCTACTCGAAACGACTTTATGGACACCCAACTGACCATAAACCTAGCTCTTTAATACCATCTTATAATGAACCAAACCAGGGCCTAGCCGTTATGGGTATCTCAAGTCCAACAATGATCAGAGAACACTTCTAATACCCAAACTAGCGACTACCTTACACCCTTATTGGATGAATTTTGAACATATAACAACATAAGGGACATTAATTTTAAAGACATTATAATAAGTCTACTACCGAAACCAACCAAACCAAACAAAACTATCCCAAGTCAACAATAGTCCAAACAAAGCCTCTACTAAAGAAGTACTAATAAAGTGTCGGGACATGCCCCCAACTATGACAATAACAATGACAATGATAATGTGAACTCTTCAATTCTATACTATGAAAAGAAACTAATGAAATAATTAGGATAATGAAAGACCAACGAATAAGGATGATCCACCTAACTCTGTACAGGAGAAGTAGAAGTTACTTCGATGCCTACATTGCACAGGGATACAAAATTTAGAGATGGTTAGTATGGTGAATACTAGTATGTAATTAGGGATAAATATAAAGTAATGCCATCAATCAAAAAATAGGTTAGATCAATGCATGTAACAATATACAAGTACATATACATATATATCTTATGCCAGGATAGGGAGCAAGTTTAATCATGAAGTAAAACTTTTATCTTAGACTATGTAGCTCAACCATTATAATAGAAACCCATGGGCTATATGGGTTCAACTCCCCCTACTGAAAGGGCCTTGATGCATGTTAGCCACATATACCAGAGAAAAATCAAGGGAAAGCTAAGCCATCCAGGCAATTAGCAGTCCCAAAAAAAATCAAGTGTGGCTTATGCACATAGGTCATCAAGACCAAACCTTATGTCGGCAAATAAAAGTTTCCAGTATAAGTAATCCAAGACCCACACCTTCACAGTATCGCTACATAAACCCCATTAAGACCAATTTAAAACAAGTTGCACATAATCCTAATTATTGATTAATGAACCAACTGTTAAGGCACACACGGGTATTGTCATACCCTTTACTTGCAAGTTTAACTCTATGCAATAACAATTATGTTTAACTTGGGGAATGCCCGCCCCCTTTTAGTTTATATAATCAATTTAGAGGAATACCTCAACCTTATTTAGTTCATTAAAGCAACAATTTGTGAAATCACAATCCCATAAGATTCAACTCAATACCATAATACAGTATTTCAAATTCCCACATTTCTTATAACTAAAAGCCAGCTTCACAATACGGGGCTGGGATCTTAACCACTTCAAAAGTCACAAGTTTAAGAAATCATAATTTTCATGTTCATTCACCATAACAATGAACCCACATGTTCAAAACCATATTTAAAGTATGAATAATCATAATTAAACCATGGGAAAATATTGTTCAACAACAAGCATTAAAAACCCCCAACCCTTATTTCAACTAACACAATATCTTATGACTAATTATTTAAACCACATGCTTTTACAATAATTAACAGTTAGGAGAGAGTAACATGCCTTAATCACCAAGGAGTACAGAGAGGAATCATATTTGAAAGCCAAAATTAATTAGACTCTTAAGAATCCTAAGTGTTCTTGACCTTGAGGATTTGAGAGTGTTTGAGAGGTTATTTGAGTTATTTATGAGTTGTAAAGATACCCTAAAGAGGTTATAAGAGTTGGGTTTCAAGTTGGGAAAGAGGAAAAATATCCAGAATACCCTCAACTTAAAAGTTAAAAAAGTGTCTTCTTTGACTATGAGTCAACCATTGACTCGTAGCCACTCCTTATGACTTGTGATCATAAGTTGTAACCAAGACCGTGATTAGGACCCCCATATACTATCAACCTTATGACTTAACAAGCTTACTTGTATCTAGACCTTACGACTTATAGGGTCTAGTCGTAGGCAACATAGAACCCAAATAGGTTAAAAATAGGACATTCTTTGATTTGAACATATGACTTGTAACAATTCCTTATGGTTCTTGGTGAGCCATTCATACAATTTTCCACTAAGTTTCTTATTTGGTTACGAACAGGGTGCCTACGACCCGTAACCACTTCTCACGACTTATCACTATGAGTTGTGACCAAGGAAGTGAGCCCAATGCTCAAGAATATATAAGGGACAAAATCTCAGGGAATTACAATAAGATATAGATAATATATAAACTAAGAGAGATGGGCCAGTAGGCCATGATATTAGTAAAGAATAGGGTGGTAAATGGGGTAAGAAATAGTTCACAAAGAAATATTTGGGAAATTTTCTGTCATCGGTAAGTGCACCTGCTCCTAAACCGTTAGGCGACTAGTGATTTTCTACTCATCATGGCTCTAGTATATAGCATAGCCTAGTTTGATAGATCATATCCTCCCTACACTACCTGTGGAAAAGTGCACTCAGTAAAATACCAATTTGGGAGTCGAGTGTGTGTGCTATGATTATGGTTAGCATTGCAATAGTCAAAGTGATTTCCCTAGACAATAGGATCTTTTGAGTGTGGTAAGTCCCCAACTACTATTTTTTTGGCTCAAGATGTAATGGGGACTACTTTTGGTATGCGCGAAGGTTGCAATCATTTGTATTCTCTATCTATTTAGTAGGATTTAGAGGGTTCACTAAAAGTTTTTAAGGGTATTTTATAGATATTCTCCCATGATGTTTATGTTCTACTTGACCTAGACCTACTTTATATTCATGTAACCCCTTATATGGTTGTGAGTTATGGTTTTAGTCCCAAAAATATATCTTTAGTCTTCTCAGTTTCTACCTCTATTGGTGATTCTATTATTCCTAGAAGAGTCTATAGAAATTATGTATTGTCTATTTTCTATCGTGATACTATGACAGATATAGTAGAGCTTGACATAGTAGAATTTGATGTAATTTTGGGATGGACTGACTCCATTCTTGTTATGATACCCTATATTGTAGAACCAAAAAAGTCACTTTCCATTTTCCTAATAAACTAGTCATAGAATGGGAAGGAGATATCTTAGCACCAAATGAGAGATTAATATCTTATCATAGGGACCATAAACTGATATCTAAACATTGCTTGTATAATCTTGTCTGGGTTAAGGATTCTAGTACTGAGAGTTTCTTATTATATCATGTGCTTGTAGTTAATGTGTATCCCAAAGTCTTTCCCAATGACCTGCCATTCCTCCAATATGGAGATAGACGTTGGGATTGATATATTGTTCGATACTCAACCTATTTCCATCCCACCATATAGAATGTCTCTTACGTATCGAAAAGAATTGAAAAATCTACTGAAAGATCTCCTTCATTAGGGTTTTATCTGTCTTAATGTCTCTCCCTGGGGTTCTCCTATACTCTCTAGGTGAAACAAAGATAGTTCCCTTTATATGTGCATAGATTACTATCAATTGAATAATATTATAGTGAAAAATAAGTACTCATTTCCTAGAATTGATGATCTCTTTTACCAGCTTTAGGGTGCTAGATGATTCTCTAAAATAGTCCTCATTGTAGGTGGTCATCAGCTGAAGGTTAGGGAAGTTGACATTCCCAAAATCATATTTCAAACCAAATATGGCCATTATGAATTTTTTGTTATGTCCATTTGTTTAACTAATGCACATGCAACTTTCATGTATCTAATAGGGTATTTAAATAGTGTTTGGATTTATTTTTCATAGTCTTCATTGATGATATTCTGGTGTACTCCAAAAGTTAGGAGGACCATGCAAATCATCTATGGATCGTACTTTAGACCCTTAATGACTAAGATTTGAATGCCAAATTTTACAAATGTGAATTCTAGCTTAGTGTGGTGACTTTTCTTAGACATATTATTTCCAGTGAAAGGATTAAAATTTGTCCACAGAAGATTAAAATGGTGAAAAAATGGCCTAGATGAATGACTACAACCGACATTCGGAGATTCTTGGGTATGGCAGGTTACTATAGGAGATTAGTGGAAAGTTTTTCATCCATAGCTACTCTACTAACTAAGCTAACTTAAATGAAGGTGAACTTCTTGTGGTTTGATGCTTGTGAGAATAATTTTGAGAGTTTAAAAGATCAATTAATTATGGCTTTTACTTTGATACTTCCTGAGGGTACTAAGGTATTCATGGTCTATTGCAATTCATATTAGGTGGGACTTGGTTGTGTGCTTATGCAACATATTAAGGTTGTAGCTAATGCATCAAGGAAACTTAAGGTTTCTGAGAAGAATTACCCACCCATGATCTAGAATTGGTGACTGTGGTATTTGCACTTAAGATTTGGCATCACTATCTATATGGAGTTCATATAGACACTTTCACTGATCACAAGAGTCTGTAGTATGTGTTCATGCAGAAAGAGCTAAATCTCAAGCATAGGTGGTGGCTTGAGCTATTAAAACATTATGGCATGAGCTTTCACTATCACCCAGGTAAGGCTAATATTATTGCTGGTGCTCTTTTGTAGGTTATCCATTAGCAATATTTCTTATGTTTAAAAGGAAAAAGGGATCATGTGGATGATATACATTGACTTGCTAAATTTGAGAGTCTGACTTTTAAACTATGAAGATGGAGAAATGATTGTTCACAAAGTGGCTAAATAATCCTTGTATGCCAAAGTTAAGGATAAGCAGGTTAATGACACCACATTGATGTAAATTAAGAAGGATGTTAGACAATAAAAGTTTTTGACATTTGAAACAAGAAGAGATGGTATATTATGGTATTAAGGGAGTTTATCTATTTTAGATATTGATGGATAGTGAGAAAGAATATTTACTAAGGCCCATGTTTACAGGTATGTCATTTATCTCGATTATACTAAAATGTATGATGACTTGAAGGAGGTGTACTAGTGGAATAACTTGAAGAGGGATATGGTAGATTTTGTTATTAAGTGTTTAAATTGCCAACAATTTAAGGTTGACCATTTAAGATCGGGTGATACCTCCCAAGATATAGATACCGCCATTTAAGATCGGGAAATAGGATATTATCAACATGAATTTTGTTATCAATCTTTTGTATTCCCAAAGTTAGTACAATTCTATTTGGGTCATTATTGATAGGATGACCAATTCACTCATATCATGTAGGTAAGAATGAATCTTTTAGGAGTGTATTATGCAAAATTATATATTTAATAGATTGTTTGGCTGCATGGGATCCCATCTCCATTATATCTAACAAAGGTACATAAAACACCCTGAGTTTTGGACCTTGGAAATTTCCTGGGCTTTGAGCTCACTATCCTTGTAACGAATCATCATATGAATCGTATGGTTTGGGTACGGGTCAGGTAACCTAAATCGTAAGAAGTATAATGGATGATGATTATTTTTTTTTGTGGTTACGACTTGGTGGTATGGGTCGTTAGGCATTGTGATGTGTCATTAGGACGATCCTTCATCAAACTGAAAACTTAGCAACTTGACTTGGCTTTGAGTATGAGTGTCCCACTAAGATCCATGAGGATAGGTTATGAGTCATGAGCTAAAGTTATAGGTTTTTTAGCGTCCAATCCCTTGAGTTCTATCTTGGGTAAGACTAAACCATATGAGTCTTATAGTTAGGTCATGAGTGGGGTTGTGGAGTCATATGGTAGGCAGTGTGTGGAGGTCCAACTCACTATCTTGGTGACGACTTAATTGTATGATTCGTATGTTGTGGTCACGAGTCATTGGGTCGACTTGTAACTACCTGTAATATTTTTACAGTTTTAAGTTGGGGGCATTTTGGACATTTCTCCTTTTAACTCTATTTGATGCCACGACTTAAAACACCTTTTGGGACTTTATTAATATACTATTATCAATCAAACACTCTTAAAATCTCTCTCAAACTCTCTGTTAAATCAAAAGATACGATTTCTTCAAGATAATCAATTAAGGTTTTCAAGGGTGGTTTCTCTCCGTATTCATTGGTGTCTAAGACATGTTACTTCTCCCTCATTGTTATTTTATAAAGAGCATGTGTTTTAATATTTGGTTTTCATGATATTGTTATGGTTTTGACATAATAGTTGGGGGTTTTGGTAGTTCATGGTTGAATAATGTTTCTCATGGTTTAATTATGGTTTTTCCTTATTTTAAATATGATTTTGAACATTGTGGGATGCATGGTAATGGTAAATGGATTTCAGGATGTTATAGATTCCCCATATTTCTTGGTTATGGTTTTGAAACTTATGTGCCCTCAATCTGTCTGTTAAAATGCCAATGAATATGATTTTGTCACATAGTTTGACTATTTTTGGTATCCTTGCATTGCATGAATGGTAATGGAACCTAATATGGTATGGTTGATTTTAAATGGTTTGGAAAGGCCATGGTGGCCATGGTATTAGTTTAATGGTAAATGGTGGAGTACAATTTGATTTATTAGTTTTATATGGCATGGTTGGAATAGACTTGCAAGCTCTAATTTTTGTATGACGATGCCAATGGGTAATGCCTAATTAAAAGACTCCTTGAAAAAATTGTTGGTAATATGTAAATGATTTTAATATGGGCTTAAATGAGGGGTGTGTAGCAAAGCCGTGGAAGGTAGAGGTCCTAGGGGGACCAAAATTAGAAACTCATGTTTGCCAATGTGAGGTTTGGTCATGGTGATCGTGTGCATGGTTTCACACTTTATATTTTGGGGAATGTACTACTCATCCCAGGTTTATTTCTTTGGTACGAGCGGCTTCACGCTCTGGGCCCCTTTCAATAAGCGAAGTTGAACCCATATAGCCTATGGGTACCTTTAGGACAATAGAGCTACACAACCCAGGTAAAGGTTTTAAATATATGCTAAACCTTGTTCCTTATCCAACACAGTACATATAATTATATGTATATATGTTATTGTATATGGTTTATTAATTTGGTTTTGAATTATAGGAATTATTTAATCTTATCCCTAAGTACATACTAGTATTCACTCTTCTAACTGTCTTCCGGTGCGGTATCCCCACGCAATGCAGGAACTAGCCATACTACCATTCTTTCTGCTCAGTGACTTAGATTTGGGGATAGCTTTGAGTCAGACTGAAGTGGTGAGCTTTCATACTCTGGAAGATTCCATTTTATGCTATGGACTTCTTTTCATTATTGTTATTTCTTTGATTTTGGTTTTGGCTATGGTCGGAGCCATACCCTAAGCAGATATTATTTGATTCTGGTTAAAGGGTTTTTCAGACTACTATAGGCATGGACGGTGTCAGTATTGGTGTCAACCTTGGTATTGGTATTGGTATTGGTATTGACATTAGGATTAGTTTTAGTTGGATATTTGGTTGTGGCTTTTTGGTCAATTATAGACTTCATTTAATGTCTTTAAATTATTATTGTTTTATCTTTTTATATGTTTTGAATTCATCCGACATAGGGTATAATATTGTTATGGTTGGGTATTAGGGGTGGTCTTCAGTCCTGACTAGACTTGAGACACTTAACATGACTAGACCCTGGTTTGATTAGTGTCAGTACACAGTTTTTTTTCTCAATTTTAGTGAAATTTTCAAAAAGGTTTGGGTACGTATAAGAATCTTAACACTGCTTTCCATCCTCAAATAGATGGAAAGGTGGAGCGTACTATTCAAACCTTAGAGGATATGTTGAGAGCCTATGTAATTTACTTCAAGGGTAGTTGGGTGGACCACTTCTCTCTTATAGAGTCTGCAAAAAAAAGTTATCACTCTAGCATCCAGATGGCTCCATTTGAGGGTCTTTATAGTAGAAGGTATAAGTCATCGATGGTTGGTATGAGGTGGGTGAGACTAGATTATTCAGGCCTAATCTTATGCATCAAGCAATGGAGAGGGTTAAAGTTATTAGAGAGGCTTTAAACCACTCAAAGTTGCCAAAATTTTTATGTTGATGTGATATGGAGAGAGTTAGAGTTTAAGGCTAGTGATTGGATATTCTTGAAAGTCTCTCCTTTTAAAGTAGTTATGAGGTTTGGAAGGAAGAAAAAGCTCAGTCCTTGCTACAGTGGTCCTCATCAGTTTTTTTGATGGGGATTGGGAGTATTGTTATGAGTTAAATTTGCCCATGAGTTTGGCATCAGTTCACCTCATCTTCCACGTGTCTCTGATTAAGAAATATATTGGATATCATGCTTTAGTTGTACCTGTAGCGAATATTGGAGTGAAAGATTCCTAGTCATAAATGGAAGTTCCCATAGAGGCTTTAGATAGACAAGTCTAAAAGTTGAGAAGCAAGGAGATAACTTCATTCAAAGTATTATGGAGAATCATAAGGTAGAGGAAGCTACGTGGGAATTAGAAGATGATATGCGTGATAGATATCCTTCATTATTTGAATCTTTGGGTGAAGCCGTAGAAGGTATGAATCCTAAGCTTACTTCTACCTTTTAATATGTTCTTAAATATCAAGTAAAATATGATCTAAGTCATCATTAAAGAAAAAATAATCCCAAGGGGGGATAATGTACTACCTCGGGTTTTTAAATGCCTAAATATAGCTAAGGATAAGCCTATGTGACACCTAAATTGAGTATAAATTACTTTGGAATGAGTTCAAAAGCATTAGGGACAATTTTGGGCATGAAAAAGGGTCATGCGTCTCATAGGGAGCTTTATGCAATGGCCTCACATCATATGGAACACCATAGGGGGGTACTTCCTCACCCACGTGATGGCCTCACATTGCAAGAGGCTACCTTATATTGGGTTTTGTACTGCGAGGGGTTGGCCATGCTTCCAAGCGTACGCCACACTTCCCCTTATTTCATTAATGGGGCATTGTTTTATTGATATTTCAGGGGTGTTTGGGTCTTTTTACACACTAAAATGTTCCCCATTCACCCAAAACATCCTTAAGACCCTAAGAACGACATTTACTCATTCTAATCACTTTGAATACACACCTAAATCACCAGATAAGAGAATTAACTAGGGTTTAAAATTCTTAAGCCCTAAGAACCAAGGTTTCATCAAATTCCTTTGGCTAAGAAGTATGTAGCACGACCGTACTACTTATGGGGTTTAAAAACCATGTTTCCTAAATGATAATTTATAAATAGAATATGGGTTTTAAACTTATTTGAAGAGCATGAACTATGAATCCTTTTTACTTATAAAAATTATGTATTTAACTAATGTTATGGGTTGCTTAATTAATGATGACAGTGATGAGTTTTGAATGCTTCCTTTATCAATTGTACAGTGAATACTTATACATATTTAGAGAGTATTTCTTTTATTTTAAGTGCTCTTGTTTTCCAATGAGAATTTTATGATTTAAGAGAGATGACAACACTTAATGTTATAGATAAATCTTGAATAAAAGATGTTTTACCTAAAACCTTACACCCATTTTGGAAGAGAATCCATAGTTGATTCTTAATTTTACCCATTGTGGTTAATGATGCTTTTTTTAAAGGGCTAAAAAGAAGAAAAAAATGAATAATATGACTTGCAAGTCTTAGTATACTATACCAAATGAGAGAATTTCTTTAAAAGAAAGAGATGATTTTCAAGAATTGATTAATGTTTTAAAGAGGCTAAAATATAGGTTTAAAGAGAGCTAGATAGTTCATAAGAAGGCATGGGTTCGAAAGGCTCATTGCTTAAAACTATATTTTACTGATGTAGGATTGATTATGCCCTCAAATATACATAATCATTGTATGCCTGCCTCGAGCTCTGGTGTACTAGTGAGACTCCAATATTAGTGGTAAACTTAGATTAGGGGCTTGGCCGATGAGTTAAATCCATACCCATATAGCCTATAGTCTATAGAGATGTTGGCTATACCATCTACCTTAGAATTAAATAGAAGAGTTGAGTCTATGTTCTAAGTGATTCCTTGAAGTCTTTACTCATATATATGTGTTTTGACTTCTATACTCATGACTATTTTTATGTCAAACATATTTTATTTTTGGGTCATTTGATATGCCAATACATTCCATGTATTGACCGCCATTGGGTGGCTGTATCATCTCATGATGTAGGCTCCGAGGCATATTCTTACGATTCAATGCAACATTAGGATTGTTCAAACATCATCAGAGTTGGTCGGCCCATTACCTTTCCAAAGGTGGTTTGTTCTAGTTGTTTAGTTATTTTAAGTTATGGTATTATTGGGGCATTGTCTTGACTTAGACAAATCTTGTTATGCTAGAGGCTTCATATACTAGATGTGATGGATGTTTTGTTATTATGTATTTTATAGTCTTGTATTACTTTATCAATTAACTTGAAAGACTCCATTTGGTTTCATCATATTTCCACTCTTCATATATAATTATGCTTATGATAGAATGCTAAGGGGTATTCTAAGGACTTCGTTGATTTGGGATGCCTATCGCGGCTAGGGCCTCGTCTCGAGTCGTGACATAAATTTTCAAGGATACTATTTTTTTCTACTTAATTCAAAATCAGGAACTAGAGTAATTTCAATATTCAAACTTATTTTGAACTAAAAGAAGTACAGCCACTACCATTGATACTAGCATGGATAACATGTCTCCGTCAAGGACCACGTGGTCAAGCATGGGAGATCCAAGATCTACAATCAATGCTCATGCCATGAGGAGCATTGGAGAATCTTGAAGAATTTCAATGGAAATTTTACAATGTCTGGAAGGTTCTTGGGAGTAAAGTAGAGGAAGAAAAAGGACTATTTGTGCAATTGGCTAACTCTTGAAATTCAAGAATTCACAAAGAAGACAACCAAACAAAGCCTTTGTCTCATTAAGGACAATATTCTAAAAATCCAATGTCTTCTTTATTTTCCTAGTATAAATTAGAATTTTTTATTTTTGGATGGTAAACTCTAATGAATATTGAACTCTCAAACTTGTAGATTCTTCTTAGTGAGTAATTGGTATTGGTTGAATCTTAAAATTGTTGGTAAACTTATTTAGTTTGACTAATCAAAGATTACCCATTTGTAGTTTTTGTTTCCTTGATTTTTCAAACTAGGGTTTTTGTTTGAGTTATTGAAATCAATTGAGCGGTGAGGGTTTTAGCCCTTTGTTGCCCATAATTCCAACAACTTAGGTATTAACCCACATATTTGGTTCTTTATTTCCTTCTTTCATGTTTTGTTCCTATAATTTTGGTATCAAGAGACTAGGTTTAGATTTTTTTTACAAATCTAAATCTTAGGGTGTTGATCTCTTCAAAATCTAAAAAAAAAAACATCCAAAAATTCCAAAAAAAAAATCTAGAAAAAAGTTTTATTTTGAATTGTTGTTTTTGATACTAGATTTAGATCTTCTAGTATTTTTTGAGCTAAAATGTTGAATTTCATTGTATTTGAACTTGTAGAAGTGAAGTTACTATTGAAGGTTTGAAACTTTTGAAACTTTGTCAATTTTTGAAATGTGGGTTTCTATTAGATTTGGAATTGAGGGATAAAACTCATAGGAGTTTGTTCTTGGTGTTGAAAGAGCGCGTTGGAAATTTTTTTGTTGAATTTGAAGTTAAAACGGAGTTATGAATTTTTGAAGATTGGGATTTTTCTTAGTGTTCTTAAGTTTCTTCATATTGTTCTTGTAGAAGAAGATAGAAAAAGTATAATTTGATCCAAAAACTTCCAAATTAAAGTTGGTCAAAGATTTTATGGGTCCACTTGTGGAAATTTGAAAAAATAAAGAAAAAAAATTGAGAATAAATTAATTTCCTCATCAGCAGCCTACGTCAGTCAACCCCGTAATGCTAGCGCTAATGCAGTAGGGACCAACCACGCCACTACATCAATGGCAACCAGAACTCCCCTAAGCATCTACTGGTGTGTGACTCTCAATTTCAAAGAGAAAAAAATTGCAGGTTTCAACAGTTAACAAAATTTTGGGTCCCAAAACCTTAGAAAAATAAGTATCTAAACTTCGTGGTTCTTTTTCTACACTTTCTTTCTCAGATTTCTAATTAATTAACAAGTGATTAATATATTTAATAATGTAATGACTTAATTTTTGGTGATTTTTGTGAATTATTCAATTTTGTGTGATTTGACCATTTTTTCCCTCTCCATGATTGCTTTGTGGTATTTCTGGGGTTTAGGGATGAATGACACAATTCCTAATCCATTTGTGAAATTTGTGTATGTTTGTGGTCTTTGGTGGTGAAAAAGGCTTATTAGTTGACTTTGGTCAACATTTGTCATTTTGTTCGTTGGATGGAAAAAGGGACTACGACAGCAAATTCGAAACATCGATTTTAGATTGGAAACATGGGTTGTGTGGTTTTGATATCTTTTGTATCTCAAGTTGACTCGTGGTTCAAAAAGTTGTGAATTTGGGTCTCGGGCGTCAATTTTGTTAAAATGATGTTTTTTTTTTCAAAAATCTAATATTACCATTGAGTCTAGATCGTTGAATTTGATAGGGTAGCTAGCTCGTTTGCATTCACGGGATTCCGGATAAATTTCAAGGGGTCCGTGAAAACATGAAATTTTTTCAATTTCAGCTGGTGCACCACCCTGCTGGTTCAACCGCTAAAGTACCATTTTATCATCTAAAGATTGTTAAAACTTGATTTTAAATTTGGAAATTTGGGATTTTGATCTAGAAGGCCTAAATTAATAATTCTTTAATTTAAAATCCAATTTCAACCTACTTTTACTTGGATTTTCTTCTATGTCTTCTTTTTATCATCGATAATATATTTTTGGACTAAAATTTTTATTTTACCCTTCTTTTTTCATAACTATTTCGGGGTCCGTTTCGACCCCAATCCCAAAATGGACAATATGGTATCGTTGGCTCCCTTTCGATGCCTAGATTCTATATTACGAGTTCATTCGTAAAGGGAAGGCTCCATTTTGATGGGTTTTGAACTTGATTTTCTTCATTCGAGGTAGGTATAACTTTCTTTAGAATGGGCTAGGTAGTTAATGCTGGTAGAAAAACATGTTATGAGTGTGGGAACTAATAATGAAAATTTCTTTATTAATGTCATGTGCCCGCGTGGGGGCCTTTGTTGTTGTTATTTGGTGGTTTTGAAATATTATTTTCTATGTGTGACCGTGTATGATCTTATATAATATTATTGGCCTAGTAATTATATAATTGGTTGTTTTCTTGGTTGAAAATGTCTAAGTTGGTATTTACATGGTATCAAGTGGCATATTTTTGTATATCTTACTCTATTTCGTTTATAGACTATATTGGATTCATGGATGGGTGGTATATTGAGTGGATTTTGGCTCACATAGTTGGTATGTTGGTTGGATTACAAAATCCTCATTCTGGTTGGTTGTGAGCATTATATCCTCATATCATATACATTCATAAAATATTGGTACCACCGTGGAAATACTAACTTTTTGTGATAGAAAATGTGATTTCTTTAAAAACCCTATACCGATGTATGTGTCGGAGAGGAGTTATGTATATTGGATTGGTACTAGCTATTAGATTGCATATGGGTTGAAAACCCCCCGTGGGTCCTACCTTGGTTGCACAGTTTGATAGGTGTATACGGAGGTTGTGCGACAAGCTCGTGCATCACATCATCATCATCTCTTCACTGCATTTCTTATATTGTCCACATTGGTGTTGTACTTTCGTTCTTGACTTGTTATCTATCTATTTGTTTTTCTTCTTGTAATTGTATTTGGTATATGTGTATATTTTAGAATTGTTAGTGAAGCCATTGTGGTTACCATTTGGGACTTTTTTTATTGCAGGTGACGTGTCCATAGTGTGTATTTTATATACTTTATTTTCTACTTTGATCAGTCGGCCTATGATACCTATGAGTACAAGTGGAGTAGGGGTGCAAACCCAGGTATGAGTGTGCTAAATTGTAGCTGATTCGAGCGGTTTTTGGAGTATTTTTAAGGTACCGGTCGATCTATGCTTCCAGAGTTGATCTACTACCTCTTCTTGTTTTGTTTATGTCTTGTTTTTGTGTTCATAAACAAACTATGTTCCTTTTGGACTATCAGTTGTATATTCTGACTTTAAGATGTATCTTTTTGGTTCTTACACCATGACACCTGATTTTGGGAGATTTATGGTATCTTTGTTATGTATTTTTCTGCTATTATTGTATATGTGTGGTTTAGCTTTATTCTTGAAGACTTACCTTGGGTTTTGGTGTTGTTTTTCCCCTTTCATATCAGTTTGGGTGATAGGCTTACATGTCAAGGCTTGTCGTCGCGACATATCACTTGTTAATTGTTTTAAAACATCAAATCACTTCTTTGATTCATCAAATTAAGCAACAAAAGTAATTTTTCTACTATTGTTAATTTTTTTTATTTTGATTTTTTTCATGCTTATTTTCTTTGTTTTTTCTCATCTTAATACGTACATAATCTTCTTGATTCAAGTCCTTTTAGATTCAATCGAGTCTTCATTCTTTTGAGAGTCACAAGAATCCAATCCACCACGAAGGATAGGTGATCTTGAATTGATCGAGCAAAGCTAGTTCACTACCAAATTTTGAGACGATGCTTTAGGAGATGAGTTGAGAATTTACATATGAGCGATGAGAGGCTTTAACTATTAATATTGTTAGTTATGTTTACATATGAGCGATACGAGGCTTTAAATACTAATATTGTTAGTTATGTTTTTAAGGTACTATGTCAAATTCAAGTCTAATTGGAGAAGGATCGAATCACATCATGGAGTCTATTATGCACCTTACCAAACAAATAGCAGAAATGAGTATGGATATAAATGGAGCAAGAGCAGAAATGAATGGAAGAATGGGAGGAATAAAGGAAAGATTGGTATGGGTTATGAGAGAAAAATCACTTCAACTTGAAGATAAGGGGATAAAGAGGGTGTCGGTGTAATCCACATTCACTACTCCAGGGCAAGCTCATGAATTATGTTACCATCCACTAAATCAACCCAAAACTTCCAACAACCTATCTTCCAAATAAACAACAATCTAACTTTTATAAGACAACCTACAACATATCCCTACTGATAAACCTGTCATCCTCTACAAGAGAACCGATCTTTGTACAATCAAATCCAATACCAAACTCCACTTCTAAAAATAGCTAATGAATCCTTACATGATTTCCACATTGAATCCAATAATCCAACCTCCACAAAATGCACCACAAGTGCCATACGAAGACTATCGATTCTAAAATCCTCGCTATGATGAAATAAATAATGAGTTTAGTAACAATGAGTTTTGGGAGCATGGAGGTAGGGGTGGTTATGAAGCATCAAGGAAAGGAGTTCAGCCTTATGAATTAACGTAGGACCAAGGTATAAAAGGTCAAAAATATGGTAATAGAGGAGATATAATAGGAAATAGAAAAGATAAGAAGCGATATAGAGGTGATAAGATGGGAAATCAAGGAGATAGGTTTGGGGAGAGAAATCATCAAGACTGAGGTTTGAACATTATCAAGGTCACACTTCCAAAGTTTAAAGGAAGTAGTGACCTCGATAAGTTTTTGGAATGAAAGACTCAAAGTTAGAGGATCTTTATAATAAATAATATTTTGGAAACTTTGAAGGACACAATTTGAAGGGTATGAATTCAAATGGCGGGAGCCCAAGAGGTGGAAAAGGGAGATCTATCACTACTATCAGTTGTGTACTTTGCTATAACTGATTATGCTTATGAAGAAAAGGTATTTGACTCCAAATACTACCAAAAAGTGATCAAAAAGGTGTATATGTTGAGCCAAGGTTCCAAAAGTGTTGTAGAATATTACAATAAGTTTAAAAACATAGGAATGAATTCTAAACTTGAAGAAAACTTGGAATGTATGTGATTTGAATCATGGAAAATTTGAGGTATTATATTTTGAAGCCTTTGAATCTTAAATATTATGATACTCTTGAAGAAACCTTTTATGATGCCTCAAAGGTAGAAGCGGATTTGAATGAAGAAATGTCCTACAAGGCCAAGAGTTCTTCCACTTCCACATAGGACAACAGTAGAGATAATTGGAAGAAGATATATTCTAACAGGAAATCTAAGGTTGTTGGCCAAGATACTCAAGCCAAGTTTGATTACAAATCCAAAGCATGTGAGAAGCCACAAGGAGGTAACTATGTCAAACCTAACTTTCCTCGACCTTCTACCATTCAATGATTTAGATGTAAAGGAAGTGTCATGTTTATTTTTATTGTTTTGTATGAACCTTAAAAGTCCCATGTTAAAATCCTTTACAGATTTAAAGTCTTAAATTTTAGACTAGGTTAGTTTCAAATGAAGTTGGAACGAGGTTCGTTCCAAAAAAAAAATAGAATGATTTGGGGAAGTTTAGTAGTGTTTGATATAATTTATGGATATCTAAGACAACAAGAAACCTGTTGAAATTTACGAAATCAAATTTGGGTGAGTAAAACTTGCAAAATTGATCTCAAAATAAATGACATTATTTGAAATATTCCTGGTTTAAGGTGTGTTGTAAACATTGGGATTTTTGGGTGAAAATGGACATTTTATCCCATCGATGCTTCAATAACGGCATGGACGCTTCTATAAAGGAGAAATTCCTACTATAGCGATAATCACATCAGGTCAATGGATGCTATAGTGGTACTGCCGATATAACAATGCATGTCGCTATAATGGTGAAAGTCACAGATTTAATTATGTTCCCCCCCATAATAATGGTTTATTTCTAAAACTTATTTTAAGGTAAAAAAGGGCAATTTTGGGAAATTTCCACCAAATTTTCATCCTTACTAGCCGGCCTTCTCTCGAGCGAGGATATTACTATTGTGGTATTGTTAGTTACTTTAAGAGGGAGTTTCCTGTGCGACAATAAATGTCTAGGTGCAATAATAGACTCGGGGTATAGTTGCAACAAGTAAAGGAAGAGGAGGTAATGGCAGGGGTCGTCCATACAATGGATGGGGAAATCAAATAGGTGGTCAGGGTAATTAAAGACATAGTAATGTAGGGGGAGGAAAGCAACCGAGGAAAGATTTAACTTAGATTGTTAATTGGGATCATTGTTATGTATATCTAGAAAAGACTAATGTCGAGGCTTCTAAAGTAGTGATGACAGGTATTATTTTTGTTTGCGACTGGATGGCTTCTATTTTATTTGATCGGGAGTCTACTTATTATTACATATTTGATTAGTTTGTAGTGGATTTGAATATGGTTTTTAATGTACTTGATTACATATTTGATTAGTTTCTATTTTAGTGTGTTTTTAGTAGCAACCCATGTTTACCGCTCTTTCCTTGTATATTTGTGGGTTTACTTACTTGGGTAGACTTGATAATTCTAGACATATTGGACTTTAATGTAATTCTGGGTATGACCTAGTTATCTCCATATCATGTTTTTTTTTTAAATTGTAATGCTAAGAAAGTGACTCTAGCTATGCAATGAATGGGTAAACTAGAGTGGGAGGGAGTGTATAAGGCCAAATCGGTGAAAATTATATCATTTATCTAGGACAAAAGGTTAGTTAAGATGGGGTGTTTAGTATGTTTAGATCATCTTCGAGAAGTGAGTGTGGGGTCCCCTTCTATAGAGTTAGTATTGAAAGTGTCTGAATACCAGGATGTGTTTCCTTCAGACCTACGAGGGATGACTCCAAACAGAGATATCGATTCCTGTATTGACTTAGAGTTGGACACTCACCCTATATTAATTCCTCCATATGAATGGCTTTAGCGGAGTTGAGGAAACTCAAAACTCAATTTTAAGACTGACTTAACAAGGGTTTTATTCATCCAACTGCTTCACCTTAGGGTGCTCTGATCCTCTTTGTTAAGAAGAAGGATGGTAGAATAAGGTTACTATCACACAAAAATAGCCCTTCACTGGTATAACTGACTTGTTTGACCAGTTACAAAGTGTGATGGTGTTTTCTAAAATCGATTTGTGGTTAGGTTATCATTAATTAAAAATTTGATTAAAGGATATACCAAAAATGGTTTTTAGAACCTGGTATGGTCATTATGAGTTTCTAGTGATGTCTTTTCGGCTAATTGATTCCTCTAAAGCCTTTATGAGCTTGATGAATGGTATCTTTAAGTCATTTTTGGATTTTTTTTTAATCGTGTTTATTGTTGATATTCTAGTCTACTCCAAGAGTATAAAGGAGAAAGTGGGTTATCTTCACATAGTTTTAGGATTCTAAGGGATAAACAAATATTTGACAAGTTTTAAAAGTGTGATGCCTAGAAGAGGGGGTAAACACCTAAAAAATTGAGGTAGTTAAAAAATAGATTCAGCCTAGTTTAGTGACTAAGGTAAGGTGATTTATGGGTCTTGCTAGCTATTACCTCGAGTTTGTCTAGAAACTTTGCATTCATTGCAATGCACTTGACAAGGTTGACTTAGAAGGAAGTGCCATTTGCTTGGTTATATTAATGTGAAGAGTTCTTCCAAAAGCTCAAGATACTCTTGACTACATCGGCTATCCTTTCGTTATCAGTTGAAGGTAAGGACTTTATAGTGTTTTATGATGCTTCACATTTGGGATCTGGGGCTTTGTTGATGCAGGATAGGAAGTGTAATTGCTTATGCTTTAAGGCAGTCGAATCCTCATGAAAGGAACTACCAAACCCATGACTTAGAGTTGGCAGCAGTGGTGTTTGCATTAAAAATTTGGAGACACAATATTTATGGTGTAAAATATGAGGTATTTATAGACCACCAGCCTATAACACGTGTTTAGTCAAAGGGATTTGAATCTAAAGCAGCAGAGGTGGATGGAATTATTGAAGATTTATAATGTAACTATTCAGTATCATCCGGGTAAGGCCAATATGATGGCAGACACATTAAAGTGAAAAGCTATAAGTATGGGTAATTTGTCATTCTTGAGGGCATCAAGGTGACCTTTAGCTAGAAAATTTAAAACTCTAGCATCTCTGAGCATGCAGTTTTGGGTCTTAGATAGAGGTGGCATATTGGCTAGTGTGGAGACAAAATCACATTTGTAGAGTAGATTAAGGCTAAATAATTTAAGGACAAGAAACTAAATTCACTGCATAATAAAGTGGTGCACGAGAAGATGGAAAATGCCACTGGCGACGCGGGTGGGGTGTTGTAGGTGAAAGAAAGATTATGTGTTCCTCTAGTTGGTTATTTGATTCATGATGTATTTTTGAAGGCCCATGATTTACATTATTCTATCCATTCGGTTAAGAACCAAATTTATCATGATTTGAGGCAGCTTTATTGGTGGCCGGGATGAAGAGGTACATATTAGATTATGGGACACGACACAAAAACCAAGGGGCCATGATGGCACTTGTCGCGGAGAACCTTGACAAGTAAGCCTATCATACAAAATAATACAAAAGGGACAAAAGATAGAAATAACCCTAAGGCAAGACTTCTAGAACCAAGTCGAATTATATATCAAAGCGGAAAATACAACCCAAGATATTAAACCAACTCCCAAAACCCGGTTCTATAGTGTAAGAAGGACTAGTAAAATCCATGAGTTAAATACATCAGAATATCCAACAGGAACAATATCTATCTCAAGATATTAGTAAAGACATAAACTAATACAGAAAGATAGAAATGGACCCCAGACTCATGAACGTCCAACTGCTATCTTAAACAACCTTGAAGGCACCTAAAATCAAGCCACGTGAGATGTACCCACACCAGAATCAGCACTGAAAGGGCACCGTTGGGATGAGTATGATCCACTTGTACTTAGTAGGTATCATAGGCCGACCGAGCAAAGTAGAAAATAGAGCATACAAAATACACACTGTCAAATTCATTCGGAATCCCGTGAAGGAAAACAAAATATGCTACCCTATTAAACTCGATGTTCCAAACTTAATGGCGATATTAGATTTTTGAAAAGAAATCGTTTTCACAAAGTTTGTCCTCGAAACCTACAATCACAAATTTCAAAACCATGGGTCGAAATGAGATTTAAAGGCTACAAAACCACACCAACCATGTTACCATCCTAAAATCGATGTTTTGGATATGCTGACGTAGTCTGTTTTACCATCTGTCACATAGATAAAATTATTAAAAATGAACTCCACTATAAGTCTCTCAAAGCCATCAAAAACCATAATATCGCATTAATGTCACCAAAATGCATTGGGAAATATGCCAATCATCGCCACACCCTATAAATACCATAATGCAACCACGGGGAAGGGGAAATAGTCAAATCATACAAAAACATATCTTTCACATATTTCATTAAAATTTAGGTCGCTACATCATCCACCACTAAAAATCTAGTTCGTCCTTAATCTAAAGGCCAAAGAAATACCTGAATCAACAAAGAACTGAGGATAAGAACTACGCATATTACACTGAACCTCCCAAGTAGACTGATCTGCAAGTCGATGCCTCTACTGGACCTTAACCACAGGAATAACTCAAGAGCGTAACTGTCTAACATCCCTAGACGATATGGAGACCAGCTCCTCAACGAAAGACAACCTCTCATCTAATTAAATCGACTCCCAACTAATGACATAAGACTAATTCGGAATGTAATGGCGAAGTATAGAAACATGAAACATTGGATGAATAACTAATACATTTGGGGGCAAAGCTAACTTATAAGCCACATCACCAATAGTCCGAAGAATCTTAAATGGACCAATATACCTAGGGATAAGCTCGCCCCTCTTCCCAAACCTCATCACAACCTTTATGGGTGAAACTCAAAGGAAAACATGATCGCCAACACCAAATCTCAAGGCATAAAGTCTATGATCTGCATAACACTTCTGCCTACTCTGAGCTGCACAAATTCTATCCTGAATGATTTGAACTCTATCCAAAGACTCACAAAGCAAGTCTGTACCTCAATCTCTAACCTCAAAACTTCAAACCAACCAACTAGAGAGCGACACCGCCTACCATACAAAGCCTTAAAAGGAGCTATATCGATACTAGAATGGTAGCTATTATTGTATGCAAACTCTACCATGACTACCATGCAAAGTGCGAGGTAATCTAGTCACAAAATCCATAGTGATCCATTCCCATTTTCACTAATGAATGGGTAACCTTTGAAGCAATCCACCAGGCCTCAAATACTCAACCTTCACCTGCTGACAACATAGGCAATGAGCTACAAAGTTTGTTATATACTTCCTCATACCACCCACCAGTAATATTGTCTGTTCATCTTAGTCAGTCCCTGATGGATGGAGTACCTGGAACAATGGGCCTTCTTTAAAATCAATCTAATTTAATCAACCACTCTTGGCACACAAACTCGACCCCAATACTAAAAAAACCATCAGAATCAAGTAAGGCTTTCTTTGCCTCACCACTAAACACCTTATCCCATATCAACCCCAATCCCACATCATAAAACTGATGAGCTCTAATTTTGTTTCATCAAAGAAGACCCAGCCTCCACAAATGCTAAAGCATACCCAGGTGTCGAAACATTAAGACTAACTATTTGGTTAGCTAATGACTAAACATCCAAGTCTAAAGGCCTTTTCTGGGTCAAGAAATGCGCCGAGATATCCATGCTAGTCAACTTTTAGCTCAAGCCATCTGCAACTACATTAGCCTGTCCCAGCTGATAGAGAATAATCAAGTCGTAATCCTTAAGAAACTCAAGATAAAAATGCTACCGCATATTAAGATCTCACTGGATAAAGAAGTACTAAAGGTTACAATGATCCTAGAAAATCTCACAACGAACTCCGTACAAGTAGTGCCTCCATAACTTCAGAGAAAAAACAATTGCACACAAATCGAAATCATAGGTAGGGTAATTCTTCTCAAGGGGCTTCAATTAACGAGAAGCATAAGCAATCACCTTACCCTTCTACATCAACACTACATCTAACCCAACACCTGAAGCATCACAAAAGATGATAAAACCTATGCTCTCTTTAGGGAAATTCAGATAAGAGCTAAAGTTAACAAATCCTTGAGCTTTTGGAAGCTCGCCACAAAAGCATTAGACTACTGAAAGGAAATCTTTTTCTGAGACAACCTGGTCAACAGAGCTGCAATAGATGAAAAACCCTCCACAAAATGCTAATAATAACTTGCCAAGCCAATAAAACTCCAAATATCAATGGGTGAAGTAGGTCTATCCCAATCACGAACCACAACAACCTTGGCTGGATTAACCATAATACCCTTCTTAGTCACCAAATAACAAAAGAAAGAGACGAACACCAACCAAAACTCACACTTTAAGAACTTAGCATACAACTACTTATCCCTCAACCTCTGAAGCATAATCTGCAAATGATCCTCATGCTTTGCCTCACTTTTGGAATAAACCAAGATATTATCTATAAATATAATAACAAAGGAGTTGAGATACAATCCAAACACTCGATTCATCAACTCCATAAATGTGGTTGGGGTGTTGGTCAATATAAAAAACATGACCAAGAACTCATAATGACCATATCAAGTCTAAAAAGTTATCTTTAAAATATCCTAAGCTCTAATCCTCGACTGGAGATACCCAAATCTCAAATCAATCTTTAAAAATACCATGACACCCTGAAGCTCATCAAAAAAAATAATCGATACAAGAAAGAGGATACTTATTCTTAATTGTCACCTTATTCAAATGCCGATAATTAATACACATATGCATAGACCCATCCTTCTTCTTCACAAACAAGACAAGCACACCCCAAGGTGATATACTAGGTCAAATAAATCCCTTATCCAATAACTCCTGCAATTGATCTTTTAATTCTTTCAACTCCACTAGGACCATTCTATAAGGAGGAATAGAGATGGGATTGGTTCCCAACTCAACATAAATGGAAAAATCAATATCATGATCCGGAGGTATGCTAGGAAAATTCATAGAAAACATATCCACGAACTCACAAACAATAGGAACAGAATCTAAAGAAGGAGGTGAAGTAACACTAGTATCACAAATATGATCCAAATAAGATAAACATACCCTCTCAACCAATCGATGAGCCTGAATATAAGATATAATCCTCTTAAGACCTGAATAAAACACACCCTAACAAGCTATTCTCGGCACATCCAATAAAGATAAATTCATGGTCTTAGCATAATTAAATAGAATTTCATGGTTAGGAGCCAACCGATCCATACCTAAGATGATGAAAAAATCAACCATATCCAACACAAGCAAATCTACTCTAGTCTCACACCCAGAAAAAGTCAAAATACAAGATCGGTACACCCAATCCACCACTAAAGAATCTCCTACCGTGGTAGATACTTGAATATGCAAAGAAAGAGGCTTACTTTTAGAATTAAAATCCAAAGCAAAATATGTAGAAACATAGGAAAAAGTCGATCCTAGATCCTAAAACAAACATGGACGATACCTATGGTCACAATATCAGAAGCCTCTATCTCTGGTTTGGTGGGTATATCATAGCACTGTCCACAAACGTAAACTAGCTGAGTTGCCCTATGACCACCACCACGAGCTCTACTGCCTATGCCTTTTGCACCTTTGGTAAAACCCTACCCCACACAGATAAAATTATAGTAACTCTAATCACATGACGGGGATAGTCCTTGGCCAAATGGATAATATCATCACATACAAAGAAGCCTCTATGGATCGGCTCAATAAAAGAAGGTACCACCGGTCCTAAACAACCACCTTAAACTACTGGACCAGAAGACCTACTTCCTAAACTCAGTAAGGTTGCCTGCATTGATCTACCATAATACCCAAGTGAACCTCTAAAATCTCTTTCTCGAGAATCCTGACCTATGAACTTACCAAAGAGGCGTACTTTCTTGATGCCTCCCTAAGATGCTGACAGATTACCCTCAGTTATCTTAGCGTGATCTATACTCTGAAAGAATGCCCCTAAATCAACCATTTGAGATGTAGCCAACTAAAGAGAGACTTCCAACCCTTTATGAACTTTTGAATCTTCTTAGACTAGATAGAAATACTGGTATAAGAATTTTTGGATAAGGTATGAAAAGGTGCCTCATACTCTACAATAGTCATAGAGCCATACTCAAGGTGATTAATATCATCTCACATCTGATCCCTCAGACTGTAATGCACAAACCTTTTTAAAAAGGCATCACCAAACTAAACCAAAGTAATCTAGGAATAATCAAGAGGTCTACAACTAGCTAGCAACCTCCACCAATATCTAGCAACATCTTTCAACTGATAAGTAGTATAAGAAACCCCATGCAACTCAAGATAACCTAAGTTATACCACTTCTTCTAATAGTTAATCAAGAACTCATAGGCATCCTCATCCACAACACCATTAAATCTTGGAGAACCCAAATAGCTAAATCTCTCAAACCTCTTTTGATCCTTAAAAAATATATTTATACTTATAGCACGAGGAGACACGGTGAATCTGTCGAGATAAGATATCGGAACACTATACTCAAATACCCGTGTTGAAAAAGAAATAGTTCTCAAGTTTTGAGAAGTACCCAAAATAAAAGTAGGTACAACTAGAGGATCCTCACCCAGGATTGGAGGAACACTCGGCACAACCAAAGGAGAACCCTCTAAACGGGTCAACAAATGTACCAATAACCCCTTCAAGATTGGGGTAGAAGAACTTAGTGGAACTAAATTAGAACCCACACATCCAACATGCTCAATACGTAGCCCAGGGGAAAGTCCCCTACCACTTCTTCTAGACAGGGAAGATCCACATACTTATCCACTCTTTCAAGCCCATCCACAACTAGAGGCTCGCCCACTTGACTGGGTCTCTTTTTAGAAGTAAGCTCTGCATCCCTAATCTCGCGAGACCTTGTCAACACATTCTGCACAAAAAGCGTGAAACATAACTTATAACCCAAGGTATGAAAGAAATTCACACGATAATGAATAAAAATAGACAAATTTGGTAAAGACATCATATAGCATTTTGAAGATAAATATAGACGTATAAATAATCCGTGAGACTCTATTAGACATCCCATCTTACACCATTGAAACTAACGAACTTGGCTGCTCTAGTACCAATTTTTTATAAACCAAAAATAAGGAGGCAATGATGGCACTTGTTGTGGCAAAACTTGACAAATAAGTCTATCACATAAACTGGTAAACAAGGGTAAAAAGAAATAAATAACCCCAAGGAAAGGCTTCTAGAACAAAGATGAACCATATAAATATAAAAGTAGAACATACAACCCAAGATATTAAACTAACTCCTAAAACTTGGTGTTAATAGTGTAAAAACAACTAGTACAATTCATGAGTCAAATATATTAGAATATATAATAGGAACCATATCTGTCTTCAAATACTAGTAAGGACATAAGCTAATAGAAAAAAATAGAAGTGGATCCCAGATGCATGAAAGACCAACTGTTACCTTGAACAACCCTGAAGGCACCCAAAATCAAGCCACATAATATTCAGCCGCATAAGAATTTGTACCAAAAAAGAATATTAGGAAAAAGTACGATTCAGTTGTACTCAGTAGGTATCATAGGGAGACCAAGCAAAGAAGAAAATAAAGCATATAAAATAAACACTTAGGACACATCACCTACAGTAAAAAACTGTTCCATAATGATAGCCCACACCAGTTTCTCTAACAATTCTATAATATCCATATATAATACAATAAAGATCTAGAAAGGAAGATAAGTATTCATTTATACCACATATAAGTGGAGCACAAAAGGAAAACATAGACAAAAACATCAAGTACAAGTAACAAAAGATAAAACAAATGTATAAGTAACAAGTTAAGATAGAAATATAATCATATCACACACATAACAAAGTAAATACAATGAAAATAATGAGGATAATGATGATGATGTAATGCACGAGGTTATAGTACAACCTCTGAGACTACCACAAAGCGTCTATATACACCTGTGAAGCTAAAAACTTCCTGACGTAGAACCCATAGGGGGTTTGTCAACCCATATACAATCCAGATATCTATATCTCCTTCTTGGCATATCCCTCGAGGAGGGTGTTATAAGATGTTACATTTTTTGTCATAAAAAGGTGTTGCCGATATTTCTCAATATTTCCACGGTGGTACCATTGTTTCATAAATGAGTATGAGGATGAAATGCTCACAGCCAACCCAACACAATAAATATTTTCACAACCAACCACAATTAACTATTTCAATAACCAACTAATATACCGTCATATGAGCTAAATATACATTCATTATTTCTAACAATTCATGAAATCCAATGTGATTTATATGCCAATAGAGTGTGAATACATCACAATACAAAATTGCTACCACAATATGCTTTTCATTAAAAAAAACACAATTGTTCTCATGTACACATGCTATAAACATTACATAGGACCTCACACGATCACACATAGCACATAATATACCAAATCCACCAATTACATCACTTATAGGCCCTCAGATGGGCACAACACAAACATATAGCTATTTTTTATGATTATTTCCCACATCCTTAACATGCATTTTGTATTAGTATTAACTACCCAGTCTAGTCAAAAAGAAGTTAAGCCATAACCTACCTCGAAGGCTAAAAATTAGTCTACAACACTTCATTCCCAAAGCCCTACTCTTCATGAACGGATCCAAAATCAACTAAACTATCAAAATAGAATCTATACATCAAAATAAAGATAATGATACCCATATTGTCTAGTTTCAAGTTAGGTCAAAATGGACCTCTAAAATGGATTCTCAAAAAAGGGCAAAATCATAAATTTTCTTCAAAAATATATTCCCTATATTTTAGGAGTCCATATTTCAAAATTCAAGTGAAAAATAAGGTCCAAATTAAAGAAAAACTTTTTCTAAACTTTACTGGGTAAAATCTTTGAAATCCCGTTAAAAATCAAGAATCAAAGTTTTTTTGGAAGATGAAATTAAGGGGAAACTAATGATTATAGGATTAGAAACTCATTCAAGGAAAAAAAGTGAGATTGGGGTTTAAATTGGAGGAATATCAATTTTAGGCCTCAGGAGCCAAAATCCCCAAATTCTATAAGTTAATTCATGTCTAAATAAGAATTTAATGTTAGAGATAGAAGAAATTTGTTGAAATGAGTGTAATGGAGCTTGCTTGTAAATGACCCTTCTATTCATTTTCTATTTTCCACTTATTTTGGCTGATAGAGCTTTTCCTTGCTGCCCTAAGTTATTTATGACTTCTTGAACCGATAGTTTGATTATCGGACAATTCATTTATTTTCAGAGCCGATTCCTTATTTTAAAGTCTTCTTTGGTTCCAAATGTTCACCAAACAAAAACTTTAATAAAATGATCTCGGATGAAAATACCAACTGAACCAACAGCTTTCAAATATCAATTTTAGGCTAGGAAGACCTTTGGTTCGGTCCCAATACACCCGAGCTCATTTTGACCTATTGGTTGAAAAGTTGGAGAATTAAAAGCTTGGGTGTGAGACCCACATTTGGTTGAAATGACCTTGGATAGAAAATTTGAGTTTACCGTGTCCAAAACATTGAATTTCACATGGTTACATAGTCATTTGAAAATAATAGATTCTAAATGAATCATGAGGCATCGTTGGAAACTTAGAAAATTTCCAAGTTGTTGGTGCAATGGAGATTGCACAAAGACCATAATGATCACGCTATAACAATTTCAAGAAGGCCTATGTAAATCACACAATAGAGATTGAAACTCATGGATGGCGATAGCAATACCTGAGTTCCTAGGATGGGTATTTAAAGGCCCTTAAGGCTGCGTTTATAGAACTTTTCACTCATTCTTCAGACCTAAAAATCCTAAAATGGTGTGTTAAAATCAAATTGAGTCTTGGGTGTGTCTTAATATCTTAGTTGGAATATATTTTTATGATTAACATCAGATTTGAGGTAAGAATCTTTCAATTTCATGCTTGAATTTCTTGAATTCTTGACCAAAACCCCAAATAGCTCGAGGGTTTGATTTTAGCCCAAATAAGATTAGTTTTAAATTTTGTTTTGAGGTTTATGATTCCTTGATGGTGTATGAACTTTCGGTTGAACTCAAAAATGTATTTTCAGTAGTAGGACCCACTTGGGTTTTTTGGTGTCAATTTTAGACCCAAAGCACAATGGTGCAATATGGGTATTGATATTCTCATAATGATGTGTAGAGTGTGTTTTTGATATCTTGGTACCTTGAAGAAACTTCTCAAAAGAAAAGAGTAAAGGTTTAGAGGTTTGTGAGCTTTCTTTGGATGAGATTATTTTAAAAGTTAATTTCCATGAGATGAGCAAGATAAACTAAAGCGAGTAGTATTTATCATCAATTTGGGTAAGTTACCATGGTTTCTTACTCCAGAACTATGTGCCACCGTAGGTTTGAGATTTTGGGCTTGAGGTTATACTCCTTGGCATGAGTATGACGCCTCTCCCCAATGTGAGGTTTCTTTCTTAGGATGACAAGACATTAGACTCCATGTAGCTCGCATGGTTTATGTCGGTTAAGAGAACATCCCTAAAACTAAAGTATTTTTCATTGAGATAGAACATTTTCCTTAAATCTTTGAGATGAGATATTTTTCTAAAATGAATGAATTTCTTTTGAGTATTTTCCAAAGAAGGAAATAGTTTTCCCTACTAACACGAGTTGATCACCGGTTGTTTAAACCAAAGTTATATGATTTTGAGTTCCAAGTGATTGAGTTCAAAAGAGTTATAAGTTCTTGAGCAATAATGAAGTTATACTCTCCATGAGATATATGAATGAGTTGAAAGTATTGTTTAAAGCTTCATTCATCCTATGAGTAACGATAATAAGAGGAGAGCACATATTTTAAAGCCAAAGTATAATGACTCATGAAATTTGTGCTACATGCCTCATTCTACATCATTTATGAGCTTTACCTTTTAGACTTATTCAAGCCATGTGAGTCATTCCTATTTTCATGCATGATTTGATTAAAGAATATTGATATTGTTTTATGTAAATGCATATATCCCCAAATACTCAGTACATTACCAATTGCTGATCCATATATACGTCTATGTGCTACATTATCTTATAATATAGGTTCAGGTGCTCAGTCTCAGCCTCGTCAGTGATCTCTGAGTACCTCATCTACATCTTTTTAGTGGTGAGTCCTCATGGTTTGAGGTCCTTTATTCAGACATCTCAGTATTTCAGTAGTTATGTTATTGTTTCCAGTTTAGTTTGAGTCAGTTGGGGACCTATCCCAATGGCTCTTTAGTTTATGGAGTAGTAGAGTCTTAGTTAGACTAGTTATCAGACTGTGGTTGTGTTGAGATTTCTCGTATTGTGGTGGTTTGGTCCGAGTATCATCATTGTGTTTCCTTTTATTTGATATGACAGTGCCATTTTTTTGTATACTTCTTCTTAAAATGAGTTATTATGAGTAGTGACAGGCTCAAAACGATAGCTTAGGGATACTTGTAGCCTTAGGCATCGTGTGACATCCCGGGAGGTGATTTCGGGTCGTTACAAACTTGGTATCAGAGCCTAAGGTTTTAAAGAAGTCCTAGGTTGTCTTACAAGCCACGTTGAGTAGAGTCTTGATCATTGGTGTGTAGCGTACCACATCTATTAGCAAGAGGCTCCAAGACATTTTAGGAAAAAGTTGTTTCTTTCTTTTAGATTTTATCGTGCCTGCAGTTGTCCCTCTCATCTAATAATTTGTGCTCTT
This sequence comes from Capsicum annuum, assembly GCF_002878395.1. Classification (NCBI taxonomy): domain Eukaryota; kingdom Viridiplantae; phylum Streptophyta; class Magnoliopsida; order Solanales; family Solanaceae; genus Capsicum; species Capsicum annuum. The sequence continues at coordinate 123,845,823 of NC_061117.1, forward strand.
CTATTTCAGAAAATGCCTCTCCACAGAGCAAATACCCGAAGAAACGATAATGAGCAACCCAAACCTATTGATCCTTTGAATGAAACTGTCTCATACTGAGTTTCGAGCGGCCTTTCAGGTGTTAGCCCAAGTAGTCACCGCTAATGTTTGGGCTAATAACTAGGCCATAGTTGGAAATTAGCAGCGAGGTGATATAGCTACGGCTAGGATCCGTAATTTTATATGGATGAATCCACCAGAGTTTTATGGGTCTAAGGCAGTTGAGGACCCACAGTTGTACCTTAAAGAGGTAAGAAAAATCACATAGGTGATGCATATTTCTCAAGAAGAAAGTGTTTAGTTGGCATCTTGTAGGTTGAAAGACATTGCTTATGACTGGATTGTGTTGTGGAGGAAAGGTAAAGGTGAGGATGCTACCCCTATGACTTGGTAGGTATTTCAAGATATATTCTTGGATAAGTTTTTTGAGATGAGGGAAGCAAAGATTGAGGAGTTTATGAACTTGAGGTAGGGCTCCATGACTGTTAAGGAGTACTGCTTGAAGTTCAACCAGTTGGCAAAGTATGCTTCTGATTTGATTTCTAATACCCGAGCTAGTATGAGAAAGTTCATAACAGGTGTTTTTGGTTTGGTGATGAAAGAGTGTAGGACTGCGATACTATATAGGGATATGGATCTATCTAGGTTGATGATGCATTCATAGCAGATAAAGGTGGATAAAATTAGAGAGAGAGATAGAGTGAGGGGTAACAATAGGGCTAGATCTGAACAGTGTGAGTATGGCCAGGCTAGGTCCCATAGAGGGAACCGCCCTCAGTTCTAGAGTCGTTCATCTATTCCAATGCCTTCATCAGCTAGTGCTCTTGTGCCTAGAGGCAGGCAGAAGCAAGAGAGTAGGTCTTTTATGTCTAGGTCACAAAATAGTGTTGGTAATAGGCCCTATTATCCTCCTTGTTCTAAGTGTGGTAAGGATTATCCCGGTGAGTGTTTTGAAGATTTGAGGGGTTTTTTTGGTTGTGGCAAGCAGGGAGACAGACTTAGAGATTTTCCGCATGCTAGGAAGGGGACTAAAGATGCCCGACCACAGGCACAGACTACTAGTACACCATATCCTATTTCTCATCCTACCCCTATTTAGGGCACTTCATCTAGCACTACTGGTGGCCAGCGCCAGAACAGATTCTATGCCTTACCATCCCGTCAGGAGCAGGAGAACTCTCCTGATGTTGTTACTGGTATGCTCCGCATCTTTTATTTTGATGTTTATGTTGTTGGACTCTGGGTTAAGTCTCTCTTCTGTGACCCCACTTGTGGCTATGAATTTCAAAATAAGTCCCAAAAAGATTCCTGAGCCTTTCCTAGTCTTCACACCAGCAGGGGAGTCTGTTATTGCTAAACAAGTCTACAGAAATTGTCTTATTACTGTTCTTCATAGATTCATACTTTGTAATTTGATAGAGTTAGACATAGTAGATTTTGACCTTATTTTAAGTATGGATTGGCTTCATTCTTGTTATATATCTATAGACTATCGTACCCATATGGTCAAGTTTTAGTTCCCTGATGAGCTAATTTTTGAGTGGTCCGGGAGTTCGGTATCTCCCAAGAGTCATTTTATCTCCTATCTCAAAGCCAAAAAGCTAATATCCAAGGGTTGCATCTATCACCAAGTTAGAGTCAAAGATACTAAGTCTGAGGCTCTAACTATTCAGTCAGTCGATATTATTAATGAGTTTCCAGATGTTTTTCTGAAAGATCTCCCAGGGGTACCTCCCGATAGAGAGATAGAATTTGGGATTGACCTTCTTCCCGACACACGTCCTATTTCTATTCTTCCATACCATATGGCACCTACTGAGCTTAAGGAGTTGAAAGAGCAACTCAAAGATCTTTTAGACAAAGGTTTCATAAGGCCTAGTATTTCTCCTTGGGGCGCACCTGTTCTATTCATGTAGAAGAAAGATAGTTCTTTGCCTATGTGCATTGACTATCATCAGCTTAACAAGGTTACAGTAAAAAATAAGTATTCCCTTCTGGGAATTGATGATCTGTTTGATCAGTTACAAGGTGCAATTTATTTCTCCAAGATAGACCTTAGATCCGGCTATCATCAACTTAAAGTGAGGGAATGTAATATTCTAAAGATAGCCTTCTGAACCCGCTATGGTCACTTTGAGTTTCTCATCATGTCTTTCGGGTTAACCAATGCCCCAGCAGCTTGTATGGACCTCATGAATCAAGTGTTCAAGCAATATCTTGATATATTTGTCATAGTATTCACAGATGACATCCTTGTCTACTCCCATAGTGACCATGATCATGCAGATCACCTTAGAATTGTTTTACAAACTCTTAGAGGTCACCAGTTGTTTGCCAAATTCAGTAAGTGTGAATTTTGGCTAAGGTTTGTATCCTTTTTGGGTCATATTGTTTCAGCCGAAGGTATTAGAGTTGATCCCCAAAAGATAAAAGCTGTAAGAAATTGTCCTAGACCTATCTCTCCATCTGACATTAGAAGTTTCTTGGGTATAGCAGGCTACTACCACCATTTTGTTGAAGGTTTGTCTTCTATTGCGTCTCTCATAAACCGGTTAACCCAAAAGAAAGTTAAGTTCCAGTGGTTAAATTCCTGTGAGAAGAGTTTTCAAGAGTTGAAGACTCGAATTACTTCAGCCCCTGTGTTGACTTTGCCTGATGGTACAAATGGTTTTATGGTATATTGTGATGCCTCTAGAATTGGTTTGGGTTGTGTGTTAATGCAAAGAGGTAAGATTATATCCTATGCCTCTAGGCAGTTAAAGCCGCATGAGAAGAATTACCTAACCCATGATCTTGAGTTAGCTGTTGTGGTCTTTGCTTTGTAAATATGGAGACACTATCTTTATGGTGTTCATGTTGATGTGTTTACTAATCATAAGAGCCTGCAGTATATGTTTACTCAGAGAAATTTAAATCTTAGGCAGAAGAGGTAGTTAGAGTTATTAAAAGACTATGATATGAGTGTGATGTATCACCCTGGCAATGCCAATATAGTGGCGGATGCCCTTAACAGATTGTCTATGGGTAGTGTTTCTCATATAGAGGAAGGTAAGAGAGATTTGGCTCATGATGTGCATTGTCTGGCTAGATTGGGTGTTAGGTTGCTTGATTTAGCTAAGGGAAGTACTTTAGCACAAAGTAGTTCTGAATCCTCTTTAGTTTCAGAAGTGAAGGAGAAGCAAGATAGAGATCTTAGTTTGGTCAGACTGAAGGAGATAGTTAAGAACTAAAAGGTAGAGGTTTTCTCCCAAGGGAAAGATGACCTGTTGAGATTGCAGGGTCTATTATGTGTTCCGTGTATTGATGATCTGAGGTAGAGGATTATGGCTGAAGCGCAGGGCGCTCGGTATTTTATTCATCTCGGCACTACCAAGATGTACCGCGACTTGCGGGAAATCTATTGGTGGAATGGTATGAAAAAGGATATAGTTGAGTTTGTAGCAAAGTGTGCAACATGCCAACAAGTTAAGGTAGAGCACCAAAGACCTGGTGGTGTGATGCAAGAGTTTGGTATACCCACTTGGAACTGGGAGGTGGTGAATATGGATTTCGTGACTGGGTTACCTCTTTCACGTCATCTTCATGATTCTATTTGGGTGGTTGTAGATAGGTTGACTAAATTTGCTTATTTCTTGCCTGTGCACACATCTTATACAGCGAAGGATTATGCTAGATTGTATAGCCGGGAGTTAGTTAGGCTGCATAAAGTTCACTTATCTATCATTTCAGACAGAGGTACTCAATTTATTTCTTAGTTTTAGAGGGCATTTCAGCAGGGTCTTGATACCCAAGTTCTTTTTATTTTTGCTTTTCATCCGTAGATAGATAGTCAGGCTGAGAGGACCATTTAGACCCTAGAAGAAATGTTGAGGGTGTGTGCTCTTGATTTCAAAGGTAGTTAGGATGAGTATTTTCAATTGATAGAGTTCGCCTATAACAATAGTTACCATGCTAGCATCGGGATGGTACCATTTGAGGCTTTGTATTATAGAAGATGTAGATCACCCATAGGTTTGTTTGAAGTGGGTGAAGCTACCGTGATTGGGCCTAATACAGTATTTGATGCTATGGAAAAAAGTTAAGTTGATTAGAGAGAGGTTGAAGACATTTCAGAGTCTTCAAAAGTCATACACCGATGTGAGGAGAAGAGATTTTGAGTTTGAAGTGAGTGATTTGGTGTACTTTAAGATTTCACCCATGAAAGGGGTGAAGAGGTTTTGTAAAAAGGGAAATCTTAGTCCCCGTTATGTCGACCCGTATAGAGTTTTGATCTATGTCAGGAAAGTAGCCTATGAAGTTGAGTTGCCCGCAGAGTTGTTAGCGGTCCATCCTATTTTTTATATCTCCGTGCTTAAAAAGCATATTGGTGATTCCATTGTGGTAGATCCTTTAGAGAGTGCTGATATTCAGAACAGTCTTTCATTTGATGAGATCCTAGATTTTAAGATCCATAGACTGAGGAATAAAGAGGTTCACTTAGTCAAAGTGTTATGGCGGAACCAGTTAGTTAAGGGTGCTACTGGTGAGGCAGAAGAAGACATACAAGAAAAGTACCCAAACCTCTTTTCCACAAGTTCAAATCGATCAAGATGAAGGTATTATTCTTCCTTACTTTCGCTATTCTAAATCTAAAGTTCAGCTATATACCTATTCTTGCATGAGTTCTTGCAATTTCTGAGGTATTCAAGAGTTTAGAGAGATATGATCCATTTAGCAAATTGCTTCAGCTATGTGTCCTCTATTTTCCTGTGTTTCTATTCTAACTAGCGACATTCGAGGATGAATGTTTCCAAGTGGGCGATATTGTAAGACCCAGCAAAGTTCCCTCATTGTCTGGGCCTTAGAGGGTGTCAATTTAAGAGTAATTTCAGCCCTAAAAAATTGAGAAGTGACTTCCCAAGTGATTCATGTTTAAACCATATACAGTTTTCTTACATTTGACTTTTTGTCATGTAGAGAATTGAATTAGCTTTCCAACGTACTTATTTCATCCAAATCTGGTATCAGGGTGAAAAGTTATAGCCGTTTTAGTGAGAGTTGTTAGAACCGTCCAGGTACGACAGACGATCCGACAGATCGTCGAGTTTGTGATGGACCATCGCTCGGACCATCGCAACTAAGAAAGTAACTCCCTTTCCTGGCCCAAGTGCAACGGCCAGGATGACGGACCATCAAGGCTGCGATGGACCGTCGCTGTGACCGTTATCATTAACGTAGTATGGTCTCATCCTGGCCAACGTACAACGGATATCCGATGGACCATCAAGACTTCGACGGACCGTCGGTTTGACCATCATACCAAGGCAGTGTGTTCTTTTTTCTGACCGATGTACGACGGACCGTTAGACTAGCGACGGACCGTCGCTTCGACCGTTGCATCCTCTGTTTAGTATTTTTAACTCATTTTAAAAAGGAATTTTTGGTCTTTTCCACTCTTTTATCAACCAGATATATTCCAAATGAAAAAACTGACTTCATTCATCATCCAAAACATAAATGAGCTAGGGTTTCTCCCTCAAGATCAAATCTAAAACCCTTCTCCAAGAAATCCAGGAACTCACCATAGATTCTACAAATTGAGTTTAAATTTAAGTTCCCCAAGTTCAAGAGTTGCAGGAACCCTCTCTCAAGATTAAGAAGAAGAGTTTAAAGCAAGCTTGTTCATCCAATTTCATAATCTAAGGTATGTGGGGTTTTGAACAAGGGTAATCCTTTCACCCTTGCGCCCAAAGGCTTATTTAAACTATAATTTTCTGCAATCTATGAGATTTTACATAATATTGAATTAGGGTTTTTTACCCATTGTTATTGATTGCAATATCCTGATTTTTCCCTGAAATTCAAAGTCAAATAACATGATTTTGCATGTTTTCTTAAGAAATTGAAGCTGGGTTTATACCCTATGTTGTTACTCCTTAAGAATTTAAGAGTTTCAATGTTCTAGAAATTGAAGTATATGAGTATTTTGATATTTTGAGACAAATTGCTGTAACTTCTAGATTTGTACATGAATTATGAATCTATATGCTATCTATTATGCATTATGATGAGTTTTAACTTGAGATGGAATTATGGTCCATTAAGCCCTACTTGATAATTGGAAATTTATGAACTATTATGCTATAAGCACCTATGATTTAAGCATTTTGAGATTATTGAGAAATGTTTTGACCTAATGGTCATAGAGTTTTGAAATCCACTCTACCACATGAGATTACAGATTTGATTGTTGGGTTCTTATGAATCATGAGATTATTTTGAAAGGGTATTTCCATGAGATGAGTGAGATAAACTAAAGGGAGTAGTATTTAGCACCGATTTGGGTAAGTTACCACGATTTCTTACCCCAGAACTATATGCCACCGTAGGTTTAAGATTTTGGGCTTGAGGTCGAGATGATTAGGCTCGAAGCTGAGATAAGTGATCATTGAGTTCAGGTTATACTCCTTGGCAAGAATATGATGCCTTTCCCCAACGTGAGGTTTTTTCCTTGGGAGGACAAGACGTTGGACTCCATGTAGCTCGCATGGTTTATGTCGGTTTAGAGAACCTCCGTAAAACAAAAGTATTTTTCATTGAGATAGAATATTTTCCATAAAGCTTTGAGATGAGATATTTTTCTAAAATGAATGAATTGCTTTTGAGTATTTTCCAAAGAAGGAAGTAGTTTTCCCCACTAACACGAGTTGATCACCGGTTGTTTAAACCAAAGTTATATGATTCTGAGTTCCAAGTGTTTGAGTTAAAAAGAGTTATAAGTTCTTGAGAAATAAAGAAGTTTTACGCTCCATGAGATATATGCATAAGTTGAAAGTATTGTTTAAAGCTTCCTTAATCCGATGAGTAATGAGAATAAGAGGAGAGCACAGATTTTAAAGACAAAGTATAATGACTCACGAGATTTGTGTTACATGCTTCATTCTATATTATTTATGATCTTTACATTTTAGACTTATTCAAGCCATGTGAGTCATTCCTATTTGCATGCATGATTTGATTAAAAAGTATTTATATTATTTTATGTAAATGCATATATCCCCAAATACTCAGTACATTCCCAAGTGTTGATCCATATATACGTTTATGTGCTACATTGTCTTATAATATAGGTTCAAGTGCTCAGTCCCAGCCTCGTTAGTGATCTCTGAGTACCTCATCTACATCTTTTCAGTGGTGAGTCCTCATGGTTCGAACGCCTTTCTTCAGACATCTCAGAATTTTAGTAGTTATGTTATTGTTTCCAGTTCAGTTTGAGTCAGTTAGGGACCTGTCCCAATAGCTCTCTAGTTCATGGAGTAGTAGAGGCTTAGTAAGACTAGTTATCAAACTATGGTTGTGTTGAGATTTCCCGTATTGTGGTCGTTTTGTCTGAGTATCATCATTGTGTTTCCTTTTATTTGATATGACAGTGCTATTTTTTTGTATACTTCTTCTTAAAATGAGTTATTATGAGTAGTGATAGGCTCAAAAAGTTAGCTTAGGGGTACTTGTAGCCTTAGGCACCGTGTGACATCCCGAGAGGTGATTTTGGATCGTTACAGAGTTTCAGTTTACTAAGCAGTAAGAACCATGTTCCATCAGTTTATGAACTCCAAAATTAGGTCATGCAGCTCATGACTCAAGTACTCATGCTTTACAGTATATTCAGTTCCAGTACTTAGGCTACACTTTTAATGATCAACAAAATTCAAATTTTTGTGATGTATATCCTCAGATTTGATTTCTTGGTGAATTATGTCATTGATACTCTATTACTTAGGCCTCAATTTTAGAATCCAGATATTCAATCATGATTTAGTTTGTAAGAGTCCTGTGCATTATTTCAGTCTTTCGTTAGTATTTCAGTCAAGCCAGTATCATTCGAGGGATGAACTATCCCAAGGGGGATATATTGTAACACCCTTGAGTTTTCATATACTAAATCTCTCAACTTTTCTTCACAAAACCAGATCCATCCTGAGGCAGTGGTTACTCATAAGTTGACTCTCTTGTTTCTATGTTAGTCATATATTCACCTTCATGTCATTACATGCATTCACAAATTAGTTTAGTCAGTCACCATGTTTTAAACTCAATTATGTAATCATGTTTACAGTTATGCATATTCAGTATGTAATCTCAGTTCCTTAAGTACTCTCTACCTATATAGTTTCATTCGACGATGAATGATCCCAAGGGAGAGATGTTGTAATACCCCATACTTTTCTTAGTTCAGTTCTTATTTTAATACATGCACAAGAGGATTAGAACCTAAAAATTTAGCCAAGTGTTAGAGACTTAGTTTTATTCTTGGCCTCTTAACTTCAATGATTTTTAAATTGACCTTCCCAACCATGAGATGTAGTTTATGAGTTGATTCATGTTCAAAGGTGTAAGTAAAATGTCTTGGGTGAGTTTTGGATTTTTCAAATTAGGTTTGGACCACATTTGGATTTCCAAAACAATAGCTCATCGCGATTACACTGCGTCGCAGTAGCTATAGCGGTGGAAGCCTTGGCGCATAACGGTGAGAGCCCAAACAAAGTTCTAGTTGTAAATTTCAATTTCCAGGAGTAGTTAAGTCTTTTCCATCGCCCCTAAATCGTGAAAACACGGGATTAAACAACTGAAAGGGCATATTTTGCCCATATTCCCCAGTTTTATTCAACAACAAACCCTAAACTCTCTAATTGTTCATCAAGCTAAACCTTTCCCCCCATCTAAGAAAGATCAAAAATTGGGGTTTCCAAGTTAATAAAATTTAAGCTTGAGATATTATTCAGGATTTAATCCTTAGAGGTAAGTTAGATGTTCATTCATGGTCCCTTTTCACCCATGGAGTCCAAGAATCCATCTTTTATGTTTTAAATTATGAAATTACATATCTATAATGATTTATCTCCATGAAGCTTTTATGAATTTTGATTATACATGATGTTTACAATCTATTTTCATTGAAAGTAGCCCTTACACATTAGAAACATGAAATTTCATTGTTAAATCCCTAAGTATGGTTTTAGTATTGCAATTATGCTATTCCCACATGTTTCACTCATTCCCATACTTAAGTCCATGAATTTCTTACTATTTAAATTTCAAGTTAAGATTATAAATTGTTTCAAGTGGAATGTATTATAGAATGTTTTAAATATGGTGGTTTCCATATCATGTTCGTGAGAATTTAGAATAAATCGTCAGTTTATGATCTTGTTATGTGACTTTGCTATCTCATCATGTTTAAAGGTATTCCCATGTTTAAATTCATGTCTCCCATGTGTTTGATGAAATTTTTAAGTGAATAATTGTGAATAATGATTTCCCTTCCAAGGTTTTGAAGCTTTCATGTGTCCTTATTTTTATAGTGGTCGAGTCTTGGATGTTATGAATACCCAAAATTTAGCTTTTTACCTAGCTTTTAGTATCTATAGAAAGATTTCAATCATACCATGAGTAATATCATTCAATTGGTTAATACGGTCAGTTGTGGGTTCAGTTAAGCTTAGTTCTGTCCAGTAATCAGTGTCATTTCAAATAGGAGTAGGATTCAGCATCGAATGAACCTAGGGATGGGGGTTTTCCTATTATTTAGGACTGAGTCCTTAGAAGCAATCCTTAAGTTCCAAAACTACATAGCCTGCGTTGGTTATGAGATATCATCCTCAGATTTAGGACTAACACTCTCAAGGATCCCCCGCCAGTTTAGGGCTGGTATCAGGGGTCACTCGCTGGATTGGGATTGACTCCACAACCATTGTTAGTACCCGTGACATAGCACTAGTACCCTTCCAATTAGGGTCACGAGTTGGACTCCAACAAGTTTAGTTTGGGGCATGTCGGTTAGATAATACCTTCCATAGTCTAAATACAGTATTTAATGTCTCTTCAACTCAGGTTTGCTTGACTAAGTGTACAAACTTTTAGATATTCAGTTTAATAGTTTTTAGTCTTTTAGATTATAGATTTTATCAGTACAATAATAGAAATAAACTTAGTATTGCATTCTCAGATATTACAGTTTCCACGCGTTTATGCTCAATGATCTCATATGGTTTTGATTGTCCTTACCTCATAAGCATAGTACTCCACAGTTTTAGTTTCAGTGTTCATTTTAGAATTCAGTTCAGTTTTTCTTGACCATAGTATAAAGTTCAGCAGATATTTAGTTATTAGATTTCAGTATTTCAGTTTACAGACTATTTCATAATCATGTTATATGCTTGGTCATGCATTCTCAGATTTTACAATATTCACTCATGCATATCCAGTTATATCTTGTTATTCATTTAGTCAGTTATTATTCATACACATAATCCCATGTATATCATCCTAACCTCATCCAGCATACCCGTATATTCAAAGTACTGACCGCATACTCATTTTTTGTGTTATAATGTATCATCTCATAGGATCGGACACTCAGGTTTTCGACCATACTTAGATATTCCAGCGCATCAGCAGCAGTGGTGAGTCCTCATAATTTGAGGGTTAATTATGTTTATTTTAGTACTTCAGTCCAATAGTCAGTCAGAGTTAGTTAGGGACTTATCCCATCAACTCCATAGTCATTCAGTTAGAGGCTTTCAGACACTTTCATATAGTTATCCATTTTTTAGTTGATTGTTCGTCTTTATGTTATTACTTTCAGTTAGTTTTTTCAGATTTAAGAGTTCAGTAATGTCTTAATATTATAAAACCTTATGGCATATTTAGTTATTCCATATATGTGTATCTTTTATAATCAGTTTCATTCAGTGCTTACAATAGGTATCATCTCATGGGTTAGCTTATAGTCAGTTGTGACTGTAAGCACCGTATAGCATCTAGGGTGTACTCCCAGGGCGTTACAAAAATAAGAAATATGGATTTGTGATGGATATTATTTCATGGATTAATCAAGACTCGCTTATAAGTGGGAAACTAGTTGTAAAATAAGGACTCACTTAGTGAGTAAGGTTAGTGATAAATAATGGTTAGTTAAGGAACATTGGCTATTAAAATGGCTATGTGGTGAATAGTTGCCTAATAGATGATTTTAAATATGTAATTTCTAGGAATCTAATGGACTAGTTAATGATCTTTGTTTAGCTAATAAATAGGGGTGAATGGATATTGATGATTAGTGGCCAAGGATGGTAATAGTATGGAATATGGTTATATGGTTAATTTTAATGAAAGTTTGGTAAAATGTTTGATAGACAATAAATGTGGAATATGGTTGAATAATATTAGATTTGGGTATCTTGTTGGTTAAATGCCTTATTATTATTTTTCTTGGTGTACTCTACAATAGTATGGGATGTTATGATGAGTTCTTTACTTTATGCACCAGTTGGTGTATGGGAGCCAACTTTGTACTTTTGTTTTCTTGTGGTTATACTTTATGATGTGTTACAGTTCGGAATGGTCAATTACTTATGTACGACGGCGTTGGCATGTGTGGATGCCTTATGTGATACTATTTTTTTGGTATAATTAATTATTATATACAGTGATGATGGAGATGATACAAGTTCGATTCTGTACTCTGACTTAGCTATGATTATCTTGCATTATATCATGACTTAACTTAGTCGGTCGATGATGCCTTTTGAGTACTAATTGTTTTGGCACTCATACTACACTTCTATACTTTTTTGTGCAGATTCGAGTACTAGCTTTCGTCGTTGATCATTGCTCGTGCAGTGATTGATTTTTGGAGATAGGGTTTTCCCTCTATCTTTTATATTGACTCTTTTGTATTTGATACAGATGTATCTTATATTTGAAATAGATATATCTTTTATATTGAGTCTTTTATATTGAATCTTTTATATTGGTATCTTATGATGACTAGTTATCTATTTAGAACACTAGGTTTATATTTTGACTTGTGTTTATTGAATTTGGCTTATATTGGCATTTCTTATTGAATTAAACCATCGCATTAGCTCCAGGTTATGGTATTGGCTTACCTACTTGTGGGTTTAGTAGGTGCCATCATGACTTGTAAATCGGGTTATGACAAATTGGTACCAGAGCCTAGGTTTTCATTGATATTATTGGTATAAGAGCAAGTGTCTAGTAGAGTCATGAGAATCAGAAAACTGACGTCTATTTCCTATCATTGGGAGGCTATGCAACATTCTTAGGAGTTCTTCACTTCTATCACTCATATCATGCTAATGGTCTGAGCTGGTTTGTAGAGTATTCCCTTGACTTTACTCTTTCACGGATGGCCAAGAGAAGTGTTACCGCTACACGAGACAAGGGTCCCAATATTGAGCGAAGGGATCCTACTCCTATTTGAGGATGACCTAGATCTCGAGGACAACCTCGTGATATGTCCCCAGGTAGGTTCCATGACAATCCACCTTTTTGAGACTCTATTCTTACACCTAAGCCATAAATTCTTTTGCCACAGCCTGTGGTGGGACAAGTACCAGCCCAGGCTCAACCAAGTTTTATTCCCTCCTCATTGGTCAAAGATACCTTGATTTAAATTTTGGGGATTATTGTTGGTATGCCATCTGATAGTGCATAGCTTACTGAATAGAGTGTTACTGAGGTGGGGGTGTATCCTGTAGCTATGGTTCCCAAAGTTGAGGCTCCCCCTGTACCGATAGTTTTTCAGATAGTAGCTTTTCAGCCAGTTATGACCCAACCTGCTATGTCTTCGGACGAGCAGAAATATTGGGTAGATTCTTGAGGTTGGCTCCACCTAGATTTTCTAGTGCCCCAAGAGAGGATACATATGAGTTTCTGATTAATTGTGAGGATAGGCTTTGTGGTTTAGGACTTGTTGAGAACTTATGGTGTGGATTATATCTTATTTCAGTTGGATTTGTTTACTTGTCATTGGTGGAGACGTTATATGGATTCTAGGCTAGTTGGATCTTCTCCCTTGTTGTGGACTCAATCTCTAAGATGTTCTTGGAGAAGTATATGCCATACAGCCTTAAAGATCAACTGAGAGATCAATTTTCTATATTAGAGAAGGGATCCATGGCAGTTGCTGAGTATGATTCCTGTTTTCATGAGTTGGCCAAGCATGCATCTTCTATTTTGGACACTAAGTATGAGTGAGTTCATTGCTTTCATGAGTTGGCCAAGCATGCAATTACTATTCCCCATTTGTATGGCCACTCAGAGTTTAGTTATTGCGAGTAGGACTTTTGTTGAGGTTTCGAATCATGCAAGGCTGATGGAGGAGATGCACCATGAGAGTAGTGAGGGCCTTTACAAGAGGCCTAGGTCCCAAGGCAGATTCAGTGGAGACGTAGTGGTTCCTAATTAAGAGGTGGTAGTTCTCATGTTGGGTTTTATTAGTTTCCATATTTGTAACCTCAGAGTCAACCTACTAAACCAGCTCATGCAGCTCTTCAGATTACTAACGAAGATCAGTGATGTGCTATAGAAATATAGCACTTTTGATGCTTAAAATAATGAAAATATGTAAGTTAGTTAGCTTATTTGTTATATATGATGTGTTTAGAGTATGTTTTGCAGGAAACTAGGTAGTGGATGCTAATATGAAGAAAAAGAAGAAATTTTTATTTTTTGGATATAATAAGTCATTTTTGGGCATGTGAGCCACTTACCTAGCATATGTGAGTAAAATATGTTGTAGAACTGAAAGTCCAGACGCTAAGCTGTAGGAAAAAGCAAACTCTTCCACTTACTAAGACCACATACAATTCGTATGTGGCCACTATATGCTTCAGAATGAAAATTCCAGAGAGTTTCAAGAACCAAGATGGAAGGTTGCCACATACGTAGGACCACATACGGTCTATATGTTCTACATACGGTCCGTATGTGACCTAAGTAAGTTTTATTTTTTCCATTTGGGATTTGATTTTTGTTGTTAGTTCAGCTGAATTTTTTCATTTTTACTTATTGATTATTGTGATATCGTTTAATGGATTCAATTATGTATATTGTTGATCGTTTCACAAGCATGAGTGGCTAAAACCCTTAGCTAGGGTTGTGGAAACCCTAACAAATTGATGAAGTAGGGTAAGTGCTAAGTTGTTCTAAACTGGTACCCATGCATGCATTGTATTTTCTTTAGTTAAATAGATGTATTAGTGGTTGCAAATGTTAGGATACCTCATAGGTTATTACTACTTACTCCAAAAGAGGAGTAGTGACTAGGAAAAGATAATTACAATAGTAATTTGAAGTTTAACTATTGATCCATGCTAATGGGTATTATCTACATAAGATGGTTATCTATTATCTAATAACTAGAGACTGAAAAGGTAATAATTAACTGGGACTAGGATAAAGGTTAGTAATGCGACATCTTGAGGCTCAAAAGGTAAGGGGTGAAATCCATCAACGAGTCCACAAGATAGTTGATGGTACATAACTAATCAGATTCTGCTAGTTTGGGCTGATTCAATTAAACAGGATAAGCCTACTGAGTTGAGAAGCCAGGGGGTCACAATTATAGTTTTCATCTATGACTGATTACAACCAGACATGACATTCGTTACTTGTTTGAAACTATCACTACAATCCCCCCATTTACTTTTCCAGTTTTGCCCATTGGTTACAACAAGTAAGAGCCATAGTTCTACGTATTACCTTGGGATTTGAACCTAACCTTTGTTGGGTTACTATATTTGAAAGAAACTACATAATCTTTAGATTAAAGGTATATCTTGGGCGTTATCAAAATTTGGCGTCATTATAGGAGAATACGATGTTGAGTTGTGAAATAGGATTTTTGAAGTTTGTGGGTGTTTTGTTTCTTGTTCTTAGTAGGGTATACGTCAGTGTATGCCTAGAATAAAAAGTAGAGATAATTCCTTACTCCCACTAAATCTGAATCCAGAAAGGATCTTACAACCGACAGGTAGGATGACAGAGCCTAAGATAAATCATATTCCTAAAGGAATTTGTAAGGGTACACACCAGGTGTATCCCCCTCCTTAACATAGATTTTAGGAAAATTTTGACCAATATAATGAGGATTTTTTAGCACAAGCTTCTAACCTAAGGAGGGAAAAAGATGCTCAGCCTATAGCTCAGGAGGCAGAGCTAGCTGTGCAGAGAAAAGAAGTAGATTATTAAGTAATACTCGGTGGTAATTAGAATAGAGTTAGAGGTGGCCGAGCTCAAATGATCCCATCATGCCATATTTTCATCCATATGAGGATTATGATAAGGACTTAGGATATATTGAGCTGGCAGATACATGAGCTATTGTTCCTCCTCTTTTTCCACTAAGTGTTAATTTTAATATAAATAGTTCTATGATCCAGCGCTTAAACTTGAAGGGTGTATTTATGGTTTTGCCTACTGATAATGCAAATATACACTTTGTAAATTTTATTGGGATCTGCAATTCTTATACTAATCTAGGGGTTAATCAGGAGACTTTTAGATTGAGGTTGTTCCCTTTCTCACTGACAGGATAAAAATCTTTATGGTTAGGGGAACTTATAAGAGCATCTAGCACCATATGGAATGAGTTACACAGGAAATTTTTGAACCGATATTTTTCTCCATACATGATGTTGCATCTTAAGGATGAGATTTATAATTTTAGGCAGTTGTAGTCTGAGTCTATGTATGAGGCTTGGTTCAGGTTCAAGAAGAAATTGAGTATGGTGCTCAACTATCGGATTTCAGGGATGAGCTTATTGGAGATATTCTACAGAGCCCCGACCATCACATCTAGAGCCATGGTAGACACCATCTCTATAGAAGCCTTTATGAGACTATGTTGGAAGGTAGATTCTAACACTATGGACCAGATCTCTCTAAGTAATCAAGGGTAGTAAACTCAGGAGTCATAGAGGGGTCCACACTTATGCTATTGGGGATACTAGTAACCAAAAAGTAGCTGATGATTCTATAGTACAGGAGATTGTGAAGTAGAGGACTGATCTTAGGTTGCTAGCAAAGCAATTTGCAATTGTTAATTTCAAAAAGTCAAACACAGTTGGAACATAGGGTACAACCTCTGAAGAATATGATTTTGAATTAGTGGAGGAAATAAAGTATCTGGATCATCAGTTGGCAATTTTCCAAGCCCAAAGGCAAGGAAACAAGGTCAGAACTACTATGGTGATAGATACCCAGACTACATTATAGAGAGAGATAGTGGCTAGAGATGAAAAGACAACTATAAAAAGAAGGAAGACAAGTATATTATGCCTGATAGTCATGATATAGAATTGAGAATGGAAGTGATGCTGACCAAATTGGTGAAGGTACAAGAGAGTCAGGAGGCTAGCCTTAAGGAAATCAAGGCTGATATTTCAGGTTTGACCCAAAATGTCAAGTCTCATGCAACTAATATCAAGCAGTTATAGTATCAGTTTGGGCAGATTTCAGCCACTTTGAACCAAAGGCAGCTAGGTACACTCCCTAGTGACATGGTAAAGAATCCTCCAAACATTGTGTAGTGTCTAGCTATTAACACTAGGAGTAATACTCCTATATACTCCTCCTATGCCAATATTAAGGAGTTAAAGAGTGATAGTATTTTCATGGATGAACCAACTAAAGTAGAGTTTAAGAAGCTGAATTATAGTGATAATGATTATGAGAGTGATGATGGTGATGACAATGATAAAGTACAACATTATAATGTGATTTCTACTACACTATTAGTAAAAAAAGGGAAGACCCCGGGGTAGTCACTATTTCATGTTCTATTGGGCCTTTCAATATCAAACAGGCTTTGTGTGATCTAGGAACCACTATCAATTTAATTCCACTAGTAGTATACAAGGTTTTGGGGATGGAGGCCCTCAAATCCACATCTAAGAGGTTGCTAATGGATGACTCATCTGTGAAACAACCAGTTGGTGGTTTGTGTGACGTAGAAGTATGGGTGGCATTCTTTACATATCCAACGGATTTCATAATTCTATACTGTAAAGTGGACATCCAAGCTCCAATTATATTGGGTAGAACCTTCCTATCCATTGGTTGGGTGTTGATTGATATGGACTTAGAAAAGATCACCTTCAAACTGAATAATGAGCAAGTAGTTTTTGATATGTATATGACAGTATAGAAGCCAGATGATATACGAGTGGTATAGGTAATAGATGTTGTGGAAGATTATATGGCTACAAACTATGTGACTATTGAAGAAATATTAGGGTATGAATTATTAGCAGCATTGATTATGAATTTTGAGAGTGATGCGATAGACGAATATGACGATTTAGTTAATGCATTACATGGCATCAGTTCTTACACTCATGCCTCTAAAAAGTTACAATGAAATCACTATTGCTTCTGAGGACCAACAAAAAATGACTTTCACTTCCCCTATAGGACTTTTGCATTCAAAGGGATGTTGTTCGGGTTATGCAATGCTTCTCCCACCTTTCAGAGATGCATGATATCTATATTTTATGATATGGTGAAGGATATGATCTAGGTAGTCATGGATGATTTTGCAGTGGTTATGGAATCATTCGATGACTGTTTGTCCCACTTGGCTAGTGCAATATAAAGATGCAAATAGTGAAACTTGGTGTTCATTGGACAAAATGCCACTTCATGGTGAAAGAAGGTATTTTTCTTGGGAATAATATCTACAAATAGGGTATTGAGTTGGACAAAGCTAAGATTAAGGTAATTTAAAAATTGCCACCACCAGTCTCAGTCAGAGGCATACAGAGATTTTTGGTCCATGCAGGGTTTTATTGAAGGTTCATCAAGGACTTCTCTAAAGTTGAAAATCCTCTACGCAAACTTTTAGAGAAAAAGGTGAAATTTATGTTTAATGATGGATGTCTCAAGGCCTTCAAATGCCTTAAGTAGCGATTGATTTTGCCTCCTACCATTGTGTCCCCTAACTGGTTTACACCCTTTGACGTTATGTATGATGCGAAAGGAGTGGCCTTGTATGTTGTCCTAGGCTAAAGGGGAGAGAAGATCCATATCCTATCTACTATGCCAACAAGGCTTTAAAAACCTCACAGAAAAATTATATAGTTATAGAGTAGGAGTTACTTGTGGTTCATTTTGCCTTTGAAAAATTCTAGTCCTATTTGATTGGGACTAAGGTCATTGTTCATATAGATCATGCGTCCTTGAAATACTTAATGTCAAAAAAAGATGTCAAACCAAGATTGATTTGTTGGGTTCTCTTGCTGTAAGAGTTTAATTTTTAAGATAGGATCGAAAAGGCACCAAAAACCAAATTACGAATCACTTTTCCTAGCTTGAGGAGGAGGAAACTAAAAAATTAGGGGATAATCTTGATATAGATGATACCTTTCTAGATGAGCGGGTCTTGGCCGTATCTCAAAACTTAATTCCCTGATTTGTGGATTTTGCCAACTATTTGGCAAGTGATCTTTTCCTAGAAGACCTATCATTCCAGCAATGAAGAAGATTTATGAATAAGGCGAGGAAGTAGTTTTGGTATGAGCCATATTTATTTATGGTTTGTGCTGATGGTGTAATTCAAATATGTATCTCAGAGGTAAAGATACTGAGCATTCTCAATGCTTGTTACTCCTCACTATTTGGGTTCACCATAGTAGTACCCTCACAATCTATAAAATTTTATAGTGTGGGTTTTACTAGACTATAATTTACTAAGATGCTTATGATTTTGCACAAGAATTCAACCAATATTAGTGTCAAGGCAACATTTCACGATGCCATGATCTCCCTATGACACCTATTCTAGAGTTAGAGTTATCTGATATATGAGGAATTAATTTTATGAGCTCCTATGACATAAGGTATATTTTGGTGGCAGTTGACTATGTGTCAAATGGGTTGAGGCAGTTGCGCTTCCAGATAATGAAGGTAAAAGTGTCACTGCCTTTTTGAAGAAAAATATTTTTTCTCAACTTGGCACCCCACGTGTAGTTATCAGTGACGGTGAGTCTCACTTTTGCAACTAGTTTATTAAAGCGCTGCTTGATATATATAGTGTAAGGCAAAATGTGGCAACACCTCAGAAAAATGGACAGGTTGAGGTCTTTTATAAAGAGATCAAGTCCATATTGACAAAAACTATGAATGTTAATAAGACTGATTGGTCAAGAAAGCTAGATAATGCATTGTGGGCCTATCAAACAACATATAAGACTCCTATAGGTGCCTTCCCATATCAGCTAGTATACAACAAGGCATGCCACTTGTCGATTAAACTTGAGCATAAAGCACTACAGGTGTTAAAGAGGCTAAATTTTTCGTGGCATTATACAACAAACTTATGGTTGAGGAAGGTGAATGAGTTATATGAATTTTGACTCTATGATTATAAGAGCTCTACTATATATGAAGAAAGAATGAAGTTATATCATGATAGAAAAATTGAGAAAAGGGTGTTTGAACCTGGTGATTTAGTCTTATTGTATAATTTAAGACTCTGCTTATTCTTTGGAAAGTTGAAGTCTAGGTGGTATGGTCTATTCACTATGGTTTGGGTATGCCCACATGGTGTTATAAAAATAAAGCATAATGGTGAAGTCCCATTCAAAGTGAATGAGAAGCGAATGAAGCACTACATGGGAAACTTTGACAAAGTGAAAGTCTGTGTTGAGATGCATCTTGGTGAAGTCTGAGTAGCCAAGGAAACTAAGGCATGGTGCAATGGTGAATTAGGCGCTATTTGGGAGGCAACCCAAGGTATGTCCTTATTCCCTTTGTTTTATATTATTTTTTGCACATTGGTAATAGTGCACAGTCCTCAACTCAAGCAAATCTCCTAAGTTGAGGGAGGCTATCATAGGTATACATGAAGTAAAGTAGGTACGTAGAAGGGTAAAATAAGAGAAAAAGATAGTATGGTTGGGTGTGGTAGAAAAAGAAAAGAAAAGAAAAAGAAAAAGAATTTCTTTTGTGAAAATATGAAAAAGAAATAATAAAAGACCACACCAACCTAAATATGAAATAAAGAATAAAAAGGAGGGAAAAGGTGGAATAAAAAAGAAATTGGATAAAGTGTAGACCCCAAAATATGTTTAGCGCCGAGGAGTATTAGTCACTTGATATATCCATATGTACCATACCAGACCAAAGCATACTTTACAAGCCAAATAAAGTCCTACAGTGATCCTAACTTGACTACCCGAAAACTAATGCAAAAAAATATGGACAAGCCTATGGTATTTGATGGACATTGATTGGAACTTCTTTTTTGAGTGGGAGCGTCTCTTGACTATCCTTGCATTGACATGCAATATTTCATATGAGTGAGTGGGACTTCTTTGTTGTGAGGGCACATGGGTCATATTGCTAGCTGCTTGCTTGTTTAGATAGTGTAACTTTTATATATGTGCCATGACCCGAACCAAGGCCTAGTCATGTCAGGTGCCTCAAGTCTAACTTGGATCGTAGACCCCCCCCCCCAATACCTAACCATAACTGCCTTGTACCCTATATTAGATAAATTTCGAACATATAACAACATATAATAATAATAATTTAAAGAAATTGAATAAAGTCTATAACTATGACCAAACAGCCACAACCAAATGTCCAACCAAAACCAATCCCAATGCCAATACAAAGGCTGGCACCAATACCGACACCGCCCATGCCTATAGTAGTCAGAAAAAGCCTCTATCGAAAAATCAAGAACATCCGGTTGGGACATACCCTAACCATAGCCAAAACTAAATTCCAAGAATTAATAACAAAAATAAAATAAAGTTCATATCATGAAATAGATTCTTCCGAAGTATAGAAGCTCACCACTTCAGTCTGACTCAAAGCTATCTCCGAATCCAAGTCACTGAGCAAGAGAAATAGTATGAGATTTAAATAAGATTTAAATCCCATACAAGCACATCAACCATGTTAACACTTTAAAATTGACATTCTAGATCTGTTGGCATGTTCTATTTTGCCATCTGTCACATAAATCAAAATATAACAACTGAATTCCTATATAAGGCTCTCAAAGCTATCAAAAACCATAATATCGCATAAATAGCACAAAAATTCATTGGGAAACATGCCAATCAGTCTCACAAAATACAACCACGAGGAGGGATAAAATAGTCAAATCACACAAAACACATATTTCACATATTTTATCAAAATTCAGGTCGTTACATTATATGTCCAAGTGTTAAAATTGTCAGCAGGTAAACAATGAGCACCAAAGTCCTATGGGGTTGCTTCAAACAATACCTATACTTATGTGGAAGAAGTAGCACATTGCTATAGATTTTGTAGTGGGTCTTCCTAAGACTTTGGAAAAATATAACTCCATTTGGGTGATAGTGGATCGATTGCCGAAACCAACTTACTTCTTGTTGGTTCGAGTAAACTGCAGTTATTAGATCAAATATACGTTAAAAATATTGTGAGACTTTATGGGGTGCCACTTACCATCCTTTATGGTAGAGATGCAAAATTCACTTTCAAATTTTAGGATATTTTGCATGAAGAGTTAGGCACCAAGCTTATATTTCCTCAAATTGATAGTCAGTCGGAAAGATGATTCAGGTGCTATAGGACATGTTGAGGGCATGAGTTATTGATTTTGGTGGTCATTGGGACCAGTTTATTTTGTTGTATAAGTTTTCATACAACAATGGCTATCACTTCAATATTGATAAGACACCATTCAAAGAAATTTATGGAAGAAAGTGTAGATCACCTATTAGGTAGTTTGAGACTGGTGATGCCAAACCTTTAGCTACTGAATTGGTGAAAGAGGCTCAGGAAAAAGTAAGTTTTATTCAAACCAAGTTGTTAACTGCTCAAAGTAGACAGAAGGAGTATGTGAACCATAAGGTAAGAGACATGGACTTCAAGGATGGTGAGAAAGTTTTGATTAAGATGTCTCCTATGAAGTGAGTCATGAGGTTCGACAAAAGGAAAAAGCTTAGCCCTCTATATATTTGTCCCTTTGAGGTTCTTAAAAATATGGGTCCATTTGTGTACACGCTAAATCTACTACTGGGATTGTCACGAGTTGATCTGATATTTCATGTCTCTATGCTAAAAAGGTACTATGGGGATGGAGAATAATACTTAAGTGGGATTTAGTGTTTCTTGATAAGAAATGAATCACTAGAATTCTAGTTTGAGATGCTCAAAAATTGAAGACGAAGTAAATTTGTTTGATTAAGGTTTAATGAAAGCATCATATAGTTAAGGAAGCCACTTGAGACATTAAGAAAAACACACGGGATAAGTACCCTCATTTGGTTTAGGATACAAGTTTTCTGTTCTCCCTTGCTTTAGCCCAGTCCTTGCATTTGATAATTCAGGGATGAACAATGGATAAATTGATATTTGTTTTAATATGCATTTCCATTGTTATGTATGAAACTTCCATTAAAAGTCCCATCCTAAAATCCTTCCTAGATTTAAAGTCATAGATTTTAGGCTAGGCTTGTTTAAAATGAAAACAAAGTGAGGTGTGATCAAGAAAAATCTAAATAGCTAAGAAGAAAAGGAGCATAAAGGAATTTACAAAATTGAATTTAGGTGGGTAGAATGATGTGCTGCAGAAATATAGCACTCTCGATGCTTAAAACTATGAAAATATGAGAGTTTCTTAGGTTGTTTTGTTAGATATGATGCATTTTGGGTATGTTTTGTAGGTGTAATACCCCGTATACCTTATTATCTTAAATTAGTCCCTAAAATGTTAAGGGATAGCTTCTAAAAAGAATACTATTTATTTTGTGTGGAATTCTTCAGATTTAGACTTCTCATTGCATGGAAAATTGAATAAGCTTTCCATCTATACCAAATTTGCAAAATTTGACACTCGGTGAAGGAGTTATGGCTATTTTAAGTTCCAGATGTAAAACACCATCATTTCGATCATTAGCGCGTCGAGGATAAGGTTTAAATAAAGTTTGTCAATTTCCAGTGGTCCTCCGTGCTATTGGCACATCGCAAAGAGGGCCATATCCCCAATTGTCCAATTCTAGTAAGGGTTCGCGATATTGGCGTGTCGCACCAAAATTCCAGGTCCCATATAAGGTGGCAACGCGATACCACCATGTTGTGGCACCATGTTCATACCCAGTTGGTAATTTCCAGTGGCTTAGCGCGATAGTGGTGCGTCACGTCAAGGACAAATGTCGGGATTTTTTGTCATTTTTCAGTTCCATTTATGTGTTTAAGAGAGGAATTTTAGTAAATCCGCCAGCACCCAATCTGTCCTAAACAATGAATTAAACCCCTCCAAAGAACTTTACATCCACTTTTCATCAATTCCCACTCAAGCAAAACCCTATTTCATCAAGCTTTCTCTCCAAGAAATACAAATTTCTCCATTAATTAAGGTATGGGGGATTATGAACATGGACAATTCTTTCGTCCTTGTGCCCAAAAACTTATTTTAAATTCAAATTTACTGAATTTTATATGATTTTTCATGAAATTCAAGAAAGGGTTTATTCCCATAAATGTTATTTACAAGCTTATGATATTTTCAATGATTTAGAAGTTGAATTCCATGCTTAGGTTCGTATTTTCATGCATATTGCTGAAATTTCCAGATTTTGAGTTGTTTTATCAATATTTACATTATCAAGCATGATTATTATGATGATTTACCATGAGATTGATGCATGGGTTACTACCCTAAGATTGAATATTATTATTTCAAGAAAGATGATGCTTTAAGTATCGTATGAGCAGATTATATATAGTTTTTCAGTAAAGCTTTGATCTTTCAATCATTGGTTTAGCTTTGGAATCCACTTTACAGATTGTTACAATTTATAGAACTTAGAATTAGCTTTATTTACAGATTTACTCATATAAATGCATGATTTGTTTTCCATATGAATCCTTATCTTAATTTTAAAAAGTGGATTTCCAATGGTTTGAGCATACAGATTTAAAAGGTAGTAGTCTTTAGCAACAAGCGGGAAGTGCAGGATTATCATCCCCTATCTTCCATAGAACTACATATCCAACGTAGGTACAGACTTAGATTATTCTTATTTCTATATGGATGATAGACTTTTCTTGTAATCGATCACCTGGACTAGGTTATACTACCTCGAAGGAGTATGATACCTCTCCCCAACGTGAGGTTTCTTCCTTAGGAGGTCAAGATGTTGGACTCCATGTAGCTCACATGGTTTATGTCTGTTACGAGAACTTCCCTAACAATAAAGATTTTTAGAATAAGTTTTCAAATTTCACTTAGCCTATATGATATGAGATTAAGAACAGAAATGCAGATTTTAGAACTAAGTGTAATGGCTCACTAGATTTATAGTATATGCTCTATTATTTAAGATTTATGAACCTCAGATTTTAGATTTTACTCAAGCCTACGTGAGTCATTTACATTTAGAATGCATGATTTTATAACTTGTGATGGTAGTGCTCACTTATTGAATTCACCCCCATATACTCAGTACATCATCAAAGTACTAATCCATATATATATGTCTATGTGCTACATTGTCTCATAATGTAGGTTCAGGTGCTCAGCCCCAACAGCGCTAGTGATTTTTGAGTATCTTATCTACATCTCTACAGCTGGTGAGTCCTCATAGGTTGGGGACTTAGTTATTTATATTTTTAGTTTATTAATAGATATTTCTATATTTATTTTAGAAAGTTAAATCAGTTGGGGGTCTGTCCCAGTGACTCTCTAGATTTAGTTAGTAGAGGCTTGTCGGACTACTAGATTCAGTTTTTGATCTCAGTTACAATATTTAGATTTTCAGTATTTGTTTTACTAGACTTTTGAGATTAGTATGTTTCATAAATACCTCGATAATTCAGACAGTTTCCGCATTTAATATGATTTTTCATTCATACCTTCCTAAATTTGAGATTCATACTTAGAAAAGGTAGCCGGGGTTAGCTCAAAACTACTTATAGTTTGAAGAATTGTGTGGCATCCCGAGAATTAAATTTTGGGGCATTACAAGCTTGGTATCAGACACTAAGGTTTAGCGAGTCCTAGGGAGTCAGAAAAGCCATGCTATGTAGAGTCTTGATCATCGGAGTGAAGTACATAACCAGCCACCTCAACCCACAGATCCTTTGAATAAGACTGTGTCACATGCAGAGTTTTGGGCTTTCTTTAAGGTGCTAGCCCAAGCTATGACAGCTAACATTCAGGACAATCATCAGGCTGTAGCCCCACCTCAGCAAGATAGGGACTTAGCTGTAGCCAAAATTTAAGATTTATAAGGATGCATCTGCTGAAGTTCTTTGGGTCAAAGGCAGGTGAGGACCCACAGCTCTATCTAGATGAGGTAAAGAAGATCTCCCTAACTATTCCTATTTTTGAAGAGAAGAGTATAGAATTTGCATCCTATAGGCTGAAGGATGTTACTTATGTTGGGTAGTGATGTGGAAGAAGAGTAGAGGGGAGAATGCAGCTACTAGTGCACCAGCTCCTTTAGGTCGCCCAGCTTCTCCTTACGGCGCAAAATCTAGTACCGATGGTGGGCAGCACCAGAATTGGTTTTATGCATTACCATCCCGCCAGGAGAAGGAGGATTCACCAGACGTTGTTACTGGTATGATTTGTGTTTTCCATTTTGATGTTTATATGTTGTTAGACCCTGGGTCGAGTTTCTTTTATATGACCTCATTAGTTGCTGTGAATTTGGAAATAAATATTGAAAAGATCCTAGAGCCCTTTTTGGTTTCTACTCCAGTAGGTTAGTCAGTTATTGCTAAGCTAATCTATAAGAAGTGTCCTATCACTATTCTTCATAAAGTCATGTTAGCAGACGTGATAGAGTTAGATATAGTTGGTTTTAATCTTATCCTTGGTATGGATTGGCTCCATTCCTATTATGCCACTATAGATTATCACACCCATGTGGTGAAGCTTCAGTTCCAGATGAGCCAGTCTTTGAGTGGTCAGGTAATTCAGTGTCTCCCAAGAGTCATTTCATATCGTATCTTAAGGCCAGAAAGTTGATATCCAAAGGTTGCATTTACCACCTAGTTCAAGTTAAAGACACAAAGTCTAAGGCTCCAACACTTCAGCCTGATTGAGTGGTTAATGATTATCCTAAAGTTTTTCCAGAGGTTCTCCTAGGGGTACCTCCCGATAGGGAAATAAAATTTGGAATTAACCTTCTTCCAAATACTCAGCCAATTTTTATCCCTCCATATCGTATGGATCTCGCAGAGCTTAAGGAATTGAAAGAGAAACTCAAAAATCTTTTAGATAAAGGTTTCATAAGGCCTAGTGTTTCACCATAGGACGCTCCTGTCCTATTCTTGCAAAACAAAGATGGTTCTTTGTGAATTTGTATTGACTATCGACAGCTAAATAAGGTCACAGTTAATAACAAATACCCCCTTCCTAGAATTGATGACTTATTTGACCAACTTCAAGGTTCAAGTTATTTGTCAAAGATAGACCTTAGATCTGGCTATCATCAGCTTAAAGCAAGGGAGTGTGATATTTCAAAGATAGCCTTTAGAATCCATTATAGTTATTTTGAGTTTCTAGTTATGTCCTTTGGGCTAACCAATGCTCCAGCAGTTTTTATGGACCTCATGAACCGAGTGTTCAAACATTATCTAGATATGTTTGTCATAGTATTCATAGATGATATCCTTGTATACTCCTATAGTGAGGATGACCATGTATATCATCTTAGAATTGTCTTACAAACTCTTAGAGATCATTAATTGTTCACCAAATTTAGAAAGTGTGAATTCTAGCTAAGATAAATAGCCTTTCTCAATCATATTACTTTCGCTGAGGGCATTAGAGTTGATCCCCAAAAGACTGAAGCCGTATGAAATTGGCCTAGACCTATCTCTTTATCAGACATTAGAAGTTTCATGGGTCTAGCTAGTTATTACAGATATTTTGTTGAGGGTTTCTCATCTATTGCATCCCCTATGTCTAGATTGACCCAAAATAAAGTTAAGTTCCAGTGGCCAGATTTTTGCAAGAAGAGTTTTCAAGAGTTGAAGACTCGACTCACTACAACCCAGTCCTAGCACTACCTGATGGTACAGATGATTTTGTGGTGTATTATGATGCCTCAAGAGTTGGTTTGGGCTGTGTGTTGATGCAGAAAGGTAAGGTCATAGCCTATACCTCTAGATAGCTTAAGCCTCATAAAGAGAATTACCCAACCCATGATCTTGAATTAGCTACAGTGGTGTTTGCATTAAAAATTTAGAGACACTATCTGTATGGTGTATATTTTGATGTGTTCATAGACCATAAAAGTATGTGTTTACCCAAAGAAAGTTGAATCTTCGTCAGAGGATATGGTTAGAATTATTGAATAATTATGACATGAGCGTGTTGTATCATCTGGGCAAGGACAATGTAGTGGCAGACGCCCTTAGTAGATTGTCTATGGGTAGTATTGCTCATGTGGATAATGATAAGAAAGATTTAGCTTAAGAAGTTCATAATTTTGCTAGATTGGGTGTTAGGTTTGTTGATTCAGATGAAGGGAATATATGGGTTTAGAGTAGTTCTGAATCTTCCCTAGTTTCGGAGGTGAAGGTGAAGCAAGATATGGATTCTAGTTTGGTCCAACTAAAGGAGTCGGTTAGAGACCAAAAAGTAGAGGTTTTATCCTAAGGGGGAGATGGCGTGTTGAGATACCAAAGTAGATTGTGTGTGCAATGTGTTCATAGGTTAAGACAATGGATTATGGATGAAGCGCATGGTGTGAGTTATTCTATTCATCTGGGTGCTACCAAGATGTACCGCGACTTGCGGGAAATCTATTGGTGGAGTGGTATGAAAAGAGATACAGCAACGTTCGTACCTAAGTATGTAACTTATCAACAGGTTAAGGTAGAGCACCAAAGACCTGATGGTATGTTGCAAGAGCTTGTCATCCTAAATTGGAAGTGGGAAAAGATAAATATAGACTTTGTGACTAGTTTACCCCATTCGCATCGCCATCATGATTCAATTTGGATTTTTGTAGATTAATTCACTAAGTCAGCACATTTCTTTCCAGTTCATACATCCCGTACAGCTAAGGATTATGCTAGGTTGTATATCCAAGAGTTAGTAAGATTGCATGGAGTTCCCTTTTCTATCATCTCAGATTGGGGTACTCAGTTCACTTCCCAATTTTGGAGAGCTATTCAGAAAGGTTTTGGTACCTAAGTTCATCTTAGTTCAGCTTCCCACCCTCAAAAAGATGGTCAGGCAAAAAGGACCATTTAGACTCTAGAGGATGTATTGAGAGCATGTGCTTTTTATTTCCAAGGTAGTTGGGATGAGAATTTGTCGTTTATTGAGTTTTCTTATAATAACAATTACCATTCTAGCATTTAGACGGCCCCATTTGAGGCTCTTTATGGAAGAAGATGTAGATCACCCATAGTTTTGTTTGAAGCGAGTGAGGGCTCTTTTCTTGGGCCTGGTGCAGTTTTGAAGCTATGGAGAAAGTTAAGTTGATTAGAGAAAAATTAAAAACAGCTCAGAGTCATCAAAAATCTTATACAAATTTGATAAAAAGGGACCTCGAGTTTGAGGTTGGTGATTCAGTGTACCTGAAGATTTCACCCATGAAAGGGGTGAAGAGATTTGACAAGAAGGGGAAACTTAGTCCTCGGTATATTGGCCCTTATAGAATTACGAGTCGTTTTGGGAAAATAGCTTATGAGCTTGATTTACCGGCAGACTTGTCAGGCGTTCATCCTGTATTCCATGTCTCTATGCTTAAGAAGTGCATCGGTGACTCCACTGTTATAGTTCCTTTAGAAAGCTCAAATATTCAGAACAATCTTTCATATGAAGAGATTCCAGTTGAGATTTTAGATCATCAGATCCGTAGACTAAGAAACAAAGAAGTTTCCTAGTTCAAAGTTCTTTGGCGGAATTAGTCTATTAAGGGTGCAACTTGGGAAGCAGAAGCAGATATGAGAGCTAAGTACCCTCAACTCAAATTTAGCTGAAGTAATAATTTTCCTTGATTCCATTATTTTCTAATCATATATTCATCTATATAGTAAGTTCATCCACTCACAGAATTGCTCAGAAGTTTAGAATGATTTAGATTCAATTGCTCAGTTTTTTTCAGTTGTGCATGATAGCTTATAGTCTTAGATTTCCTCAGTATTCTTAGTCTAACTAGAAACATTCAAGGATGAATGTTTCCAAGAGGGAGATATTGTAATATCCTATACCTTCTTAGCTAAAATTAGTCCCTAGAATGTTAAGGGATAGCTTCTGAAATGAATACTATTTATTTTGTATGGAATTCTTTATATTTAGACTTCCCATTGCATGAGAAATTGAATAAGCTTTTTATCAATACCAAATTCACCTAAATCCGACACTCGATGAAGGAGTTATGGCTATTTTAAGTTTCAATTGTAAAACACCGGTATTTCGGTCATTAGCGCATCGCAGAGAAGGTTTAAATAACGTTTGTCAATTTATAGTGGCCCTTTACGATATTGGCATATCGTGGAGAGGGCCAAATCTCCAATTGTCCAATTCCAGTAAGGTTTCGCAATATTGGCACATCACGCAAATATCTAGGGCCTATCCAAGGTGGCAATGTGATACCACCGCATCGCACAACAGTGTTTATTCTCAGTTGGTAATTTCCAGTGGCTTGGCACGATAGTGGCGTGCCGTGCCAAGGCCAAAAGTCAGAATTTTTGGTCATTTTTTAGTTCCATTTATGAATTTAAGAGAGGCATTTTAATAAATCCCCCAACCCCTAATTCGTCCTAAACAATGAATTAAACCCCTCCAAAGCACTTTACATCCACTTTTCATCAAATCCCTCTCAAGCAAAACCCTAGTTCATCAAGCTACCTCCCCAGGAAATCCAATTTCTCAATTAATTCTTCAAGAAATTCAAAATTGAGGATTCCCAACCCAAGAACTATAGAAATTCATGTTCAAAGCATTTATAGGAATCCAAGATTCAGGATTTTCATCAAAGATCATCAATTAAGGTATGTGAGGTTATGAACATGGACAATCCTTTCGTCCTTGTGCCCAAAAACTTATTGTGAATTCAAATTTACTGAATTTTATATGATTTTTTATGAAATTCAAGTTAGGGTTTATACCCATTATTGTTATTTACAAGCTTGTGATATTTCCAATAATTTAGAAGTTGAATTCCAAGCTTATG
The DNA here is from genome assembly GCF_002878395.1 of Capsicum annuum. Classification (NCBI taxonomy): domain Eukaryota; kingdom Viridiplantae; phylum Streptophyta; class Magnoliopsida; order Solanales; family Solanaceae; genus Capsicum; species Capsicum annuum. The sequence continues at coordinate 123,875,852 of NC_061117.1, forward strand.
TTCGTATTTTCATACATATTGCAGAAATTTCCAGATTTTGATTTGTTTTATCAATATTTACATTATCAAACATGATTATTATGATAATTTATCATGAGATTGATGCATGGGTTACCACCCTAAGATTGAATATTATTATTTCAATAAAGATGATGCTTTAAGCATCTTATGAGCAGATTATTTACAGTTTTTAGTAAAGCTTGATCTTTCAATCATTGGTTTAGCTTTGGAATCCACTTTACAGATTGTTATAGTTTACAGAACTATGAATTAGCTTTATTTATAGATTTACTCATATAAATGCTTGATTTGTTTTCCATATGAATCCTTATGTTAATTTTGAAAAGTGGATTTCTAATGGTTTGAGCGTACAAATTTAAAAGGGAGTAGTCTTTAGCACCGAGCGAGAAGTGCAGGATTAGAGTGCCCTATATTCTACAGAACTACGTAGCCGACGTAGGTACAGACTCAGATTATTACCATTTCTATTTGGATGATATACTTAGCTTGTGATCGGTCACCTTGATTAGGTTATACTACCTGACAAGAGTATGATACCTCTCTCCAACGTGAGGTTTTTCCTTAGTAGGTCAAGACGTTGGACTCCATAAAGCTCATATTGTTTATGTGAGTTAAGAGAACCTTCCTAACTGTAAAGATTTTTAGAATAAGTTATCAGATTTCACTTAGCCTATATGATTTGAGATTAAGAACAGAAATGCAGATTTCAGAACTAAGTGTAATGGCTCACAAGATTTACAGTATATGCTCTATTATTTATTATTATTTTTAGAAATGCAAATTTTAGAACTAAGTGTAACGGATCACAAGAACTGAAATGCAGATTTCAGAACAAAGTGTAATGGCTCACTAGATTTACAACATATGCTCTATTATTTATGATTTATGATCCTCAGATTTTAGCTTTTACTCAAGCCTACGTGAGTCATTTACATTTAGCATGCATGATTTTATAACTTGTGATGATATTGCTAGTTTATTGCATTCACCCTCATATACTCAGTACATCATTAAAGTACTGATCCACATATATGTCTATGTGCTACATTGTCTCATAATGTAGGTTCAGGTACTCAGCCCCAGCAGCGCGAGTGATTTTGGAGCATCTTATATACTTCTCTACAGTTGGTGAGTCCTCATACTTTGGGGACTTAGTTATTTATATTTTCAGTTTATTGATAGACGTTTTCGTATTCATTTTAGACAGTTGAGTTAGCGGGGCCTGTCCTAGTGACTCTCTAGATTCAATTAGTATAGGCTTGTCAGACTACTAGATTCAGTTTCATATCTCAGTTATAATATTTAGATTTTCAGTATTTTCTCTACTAGATTTTTGAGATTAGTATGATTTTGATATACCCCAATAATTTAGACAGTTTCTGCATTTTCTATGATTTTTCATTCATACCTTCCCAAATTTGATATTTAGATTTAGAAAAGTTAGCCAGGGTTAGCTCAGAACTACTTGTAGTTCGAAGCACCGTGTGGCATCCTGGGAATTAGATTTTGGACCGTTACAGTAGGAAACTAGGTTTTTTATGCTAAATTCATTAAAAAGGTTAAAATGGTGTTTTGGATACTTAATTGATCAATTTTAGATGTTCGTGATACTTTTTGGATTGTACGGACAAAAGCAAGTGATTGAAGTTGAAGATTAGAAACTTGGTTGTAAGTGTTGAAAGGCTTGGCACTTAACTATGTCTACATGAGGTAAGTGCTAGAATTGAAGAATTGATGATCCAAAGAATTGATGGAATTGAAAAATAACTTTCCGTAGTTTTTAAGTCAAAATACGGACCACATGTAGCACATGTTGACCGCATGCGGTTAAAGCATGTGTTAGAAGTCCAAAATCCCAAGAGATAAGCTGAAGGATTTTTTGGTCCGGGCATAATCGGTTGCCACATGCTCCCAGCCTCAGGCCGCATGTAACACAAGTTCCCAAGGCCAGTCCATATGTGGAGGCCACATATGGCCACATACCATTTTTGTCCTTTCTCATTCGGGCTTTGGTTTTAGGCTTTCCTCATGTACTATTAATACCCTTTATGTGTTTTTGTATAAGTTACACACTCTTGATACTTACAAACATATTAATTTCAAGATTTGATTTTGGTCTTGGAATTCTCTTGTATTGATTTCGGTTGATTAATTCAGTTACGGTTTTGGGTTTTTACTTATGAGTCTTATGATCTCATATTGTGCTTTTTATCATGAATGTTGTTAATTACTTCACAAGCATGGGAAGCTAAAAACCCTTAGCTAGGGTTATGGAAACCCTGGCGGATTAACCAAGTAGAGGAAATTCTATTGTTGTTCTGAACCAATACCCATGCATGCATTGTAGTATCTTCACTTTAATAGTTTTCTTAGCAATTTAAATGTTATAATCCCTCCTAGATTATTTTTACTTACTCAAAAAGAGGAGTAGTGACTATAAAAGATAATTACAATAGTAATTTGGAGTTTAACTGTTGATCCATACTTCTAGGTATCATCTAAGTAAGATGGTTAGATTTTGTCTAATAACTATAGACTCATAAAGTAATAGTTAACTGGGATCAAGATAAGGATTATCAAGGATACATCTTGAGACTTAAAAAGTAAAGGGTGAAATACTTTTTCTCATCCAAAAGTCTGTATAAGGTACAGAACGTATCGATTCTACATGCAAGATTCAGAGTGGTTTAATAAACCATGATAAGCCTATAGAATTGAGAATCTAGGGGGAACATAATCCTAGTGTTCACCTATGATTGAATATAATTAAAGTTGATATTTGCTACTAGTTTGACATTGATACTCAAATCTCCCCATTTACTTTTTACCAGTTCTTCCTGTTCATTACAACATTGAGAGCCACGATTCCATTATTCCCTTGTTATTTGACCCCAACCTTTGTTGGGTTACTATATTTGGAAGCGACTGCATCACTTTCAGAGTGGAGGTGTAGATTGGGCATCACCAAATTTTGGCGACGTTGTTGGGGATTGCGGTGTTGATTTATGAATTGAGGTTTTTGCAATTTATATGTATTTTTTATTTTGTTCTTATTTAGGTATATGTCGGTATATGCCTAACACATAGAGTAGAGTCAATCTCTTATTCTCAGTGAATCTAAATCCAGAAAGGATCCTACAAACACCTTGTAGGATGAAAGAACCAAAAATAGATAACATTCCTGAAGGGGTTGGTGATGATGTACCTTCCTCTCCTCCTAAAGGAGTTCAGGTATTGTTCATTAGTAGATGGGTGCACTTTTAGCACAAATCACTAATGTAAGGAGGGAAATAGAAGAAACTTAGTGGATAGCTAAGGAGGTAGAGCTAGGTGAGCAGAGATAAGAAGTAGACCACCGAGAAAAGCTCGATGGAAATCAAAACAAAGATAGAGATAGTCGTGTTCAAATGATCCCAGCATATCAGTATGTTTCACCATATTTAGATGATGATATGATGAAGAAGAGCTGGGGTACATTGAGCCAACAGATACTGGAGCCATTATCCCTCCTGTTTTATCCCCAGATGTTATGTTCAATATCTTTCATGTTATAATCCAGCTCTTATACTTGAAGGGTGTGTTTACGGGGTTGCCTATAGATGACGTCAACATATATCTAACAAATTTTATAGGGATATGCACTTTATATACCATACTTGGGTTAGATCAGGAGGTACTTATATTGAGGTTGTTTCGCTTCTCGCTTACGAAGAAGCATCTTTATGGCTGGGGGAACTTCCAAAAGGATTTATCACTATATGGAATGAGTTGTACAGACAATTATTGAACACATTCTTCTATCCATCTAGAGTGTTGCATTTGAAGGATGATATTTATAATTTTAGGTAGTTGGAATCAGAATCTATGTACGAGGCATGGTTCAGGTTCAAGAAAAAATTTAGCATGGTGCCCAACCATAAGATTTCAAGGACAAGCTTGTTGGAGATATTCTATAGAGCCCTGACTATCAGTTCTAGAGCTATGGCAGACACTATCTCTGAATGAACCTTTATGAGATTACAATGGGAGATAGCTTTGAGTATTATGGATCAGATCTCATTAACTAACTAAGGGTGAAAACTCAGGAGGTTTAGAAAGTTCTGACATTTATGCCATTAGAGATTCTGGGGAGCAGAGAGTAATTAAGGATGTTGTAGATCAGGAGATTTCACTATTAAGGACTGATATTGGTGAATTTGCTAAACAGTTTGCAACAGTAAATTCTGCTAAGGTTAATGCAGTATGGGAATAGGGTATAACCTTTAGGGTTTATGAATCTGAAGTTGAGGAGGAGGCAAAGAATTTAGATCATCAATTGGCGGGTTTCCGAGCCCAAGGGCAAGGAAATAAAGGTCGGAACTTTTATTATGAAAAGGACAAATACATTCCACCTAGAAAACAAGATGTGAAATCAAGAATACAAGAGATGTTGACTAAGCTGATGAAGGGTCAAGAAACATGTCTTTAAGAATTCAAGGCTGATCTTTTAGGATTGACCCAAAAAAGTGGAGTCACATGCAACTGCTATCAATTATTTAGAGAAGCACTATGGGAAAATCTCTGCCACTTTGGCCCAAAGACAGTCAGGTGCCTTTCCTAGTGACACTATGCAGAATCCTTCAACACTTGTTCATTGTCTGGCTATTAACACTAGGAGTGGATCATCTCCTGATTATCATATTTTGCTTGCTACTAATGAAATTAAGAAGGATAATATTACTGCTAACGAGTCTCCTAAAGCTGAGTTTGAGAAGCTGACTTGTAGTGATGATAATTTTGAGAGTGGTTATGGTGATGAATGGGTTGCAGATGAGCTCAAATGTAAAGTGAAATATTTTAGAAAGATTTTGCATGCGCCATCAGTAGAAAAAAAGGGGGACCCAGGTGACGCCACTATCCCATGTTCTATTGGGCCTTTTGACATTAATCAGGCTCTATGTAATTCAGGAATAGGAATAAATATAACGCCGCTGGTGATTTAGAAGTGTAGGAGTTAGGATAACTCAAGCCTAAATCTGTAAAACTTTTGATGGATGATTCAACTATAAAGGAGCCAATGGGTATTTTGCATGACGTGGAAGTAAGGGTGCATCATTTACCTATCCAGCTGATTTAATGATTTTAGATTATGAAGTGGGTTCCCAAGCTTCAATTATCTCGAGTAGACCCTTCTTGTCCATTGGTCAGGTCTTTATTGATATGGGCCTGGAGGATATCACCTTAAAATAGAACAATGCGAAAATAGTGTTAAATATATGCATAACAGTACAATAGCCAGATGACATGAGAGTGGTGGCAGTGATAGATATTATCGATAATGATGTGGCTGTAGCAGATGTACCTAGTGAGGAAAGATTATGGGTAGAAGAATTAGCAGTATCAATTAATAACTTTAAGAGTGATGGGATAGATGAATATGATGAGATGGTTAATGCTCTACATGGCATAGGTTCTTACAAATATGCCCCTAAGAAGCTGGATCCTGGCATGAAGAATAGAACCACACCTCATGCAATACCATCTATTAAGGATCCATGGTATTAAAATTAAAGGCCCTCCCATCTTATTTTCTATATGCATTCTTGGAGGCCAACAAAACCTTACTGGTGATCATTGCTTCAAATTTAGCAAAAGCATGGGTGGAATCTTTGGCATTAGTTTCACAGATATTTAAGAGAGTTATTGGGTGGACCATTGCACACATTATGAGGATTCTACCAAGTTATGCACACACAAAATACATCTTGATCCAGACAACATTCCCAAACTGAGCACCAGAGAAGACTGAACCCTCCTATTCAAAAGGTGGTGAAAAAGAAGATAATCAAGTGATTAGTTATTGGGGTGGTTTTTCCCATTGCATATAGCAAGTGGGTAAACCCGGTTCAGTGCATGCCAAAGAAAGAGGAATCACTTTATTTCTAAATGAAAAGAATGAATTAGTACCCATGAGGTTAGTGACAGGTCGGAGAGTCTGCTGGATTATAAAAACTTGAACAAGTGGAAACAAATGGAACACTTCCCTATGTTTTTCATGGATTAGATGCTGGACAAAATAGATAGTAGGGGTTGGTATAATTTTCTTGATTGGTATTAGAGTTACAATCAAATCATGATTGCTCTCAAATACCAAGAATCAACTACTTTTACTTGTCCTTATAGGGTATTTGAATTCAAGAAAATTTTTTTCGCGTTATGCAATGTGCCTATAATATTTTAGAGAGGTTTGATGTCCATATTCTTTGATATGGTGGAAGACATTCATGGATGGATTTTCAGTGGTTGGGGACTCATTCGATGATTGTTTGGCCTATTTGGCCAGGGAACTACAGAGATGTGAAGAGTGCAATTTGGTTCTAAACTGGGAAAAGTGAAACTTTATAGTGAAAAAAGTTATCGCTCTAGGATACAAGATATCCATACATGATATTGAGATGGACAAAGCTAAGATTTAGGTAATTGAAAATTGCTACCGCAAATGTCAGTTAGAGGCATACGGGGCATTGTGGGTCATGTGGCCTTTTATAGAAGGTCCATCAAGGACTTTTCTAAAATTGCAAATCCCTTATACAAGATTTTAGAGAAAGATGTAAAATTTGTGTTTGATGATGCTTACCTAAAGGATTTTGAATGCCTGAAAGAGTGGTTGATTTGGGCGCCCATCATTATGTCTCCTGACTGGTCTGTACTATTTGAGGTAGTATGTGATGCAAGTGGAATAGCCCTGGGTACTGTCCTAGGACAAAGAAGAGAGAAGATATTGTGTCCCATTTACTATACCAGTAATGATTTAAACCCCTCACAGAAAAATTATACAGTTACAGAGCAAGAGCTACTTGCGGTGGTTTTTACTTTCAAAATATTTTGGTCTTATTTGATTGGGACTAAGGTCATAGTTCACACTGATCATCCATCCTTAAGATACTTGATATCGAAGAAAGATACTAAAAAAGGATTGATTTGTTGAGTTCTCTTGTTGAAAGAGTTTGATTTCAAAGTAAAGGACCATATAGGGAAAGAAAATCAAGTTACAGATCACTTGTCTAAACTTGAGGAAGAGACAAAGTAGAAATGAGGGGATAATCTTGACATAAATGATTTTTTTTAGATAAGAAGGTATCAGCGTTATTTTAAGATTTAATTCCATGATATGCCAATCTCGACAACTATTTGGGAAGTGATCTTATCCCAAAAGACCTATCTTTCCAGCAAAGAAAAAGATTTATACATGAGAAGAGGAAGGTCTTTGGGATAAGCTGCATCTATTTAGGATTTGTGTATATGGTGTGATTTGAAGATGCATTGCAAAGGTAGAAATGATGAGCATTCTTGATATTTATCATTCATCACCAGTTGGGTTTTATAGGCCTACAATTTATAAGGATGCTCATGATTTTTCACAAGCTTGTGACCAATTTTAGCGTCAAGGCAATATTTTATGACACCATGACCTCCCCATGATGCCTATTCTGGAGTTGTAGTTATTTGATACGTAGGGGATTGATTTCATCAAACCATTCATGAGCTCCTATGGCATAAGATACACTCTGGTAGCGGTTGACTATGTGTCAAAATGGGTAGAGGCATTTGCGCTTCTAGATAATAAGGTAAAAGTATCACCGCCTTTTTGAAGAAAAATATCTTTTCTTAATTTGGAACTCCATATACAATTATCAGTGATGGTGGGTATCACTCTTATAATTGTTTATTCAAAGCCCTACTTGATTTATTAGGTTTAATTCATGATGTGGAAACACCTTACTATCCTCAGACAATTAGGCAAGTGGAGTCTCCAATAGAGATATAAAGTCCATCTTGGCAAAACCTGTGAATGCCAATAGGACTGAAAAGTCTAGAAAATTGGATGATGCATTGTGGGCAAGATGAAATCTAGGTGGACTGGACCATTCACAGTGGTTAAGGTATTCCCATATGGTGATATAGAAATAAAGCCTGATGGTGACATCCCGTTCAAGGTAAACGAGCAGCGAATGAAGCACTACATGGGAAACCTAAAGAAAGTAAACATCTGTGTTGAGAAATACCTTGGTAAAGTCTTAGTAGCCTAGGGAACTAAGTCGTTACACAATAATATATCAGGTGTTTCTTGGGAGGCAATCCAAGGTACATAGATGCCTAGTGCATCCCAGGTATGTTCTCTCTTCCCTTTGTTTGATATTATTTTAGGATTGGGGACAGTGCATAATTTTTAGTTGGGATGGGGTATACAATAGCCATTGTGAGTTTTTATTTTGTATTGTGTTGGAATTTTGTGTAAATAGGAGATTTTTAAGTGTTTAGGGTAGTTGTCACGTTTTTATTGGTTTTTGACAAAAATGATAGACCTCAAAAAATATGTTTTATAATGATGTGAATATACATATTTGTGAACATTGTGGATCTTGGTATGGCATTAGGATTAGGGACATGATAATCACTTGTTAACAATAGCATAAACTGGATAAGTAATAGTTTGTAATATTGAATCTGAGCTATGTGTGTGTGAAATGCTACTTAGTTCCCTTTGTGCATTGAATTCAGAATTTTCCTGGTTATTCTTGTCTAGGTTGAAGGATAGTCGATTAGGAAAGGATCGTAGGCTCTTTTTATTATAGTCCACTTTTAGCGTAAATGACCTCCCATGTGTGAATTTGTAATACCCCATATTTCCCGAACATAATTTAAATCTCAGTACATGAGTATTCATATATAAATTTTTTAAAATACTTATTATTTTTTCGATGGGTAGTGTTGGTCATGTTGAGAATGGTAAGAAGAAGTTAGTTCAGGAAGTTCATCAGCTTGCCCGACTAGGTGTCCTCTTAGTCGATTCAACAGAGGGTAGTGTGTGGGTGCATAATGGCAATCCTCCCTAGTTTCAGAGGTAAAGGAAAAGAAGGATAGCGATCCTAATCTAGTGAAACTGAAAGAGTCAGTCAAAGATCATAAGATAGAAGTTTTCTCCAAGGGGAGATAGTGTGTTGCATTGTCAGGGTCGGCTATATATCCTGGTGTAGATGACTTGAGGCAACAAATTCTTGTAGAAGTACATGGTGCGTGCTACTCTATCCATCCAGGGGCTACTAAGATATACCGTGATTTGTGGGAGATCTATTGGTGGAGTAGGATGAAGAGTGATATTATAGAGTTTGTAGCTAAGTGCTCTACATATCAGCAGGTTAAGATTGAGCACCAGAAGCCTAATGGGCCCATGCATGAGTTCAGTATTCCCACATGGGAATGTGAAGAAGTAAACATAGACTTTGTGATGGGTTTGCCTCGTACTCGGCATTAGCATGATTCTATATGGGTTATCATAGATAGGGTGACATAATCCACTTATTTCTTGCCACTTCATACATCTTAATCAGCTGAGGACAATGCCAAACTCTATATCAGAGAGTTGGTCAGGTTACATGGAGTTCCAATATCCATTATCTCCGATAGAGGTACCAAGTTTACCTCTCACTTCTGGAAAGCATTCCAAAAGGGTCTTGGTACCCAAGTTCACCTCAGTACAACCTTCCACCCTCAGACAGATGGTCAAGCAGAATGGACCATTCAGACTCTAGAAGATATATTAAGAGCATGTATTGTGGATTTTAAAAGTAGTTGGGATGATCACTTTCCCTTGATCGAATTTGCATATAATAACAGTTATCATTCCAGTATTCAGATGGCTCTGTTTGAAGATCTTTATGGTAGGAGATGTAGATCTCTAATTGGTTGGTTTGAGGTAGGTAAGGCCATAGTAGTAGGGCTGGATTTAGTGTTTGATGCCTTAGAGAAGGTTCAGTTGATCAGAGAAAGGCTTAGGGAAGCCTAGAACTGATAGAAATCCTATATAGATGTGCAAAGAAAGGATCTCAAGTTTGAGATCAGTGATTTTATGTTCTTAAAAATCTCTCTCGTAAAGGGGGTAAAGAGGTTTGACAAGAAGGGAAAGCTCAGTCCCCGATATGTTAGTCTTTATAGAATTCTAAGTCATTTCGAAAAGGTAGCTTATAAGCTCAAGTTGCCTTCATATCTAGCTTCAGTGCACCTAGTATTCCACATTATCATTTCTAAAGAAATGCATTGGTGAACTAACAGTCATAGTTACCTTAGAGGGCGTGGACCTTCAGAATGATCTCTCTTTTGAAGAGGTTCCAGTCCAAATCCTCGATCATCAGATTCGTAGACTAAGGAACAAAGAAGCTCCAGTTGTCAAAGTTCTTTGGCAAAATCAGTCTGTGGAGAGAGCCACTTAGGAAGCAAAAGAAGATATGCGGACTAAGTACCCTAATCTTTTCTCCACAAACTCAAATTCAGTTTAAGGTATTAATCTTCTTAAGATTTCTCTTTATCATGATCAGTTTTAGTTGCACATCATGCTCATGTCAGTCGTGCATTCATGAATCAGTTCAGCCTTATATTCCATGCATCAGATATGCATGTCTAGTGTGTAAGCTTCATCCACCATTTTTCTCAGCTTAACCAGTCTCATTCGAGGATGAATGATCCCAAGGGGGAGATATTGTAATACCCCATATTTCCCTAGCATAATTTTAATCTCAGTACATGAGTATTCATATATATAAAATTTTTGAAATACTCATTATTTTTCAATTTAGAGCTAACCATTTCGTAAGAAATTTAGTCAGCTTTCCAATGATATAAAGTTTGCCCAAATCCGATACCCGGGCTAAGAGCGAGGGCCATTTCTATAAAATAGTGTACTATTTGGTACACCTACGTAATGCAGAGGCATGCCAAATGGCAATTATCTGAAACTAGTGAGCTAACGCGATAAGGCCGCATCGCAGTGAACTTCCAGGTCTCAACCAGTGGGACACCGAGATTCCATCGCGTTGCGCCAAAGGCTAAAATGGCACTTGTAAATTTCTAGTGAGACTCCGTGATCTTGGCAAGTTGCGCCAAGGCCAAAAATCAGGATTTTAACTTTCAGTTCCGAGTTTTTAAATTCCTTTAGGGGCATTTGGGTCTTTTTCCATCGCCCTAATTAGCCTAAAACACAAGATTTAACCCCCAAACAACCTAAGTAGTCATCATTTATTCAATTCCTCTCAAAAGTTAAGATCCTTTTTCCCAAGAACATAAACCCTAGCTCTCAAATTCAAGATTAAATCCCAAGAACTCGCCACCAATTCTCACAAATTCGTCAACCCAGGTATGTTAAATGTTCATCCATGCGTTCCTTTCATCCATGGAGTCCAAGTATCTACTTTAATTAAAAAAGCTATCATCTTTTCAAGATTTATGATATTAAATTATGATTTTAAATTATGAGTCTCCATGAACTTCCAGGAATATTGATTTTATACCATGTTTCAATGAAATTAGTATTGTGGTCAAATTCCCCATGTTTTATTGTTATTATTTATAGAATTAAATCACGAGCAGGTGTCTTTAATATTAAAATCATGTTATTATTTCAAATTTAATACTATTCCCATGATTTTCTTAAGTTATGAATACCAAGTGTTTGATAAAATGCCTATAAGAATGGATATTTGATAAAGGCTTGCATGTTATGTCTTCTAAGCTTAAGTATCATGTTACTACTATTGCTTTTGAGTCTTGGGGGTTTTGAATACCCAAAAACCAAAGCTGTTTACTTAATTTTGTCTCAGTATCTTTAGAGTAACTTCATATTATATTATGAGCATTACTAGGTCAGTCAGTTAAACTCAGAATAGTCAGTAATACAGTGTCAGTTGGGAGTAGGATTTAGCACCGAGTGGGTGCAAGGATGATGGCTTCCCTGTCAGATAGGCAGAGTCATTAGTAGTAGTCCCTGTACTCCGGAACTACATAGCTAGTGTAGGATATAAGAAGTCACTCGTCAGTTTAGGCTTGATTATCTCGTAGGGGTCACCCGTCAGTTTAGGCTTGACACCCTTAGTCCTTTGGGACAACACAGTATACCAGTTTAGTGGATCCACAGAGCTAGCATTAGTACCCGTGGCATGGTACTAACACTCTTCCAATTGGGTTATAGGTTGGACCCCGATTAGCTCAGATTGTGGCATGTCAGCTAGATGATACCTCCCACAGTCTCAGTTATAATTTTAGTCCAATAATCAGTTCAGACACTCAGTCTCAATGTTGTTTGACCAAAGCATACAAATTTAGTTATTTCAGTATTTCAGTTTACAGATTTTATTTAGTTCATGTTATATGCTTGGTCATGCATCCCCTGTATCTCAAATTTTATGTATCTTTAGTATTTGCAGTATTCATGCATTCTCAATAATTATAGACTCCATATATTCTTAGTATCTACAAATTTTATACATTCTATTCAGTACCTTATGTTATGCCTACATACTCAGATGGTTACTTATCCATGTTCATGAAACCATGCATATTATCCTACCTCATTTAGCGTACTAGTACGTTCAAAGTACTGATCGCATACCTTTTTTGTGCTATGATGTATTATATCATAGGTTCAGACGTCCAGTTCTCGGATCATGCATAGGCTTCTCTGATCCACATTAGTAGCAGTAGTAAGTCCTCATATTTTGGGGACAGACTATTTTGCATTATGTTTCTAGATTTTAGTAGTTAGTCGGAGTTAGTTGGGTCCTATCCCAACAACTCATATTCAGTCAGTATAGAGGCTTTTGGACATGTTAGTTAGTTACTCAATTTGTCAGTATTTTATCAGATTTAGTTAGTTGTTTTCTTCATATTTATAATTCAGTATTTGTTTAAGTTGTTAAAACCTTATGGCTTGTCTGTTGTTCTTTCGTGTATATTATATTATTATTCAATGCTCACAGCAGGTACCAACTATTGGATTAGCTTGTGGTCCCTTAAGATTGTAAGCATTGTGTGACACCCAGGGTGTACTCTTGGGGCATTACAGAATTATACCCCTCGATCCCTAAGCTTGAGCCTTGTAGCTTGTTTCTTTGTTTTAACCTTTCACCTTTCAATTTGTGTTATAATGAACCTATTTTGTCCCTGTTCCTCCTTGGACATTGTGCACCTCAACTCAAGCAAATCGCCTAAGTTGAGGGTGGCTATCATAGGGGTGCGTGATGTAAAGTGGGTATGAAGAAGGGAAAAATAAAAGAAAAAAGAGTAGGGAAGGATTTCACAGAAAAAGCTAAAAAGGAAAAAAAAAAGCAAAGAAATATTGTGAAAAGGTGAAAAAGAAAGAATAAAATACCACACCCATCTTGAATGTGCAATAAAGAATAAAAAGGGAGAAATAAGGGTGGAATAAAAAGAAAATTGGCTAATAAGTGAGACCATAAGGTACCATACCAGCCCCCAAGCCTACATTACAAGCCAAGAAAAGTCCTATAGTGATCCTAACTTGATTGTCTAAACACTAAGGTAAAAAAAATAAGGGGAATTTTATGGTATTTTATGAATATTGATTGAAACTTACCTTATGATTGTGAGTGTCTCTTTACTATCCCTGCATTGACAAGCATTATTTCATATAAGTGTTTGGGACATCTTTTTAGTGAGGGCACATGTGTCATATTGCTAGTTGTCTACATGTTTGAGGTAGTGTATTGTACATATGCATGGTTGTCTGTTGATAATGTAATGCCATACCTTGTTACCATTGTGTCACATTGTTGCACTTCATGTTTATACACAGTTGGTTTTGAAAAGTGAGATAGGATGGGGTGTTGTGATTTGGTCTTAAAGTGTTGATTAACAGCCTTGAATAGCTTAAAATCTCCTAGTTAAGTGTCAAGTCTTATTTTGTTTTGTTTTGTTTTGTTATGTTATGTTATTGCCTGAGGATATGGAAATATTCTAAGTTGAGGTAGATGATGTGATATAGAAATGTAACACTTTTAACGCTTAAAACTATGAAAATATGCAAGTTTCTTAGGTTGTTTTGATAGATATGATGCATTTTGGGTATGTTTTGCAAGAAATTAGGTTTTGAATTCTATGTTCATGAAAAAGGTGAAAATGGTATTTTTGGATACTTAATTGATCAATTTTTGATGTTTTTGAGACTTTTTGAATTGTACATGACCAAAGCATATGATTGAAGTCTAAGATTTGAAGCTTGGTTGCAAGTGTTGAAAGGCCTGGTACTTAACTATGTCTATAAGTGGACCACATGTAGCATGTGGTCTATATAAGACTAAGGTAAGTGCTGGAATTAATGAATTGAACATCCAGAGATTGAAATCAGTGGAACAATAACTTCCGACACTTGCTAAGTCAACATGCAGACCGCATGTAGCACATGTGGACCACATATAGGTATAGCATGTGTCATAAGTCAAAAATCCTATGAGCTAAGCTGTAGGATTTTTTTGGTCTGGGCATAGGTGGTTACCATATACGCCCAGCCTCAGGTTGCATGTACCACATACGCCTAAGGCCAGGTCGCATGTGGAGACCACATGTGACCACCCACCCTTTTTTGTCCCTTTTTGTTTGGACTTTAGTTGTAGGGTTTCCTCATGTATTATAAATACCCCCCATTTGTTTTTTAGTAGAAGTTACAAGCTCTTAATACTTGTAAATATATTATGATTCCGAGATTCAATTTTGGTCTTAGAATTCTCTTGTATTGATTTTGGTTGATTAAATCTATTACGGCATTAGGTTTTTACTTATGATTATTGTGATTTCATCTTATGCTTTCAATCATGAATGATGTTGATTAATTTATAAAAATGAGCAGCTAAAAACCCTTAGTTAGGGTTATGGAAACCCTGGTGGATTAACGAAGTAGTGGAAGTGCTATTATTCTTTTGAACCGATACCCATGCATGCATTGTATTATCTTCACTTTAATAGTTATCTTAGCAATTGCAAATACTAGGATCTCTCCAATATTATTGCTACTTACTCAAAAAGAGTAGTGACAAGGAAAGTGTAACACCTCGCACTTTCGGGCTAAAGTTTGAACCATCTTTTTTATGCGTATAGACCCTAACCCAATGATTCTTTATTAATATATGTGTGATGATCAATCCTATAGTGTTTGAATACCTTTGAATATGAATTGAGACAAAAATCCCCAAACAAAAAGACGAGTTGAAAACTTCTCTATCGATTAAGTTTTGATGAACGTCTAAACTTTGGTCAACTTCCATCGATCATAACTTTTTTTATATTTTGAATTAGGGGGCCTACTATATATCAAATAATAGATCTTTGGGTCTTCTTTTCAACAGAATTAGTTTCACCTTAATTTGATATCGGAGTAGAAAGCTATGCTCATTTTACTTTGAAGTATCTGTCTGCCAAAATGTGACGACGAAGCTGACGATGAAGGCCTATCAACCCTAGTCATAAGAGTAGGGAAGTAAGTGGTAAAATCTATCCCAAAAGTGATAACCTAGGTGACGACCTATCACCTGAGTGACGGGTTATAAACCATGGTGGTCAACTGATGAAAATCTGCAATTTCTTTGGTTTCTTTAGGGGTATTCAGTCTTTTCCTCACCTAAAAACCTAACCCACGAATACAAATTGTATCCTAAGCGTTATAATCCATTTTGCGATCAATTTTCAACATAAAAATTCTCTCTTCACTCTTAAATACAAGATCAAACTAGGGTTTTCTCCAAGATCAAGAAATCAAGAAAACCACTCCTTAAGTCCAAGATTTCCAAGGAACGAATCAAAATTCGAGTCTACTCTTTGAACTAAGTAATCTAAGGTACGTGTGGTTTTCCTAAACTACATGGGCATGATTTAAATTGTTTATATTAATGTTTTGAATGTTGAGAAATCATATGTTTATGAAATGTTTTGAATTACATCAAGAAGTATACATTGTGAATGTTTTGGTTTTGAGACCTTCCCTAAATCTTGAATTTTTACTCGTGTACTTGTATATATGTATCATCAGTTTTGAAATATGAATTGAGAGCATGAACAAAGAATTTCCCTCTCTTATTGTGTTATATTCTTGATTTACAAGTTATGGGTTACTAAATTTGACGCCCTAAAGCATGAACCAAGGGTTATACTATTGTTTATAAACTACTCGATTTCATATTGAAACGCATGATATAAATGTATTTAATATTTTTTATTGACTTGGTTTTGGTGATGACATAAAAAGAGGGCATTTTCTTAATTGCATAAACAAAGTGATGATTTAAAGAGTTGCATTGTTCGCTATAAAATACTTGAGCACTATATGTTTGTTGAAATGTTAAGATGAGAGAATCTTGCATAGATTGACATATGTTTTGAAATAAGTACCCATTTGTACTGTGGAATGTTTTGGTGGTCTGGCCACTATTTTGAATAAGGAGAGCTGCAATATGACAATGTATGGCCTATAGATACGACTTGCAAGAATTGGTATGATGATACCAAATTAGATGAATGCTATAACAGAGTAAGATTTTCAATTTTTTCAGAGAATACACGTCTTAAAGAGTTAAAAATGGGCTTAAAGAGAGTTAGGTTCTTGCCCGAAGAAGGCTTGAGTTCAGATAAATCCTAGCCTAAAATTGTGTTTTGCCGATATAGGATTTTTATGTCCTCAAGAGGGACCATACGATGACTTAGTGCCCTATGACGTATTGAAGATAGAAACTCCAACCCTTGCGGCAAACTCGGGTTAGGGGCTTGGCTGTCGATTTAAGGAAAGATTCTATATAGCCTATGGGATTGTAGAGTTGTAGGGTATACCACCTAGCTCAGAAGTAAGACCATGAGTCATGGATTTCAGAAAAACTATTCAAAGTTTTTTTTTTTAATATGCCCATGTGTTTTTCATATATCATATATAAATTGTTTACTAATTGCTCTCACTTATGTTGTGTACAAATACATTACTTTGGATTTCTCTGCGTACCAGTACATCTGTATTGGCCCCCTATATTTCAGGGTCTGAGGCTCAGTCTAGGAGTCCTTCTAAGCCGTAGTTTTGTTTCAGACAAAAGTGTGCAGTTGGTGAGCCTTCTCAATTTTGGAAGGTCGGGCTTATTTAAACATTGTTATTTATTTTATTCATGGTCTAATTGGGGGCCTTGTCCCAGTTTTGTTTTAGACATATGTTGGATTTTGTAGTGTTAGAGATTTCGTAGATAGGTGTCATATGTTTTAAATTCCAAGAATTTATTTTCAAATTGTTCAAGTGTTAAGAGATTGACCATGATTCTATCTTGTTATGTTTTTCTGCAAACTTTCTTATATTATATAAATATTGGGCATGACTACCAGATAGAGAAGGGTGGCCGGGCCTTCATAGTTTGGAATGCTCGTTACGACCAAGGCATCGGCTCGGTCGTGAAAAACTTAGTATCAGAGCACAGTTCATGGTCCTAGGGTATCTGCGAAATTGTGTCGGGTAGAGTCTTGTTTATGGGTGTATAGTGCGTCATACTTCTAATTAGGAGGCTACAATACATTTAGGAATGTTTCTCTTTCTTCATGTTCTAGTTCATGCTATGGAGTCAGAATATTCCTCTTTCATACTCTAGCTCGTGCTATGGCATTGTCCATATGAAAGTAAACCTATCCTAATTCTTTTCTTACTCTGATGTTCTTAGACATGTCTCATTTCTGAGGTGATTCAAGTACAAAAGCTTAGAATCCAAATGATGTGGTCTTTTTCTGATTGGGTCATAAAAGATTATAAAATTGTGCAAGGACTTGAGAGGAGTCCATTAGTGTTTGATAGGAAAATTTGGGGTACCAAGTCACTTGACATTCTCATGAAGAAATTTTACTAGCCCAAGATGAAGTATGATGTGGAGCAGATTTATGGACAATGCTTAGATTGAAAGCAAGCCAAACCCATGACTTGGTCTCATGGTAAGTATACTCATTTTCCTACTAATGGTCCATGGATGGATATTTTTATGGATTTTCTATTAAGCCTTTGTAGGACTAAGAGATGAAATCATAACAAATATTTGGAAGTGGATAGATTTTTTCAAAATGACTCATTACATTCCATGCCATAAATGTGATGATGCATCCCATGTTGTATCTTTTTTTTTGTCATTAATTTGCTTAAACTGCATGGAGTCCCTCAAACTATTGTGACTGATAGGGATTCCGAATTCTGTAGCCATTTTTGGAAGAGTCTTTAGGGTACACTTGGTACAAATCTTCTTGTCATCACCAAATGGATGGTCAAACCAAAGTAGTTAACCGAATTCTTATGATTATGCTTATATGTATAATTAGAAGAACCACAACTTCTTGGGAAGACCATTTATCCTTGATTGAGTTTGCATATAATTGTTCTTTTCACTCTTTTGTTGGAAAGTACCCATTTGAAGCATGTTATGGATTCAATCCTTTATTTTCATTAACCATGACTATATCTAGCCATGTTTTTGTAAGTTTAGTTTCCAAGAAAAGGGATCAAGAGATAATGAACATTCATTCCAAAGTCAAAGAGGTCATTGACAAGTACAATTCAAAGATGGCCAATCAGAAAAATCATGGGAGAAAGCAAGTGATCTTCAAATACGGATGATTGGGTGTGGGTCCATTTATGCAAGGAAAGGTTGCCAAAATTTTATAAAGAGAAGATAATTCCAAGGGGGGATGGGATTTTCAAAGTGATCAGGCAGATTAATGATAATACCTGCATGATTGACTTGCCAAGTGAGAATAATGTTCATAATGTTTTCAATGTTAGTGATCTATCTCTAACACGAGCCAAACCTGGTCCTGATCCTGATGGGTATCACAAGTCTAACAAGGACCAGAGACCACCTCCAACCTCCAAACTATCGACCACCAACACCCATGTCAGATGAATTCGAAACATATAACGAGATAAAAGAATATTAAAATTAAAGATATTGTGATAGGTGTATGACCAAACCAACCAACGAGCAAACCATACTAAGTCCATGGTAGTCCAACAAAGCCTCTGTCAAACCAAATATCAATAAATTATCAGGACATGCCCCCCACTATAGCCAAAAAAACACTATCCAACAGTCGATAACTCAAAAGGTAAACAAAAACCTAAAGTGGAGCCTTCCAATTGGAAGCTCACCACTTCAAGTCGACTCTCGATCAATCTACCATCACTGAGCAGGATAAGTAAAAGTATGGCTAAATCCTGCATCACATGGGGATACAACATCTAAAGACGGTTGGCGGGGTGAACGCTAGCATATAACTTAAGGATAAGGATAGCATAATGCCATGATCAACAGTTTCAAACTCATTCAAAATACAATACACATAATAAAATGAATATACATAAATATATATTACATGTCGAGATAGGGAACAAGCCTTTACCTCCACTGTAAAACTTTAACCTAGATTGTGTAGTTAAATCATCATATAATAGTACACATAGTCTATATGGTCCCCAGCTATCACCCCTAGTCGGTTCCCAGTGTGTGTAGCCATACAAACTGGAGAATAATCTCATTTATATGCACACAGGGGAAACGAACATCCCAACATATACTAAGGTAAATTAAGCACCAGATCATGTAATGATTTATGAGGGAATCGAACCTACTTAATCATGAAATAATAATGAGGGAGACTCAAACCTCCCTGGTCACTTTGACCCCTGCGTCGGCAAATGCAATTTCCAGTGTGGGTCACCCGGACCTCCACTTTCACAACTTACCTAAGCAACCTATATTAAATCCTAATTAAAGCAAGTATCACAAATTCCTATTCATTTAACCACATTCCACATTAAGGCATACATTGTTGGTATCATCATACCAACTACACTCGCAAGGTAACAACAACATGACAAAGCAATTCACATTAACGTCGAGAAAACAACTCTTTTAGTTCATTAATATAAGGTAAGGAGGACACCGACTCTCTTTGTTCATTAAATCATATTATTGTATTTTAAATACCTCTTTGTATCATGCAATAGTTTAAGACTAGTTTAATTTTACAACTTCCCACCTTTCTCATGACTCAAAACTAATTTCACACTATGAGTTAGGGGTTATAACCACTTCAAAAGTCACAAGTTTAGGGAAAATCTCAAGTCCCTAGTTCGTGCACCATACCCATGCACCCACATGCTCAAAACCATAGTTAAATCATGAATAATCACAATTAAACCATGGGAAAACATTGCTCAACAATAAGCATTCAAGATTCCTCCAACCCTTGTTTCGAAACCATAATAAATACCTAATGACCAATACTTTAAATCATATGCTTTCAAATAATTAATAATGAGGGAAGAGTAACATGCCTGAAATAGCAAGATGTACGAAGAGAAATCACCCTTGAAAGCCTTAATTTATTAACCCCTTGAAAACCCTAAATATTTTTGACCTTGAGAAATCTGATAGTGATAAGAAGTTACTTTGATGTGTTTCTGAGTGCTAATGACACCCTAAAGAGGTTATAAGGTGTGCGTTTCAAGTTGGGTAAGAGGGAAAATATATAGAATGCCCTTAACAAAAATCTAAAAAAGTGTCGCCTTTGACTACCAGTCAACCCTTGACATGTAACCACTCCTTATGACTCGTCACCACGAGTCGTAACCAAGGAAGTACCACTAAGGTAACAAACATTGTTGACCTTATGACTCTGCCATAGGAATCATCATAGGACCCTACACTTTGTAGGTTCCGATCGCAATCAACACAAAACCCAAATTGGGACATACATTTGACACCCTATGATTACACCTAACGACTTGTAACATATCCCTACGGATCTTAGTGAGCCACTCATCCTCAGAGCAGAATCAAGCCACAAACTTACTAATTTGGTTATGACATATCCCAATGACACGTTAGGACACCCTACAACTCATAGGCTCCAGTCGTAACTAGGCGAGTGAGCTCAAAGCTCAAGAAATTTTCAAGGACCAAAATCTGGGGTGTTTCAATTCTCTCCCACTTGGATCATTTGTCCTTGAATGATGGGTCAAGGCAATTGCTAGCATAATTTAACTCCATATACCTCCACTCTTACCTTTAAAAAAGACAAAAAACAAAGATGACAAGGAAATCACTCTTTCCTATAACAAAGTCAAAAAATAAAGATGTTAAGAATAACACTTACCTTAAGCATGATTCTCCGGAGTGGAAAACAAGAGTGGATACGTGGGATTCATGTCCTCTTTGGCTTCCCAAGTAGACTCTTAAATTTTGTAATTTCTCCCTAGAACCTTTCCAAAGTAACATCCTTCATTCACAACCGATGGACTTGGCGGTCCAAGATTTTAATCGAGACTTCCTCATAAGATAAGGAATTTGAAATATCCACCTCCTCCAAAGAAACAACCATTGAAGGATCACCCACAAACTTTATCAACATTGAAATATGAAATACTAGATGAATGGAGCTCAACCAAGAGGGCAACTCTAATTCATATGCAACATTACCAACCCTCTTCAACACCAAGTATGGGCTGACATACCGTGGACTGGGCTTTTCTTTCTCTCTAAACTACACACCCCCTTCATGGGAGACACCTTCAAGCACACCCAATCACCAACCTCAAACTCTAATTCTCTATGCCTCACATCAGCATAGGACTTTTTTTGACTTTGGGTAGCTTTAAGTCTATCTTGAATAACCTTCATCTTATCGATCACTTGGTGAACCAAATCAATGCCAAATATCTCAGCCTAACCAACTTAAAACCAGCGGATGGGAGACCTACACCTCCAACTATACAATGCCTCAAATGGAGCTATCCTAATAATAGAGTGGTAGTTATTATTATACGCAAACTCTATAAGAGGCAAATAATCAACCTAACTACAACTATAGTCAGTCACGCAAGCTCGAAGCATATTTTTTAATGTCTGAATAGTTCTTTCAGCTTGCCCATCCGACTGTGGATGGAAAGCAATACTAAGCCTTACCTTAGATCTTAAACCTCTCTGAAATGAACGTTAAAAGTGTGATGAGAACTGAGACCACGATCTGATATATGATAGAAACAGGTGCCCCATGCAACTTCACAATCTCTTGGAGGAACAACTTCCCTTGATCTTCTACCAAATAATTAGTCCTCACTGGCAATAAGTGAGCAAACTTAGTCATCCTATCCACGATAACCTGAATTGAATCAGACTGGTTCCAAGATCAAGGAATTCCGCTAACAAAATCCATATTAATAACTTCCCACTTTCTTATAGGAAATTCAATTTCTTTATACAACCCTTCGAGCTGCAAGTGCTCAACTTTCAGTTGTTGACATACCATTCGTTTAGCTACAAAACTAGCCATATCTCACATCATATTATTCTATTAATAAATCTCCTTAATATCATGATACAACTTCGTTGAACCGGGATGAATGGTATAACATGACTCATAGCTTCAGCCAAGATCCTCTCTTACAACCCATCTACATCGGGAACACATAATCTAGCTTGGTACCTCAAGTTACCATCGCCACCAATCTCAAAAGATCCAACCTTTTGTTGACCCACATCTTTTTTAATCTTTATGAAGATAAAATCCAATACCTGTTTCTCCTTTATTTTAATACCAAAAGATTATTGTGCCATATTTTGCACAAACACACCCCCATCCCCAGAGTCTAAGAGATGAACTCCAAGGTTAGCTAAATATTGAATATCTTTCACCAACTCCCGCTTATCCTTATCCACATGAGCTAGACTTCACATGGATAACCTGCTAAAAGCATCAGCAATCACATTAGCTTTACCTGGGTGGTAGTGGAGACTCATGTCATAATCCTTGAGCAACTCAAGCCATCTCTTTCGTATGAGATTTAGCTTTTTTTGAGTCAACACATTTTCCAGGCTCTTATGATCAGAAAAGATATCCACATGGACTCCATACAAATAGTCCCGCCAGATTTTCAATGTGAACACCACAACCAACAACTCTAAGTCATGAGTCGAATAATTCCTCTCATGAAATTTTAACTACCTAGAAGCATAGGCTACCACCCTACCATATTGCATCAAAATACAACTAAGTCCCGCAAGGGACGCATCGCAATAAACCATAAATTTATCACTGCCTTCAGAAAGAGTCAAAATTAGAGCTGAAGTTAACTTATCTTTCAGCTTTTTGAAACTACCCTCACAAGCTTTAGACCATAACAACTTCACCTTTTTTTCTATGTTAACTTAGTCAATAGGGCAGCTATAGTCGAGAAACTCTCCAAAAATCTCCCATGATAACTAGCTAAACTCAAGAAGCTCAAAATATCAGTTGGAGTGGTGGGCCTAGGCCACTCTTAACCACTGCAACTTTCTATAGATCCACCATGATCCCTTCGTTAGAAATGATATGACCCAAAAAAAAGTAATAGCTTTCAACCAGAACTCGCACTTTGAAAACTTAGCATACAAATATTAATCTTTTAAGGCCTGCAACACAATGCGGAGATGGTTGGTGTGATCCGCCTCACTCTTAGAGTAACTATAATATCATCAATGAACACTATGATGAAAAAATAAAAGAGCTGATAGAACACCCAAATTATGATATCCATAAATATCATCGAGGAATTAGTCAGATAAAAAGACATGACTAGGAACTCATTGTGACTATATTAGGTTCGGAAGATATTTATAGAGATATCCACCTCCTTAATCTTTAGCTGATGATAGCCTAATCGAAGATCAATCTTAGAGAAACATATAGCACCCTGAAGCTAGTCAAACAAATCATCAATCCGAGGAAGAGGATACTTATTCTTCATTGTAACCTTATTCAATTGATGGTAATCTATGCACATCCGAAGGTAACCATCCTTATTAAACATGAAAAATAGGAGCAACCCACAGAGACACAATAGAATGGATAAAAACCTTGTTAAGGAGATTCTTCAACTGCTCCATAAGCTTTTTCAAATCAGCTGGAGCAATTCTATAGGAACGGATAGAAATAGAAAGTGTCCACAACAAGATCAATCCCAAAATCAATCTCTCTATCAGGAGGGATACTAGGAAAATCATTAGGAAAAACCTCAGGGAATTCATGAACCACAGGAATGGATTGTAAGAAAGGACCCTTTGAGTTAGAATCTTTAACCTGGACCAAATGGTAAAGACACCCCTTGGAAATCAACTTTCGGGCTCTAAGATATGATATGAACTTTCTCTTAGGCACTAGAGAACCCTTTTCCCACTCAATGACTGGATCATTAGGGAATTTAAACATGACCTAACGAGTTCGACAATCTATGGAGGCATAGAATGAGTGTACCCAATTCATACCTAATATAAAGTCAAAATAGACCATGTCTAACTTTATTAGATCCACCAAAGTTTCTCTACCACCAAATGATACCACACAATACCTATAGACTCTTCCAGAAACCACAGAGTCGCCTACTAGCGTACAAATAGAAAAGGGATTATGGATACAGTTAGGAACAAAACTAAAATATACTGGCATAAATGGGTTGACATAAGAAAGAGTATACCCCAGATTAAGAAAGAAATACACATCATGAGAAAAGAGTCATATCATACTAGTGAGGACATTGAGAGATGCCTCAGAGTCCTTGAGGGTAGCAAGGGTATATAAGCAATTCTGGTCAGCGTCGGTACTAGAAGTAGAAGCAGTACCCTTTGGTGCAGGAGCTGATGAAGTCGTAACAGGAATCTTATTTGCCCCTAAGAAACCTTAGAAGGATAATCCCTTTGTAAGTAACCAACCTGACCATATTTAAAGTACTCGTTCCTTCCCTCTTCATAAAACCCACAGTGCGCCTGCTCGGAGAATCTACAAGGAGGATATGATGGAACAAACTGACCCATACTAGCCTGAAATTGGGCACCCTATACCCTAAACCCATTATCATGCTGAGAATAATGATCACCTGATGGATTTAGATAAGGGCACTAGCCGTAGAGTAGGAACCAGAACTCTCCCACTTCTTTTTAGACCACTTTTCACCATCTCTACCACTCTACTACTGACCTCCACCCTGATCAAAAAATCTAAACTCCTTACTTTTCCTTTCCCCTATCTTCAATGTTTCTTCTTCTCTTCCTTAACCTATTACATATACACAACTCATCTGGAGATATCTATATCATTGTTCAATAAGGAACCCTTACTCTCTAGAATCAAATCATGGTACAACCCATAAAAAAATTTCCTCATTCTAGTCCTCATGCTAGATACTAACTCGGGAGTATATCAGCACAACTTATGAAATTTTAAGGCATACTCCTTGACCGTCATCCTGCCTTGATTCAGATTAATAAACTCTGCTGCTTTCACCTTCTTCAACTCTTGAGGAAAAAGTGGTCCAAAAAAGCACTAGAGAAATTATACAACAGTACAGATTCGACATTATCTCCTATAGACTTTTCCCATTCCTTATACCATTATTATGCTATATCCTTTAATTGATAGGTAGAGAATTCCATACCCTTAACATCTGAAGCATGCATAAACTAGAAGATCTTCTCTATCTCATCTATAAAACCTTGAGGATCCTCCTCAACCTTAATACCCATACAAGTTGGAGGACTCAAACTCATAAACTGGCCAACTCATATGGCCTCAGAAGATAAAGTAATAGAAACTACATGCTCATACTGAGATGTTACCAATTGAACCAACATATGAATAGACTAACAAAATTCCACATTTAACAAATTAGTCTGCAAAGCTCGAGGAGGACTAGAGGGGACTAGTGAAATTCTAGAAGGGCAATCAAGAACTGGACCCTTAGAAAGAATCTATACCCCATTAGCAGAGCATTTCCCATAAACATTATTCTCAAGGGGGACAGAGGAGTTTCCATGAGATTCAAATCACCAGGAAGACATGATCTGAAAAGCGAACAAATGAGAATTATAGGATATTTCAATATCCTAGACTTTATATCCTGAAATAAAATAATAAGAAAAGAATATATTCCTAATGCATTATATCCTCTCCCTTGTAAGTATAGCATATTACACACTCATAAAAGAAAATCTACTCAACACAACTTAGCGGACTCTCAATTGACCATAACCCTAGGCTTTGATACCACCTAGACTTGACCTAAATTAAGGCCTAGTCATGACGGGTATCTCAAGTCCAACAAGAATCGAAAATAACCCCCAACACCAAAACCATCAACTACCTTACACCCATGTCGGATGAATTCTAAATATATAACAAGATAAGAGAATCTTGAAATTAAATATATTGTGATAGGTGTATAACCAAACCAACCAACGATCAAACCATCATAAGTCTATATTAGTCCAATAAAGCCTTTACCAAACTGAATATTAATAAATTATAGGTACATGCCCCAGACTATAGCCAAAATAATAGTATCCAATAGTCTATAACTCAAAAGGTAAAAATAATCCAGAAATAGATCCTTCTAAAGAATGAAAGCTCACCACTCCAAGTCGACTCTCGATCAATCCATAATCACTGAGGAGGAGAAGTATAAGTATGTCCAAATCCTGTATCGCATAGGGATACAACATTTAAAAATGGTTAGCAGAGTAAACACTAGCATGTAACTAAGGGATAAGGATAACGTAATTCCATGATCAACAGTTTCAAACTCATTCAAAATCCAATGCACAAAATCAAATATATGCATGCAAACATACATACATACATATATATATATATATATATACATATATATATATATATATAACATGTTGGAATAGGGAACAAGGCTTAACATGCACTGTAAAAATTTAACCTGGATTGTGTAGCTTAACTATCATATAATAGTACCCATGCGTTATATTATTCCCAACTCTCACCCCTGGTCGGGTCCCAGTGCGTGCAGCCGTACGAACCAGAAAAAAACCTCATATATATGCACACAAGTGACTAGAACCTCCTAACATATACTAAGATGACTTAAACACCCAATCATATAATGATTTACGAGGGACTTTAACCTCCCTAGTCATAAAATAATAATGAATGGAACTCAAACCTCCCTAGTCACTTTGACTCCGCGTCGGCAAATGTGGTTTTTAGTATCGATCACTCGAACTTCAATTTTCATGACTCATCTACACAACCCTTATTGAAGACCAATAAAAGCAGGTATCATACATTCTCACTTATTTAACCATATTTCACATTAAGTCATACATTATTCATATAGTTATACCAACTATACTTGCAAGGTAACAACAACATGCCAAAACAATTCTAATTAAATTGGAGAAAATAACTTTCTTTGTTCATTAATACAAGGTTTGGGGGACACCGACTCCTTTTGTTCTTTAAATCATGGCATTGTATTTCAAACACCTATTTGTATCATGCAATAGTTCAAGACTAATTCAATTTTACAAATTCCAACATGTCTTATGACTCAAAACTAATTTCACACTATGGGGTTGAGGTCATAACATCTTCAAAAGTCATAAGTTTGGGAAAATCCACAATTCCCTGATTTATGACCATACTCATGCCCCCACATGTTTAAAACCATATTTAAAGCATGAATAATCATAATTAAATCATGGAAAATCATTGTTCAACTAAAAGCATTAAAAAAAAACAACCCTTGTTTCAAAATCATTATAAATACCTTATGATCAATACTTTAAATCACATGCTTTCACAAAATTAACAATGAGGGAAGAGTAAAATGCCTAAAATAGTAAGATTTATGGAGAGAAACCACCCTTGTATGCCCTAATTAATCAACCTCTTGAAAACCCTAAGTGTTCTTGACCTTGAGGAATTTGAGAGTCTTGATAAGTTACTTTGATGTTTTTATGAATGCTAATGAAACCTTAAAGAGTTTATAAGACGTGGGTTTCAAGTTGGGTAAGAGGGAAAATGTCTAGAATTTCCTTAACTTAAAAGCTGAAAAAGTGCCTCCTTTGACTACGGGTCAACCCTTGACTCGTAACCAAGGCAACATACACTGCTAACCCAAATTGGACCCTATGACTCATAGGTTCCAGTCGTAGTCAACACAGAACCTAAATTGGAACTTATACTGGACACCCTACGATTATATCTAATGACTCATAATATATCTTTACGGCTTTTAGTGAGCCACTCGTAATCTGAGAAAAATCTAGCCAAAAACTTTTTGATTTGGTTACGACTTGTCCCAATGACTCGTTAAGACACCCTATGACTCATAGGGTCTAGTCGTAACTAGGGCAGCGAGGTCAAATCTCAAAAAAATTTCAAGGACCAAAATCTCAGGTGTTTCAATCTCCTTTCATTGTAGATGAACCTTTAGATTCAAGGACAAATCCTCTTAATGAAGGGGTGCATGATACTATCATGCTCTCTATAATGTGTGATCCGAATTAGTTGGTGCTCTAATGTGGGTACCGGATACCAGGTGAAATATCAAAGAAAAAAGAGTGTATATATGGTATGGAGGAATATTTATTTTAATTTTAAGATTGGTTGACTAAAGTATTTAGGAATATATTTTCTATAGAAAAAAAGTTACTTCTAAAATTTAGAAAAATAAATTCTTTGATGAAAAGAATTTTTATGTAATTTTGTTGATGGGGAGTGTAAATCTTGATGTTTGTAAAGAATCTTTAAGTAAGTTGTTGAAATCTTAGAGTATTATTGTTGAATTATTTTATGGGTCTGCGAAAAATTATGTATTTTGGGGGAAAAAGGATTAAAACTTTGAAGATTAATTGTTGAATTACTTTGTGTCTCTGCTTAAAATTATGATTTTTGGTGTAAAAAATTAAAACTTTGGGGTCTGTTTGAGGAATTGCTTTGTGGGTACACTGGAATTTGTGTTTTGTGGAGGAAAAAATAGCAAATTTGGAGTTTCACTATTGAATTGCTTTGTGGGTATGCTTAAAATTGTGTTTTTTTGTGGGAAAAGATTGAAATTTGGAGTTTTTTTGAATTAGCTTGGGGGTAGGGAGGGTGTGCGGGTGAAGAAGAAATTCACTTTTAAATATATATATATATATATATAATTATTTTTAAAAAATACTTTTTCTACGTGGCTCCGATGTGTCATTGACATGGCGCTAATGTGTGGCTGCATGTAATGTACTCTCCATTGTGAGAGTGATATTTTATCTTTAAGAAGGTATTTAATTCATTCGAAAGTTGTTTAGGTGGGTAAATAATCGTTTATAAAGTTAAAGTGCTTAAGTGAGTTTTGAGGATAAATTTATAGGTGTTTTGATGTATTTACTCTAATAATAATTATAATAATGATAACAATAATAATAATTTTTAAAAAAGTAGTAACATTAGTACGGAGTAGTAGTAATATAATAATAATAATAATAATAATAATAATAATAATAATAGAGGCAGTAGTAGCATTAATAGTAGTAGTAGTTAATGATGATGATGATGATAATGATGATGATGGTGAGGATGATGACGAGGATGATGATGCTGGAGATGATGATGAGGATGATGACGATGATGATGATGATGACGAAGATGACGATGATGACGATGGAAATGACGATGATACTTCCTTCGTTTCTAAATAAATTATTTTTAATCTTTTTATTTTGTCCCTACATAAATGGTGTTTTGAATTTATAGGAAGATAAAAATTTTGATTATGTTGGAGATACTATTTTGAATTATAGCACAAATATTGAATTGATAAGTAAAAAGTTAGGTTTAAAATTTACATTTAAAATGATATACATAAAAATTTTAATTGAAGAAAAGATAAAGATCACATCCAAAATTAATTTGAATATATATTTTTCAGTATGCAAATTGTATTAAGCTATTTAGAAACTTTTTAAACTTTTCAATCTAAATTAAAAAAGATTTAATAAAAATACTATTGAAAAAATAATCTTTGAAATATAAAGAGCTAACTTTATTAATTTATATGAGCTAGAGATAATGACTCTCTAAATAAGAAATAGAAATATATGGTATAGTTTATTTAGAACTTTTTTACAGCTCTCTTAAGCTTATCCTGGCAGATATTGCAATCTCATTGAGTAATTTTTTATTTTAGTTGAATTATTGGTGAACTTATTTAGCTTGATTAATCAAGGATTACCCATTTCTGGTTCTTGTTTCCTTAATTTTTCAAGCTAGGATTTTTGTTTGAGTTGTTAAAATAAATTGAGACATGAGAATTTTAGCCCCTTGTTGGCCGCTATTTCAACAACTTAGGTATTAACCCACATATCACTTTTCTTTTTTTCCTCTTGTTTAAATCCTATCAATCATGATCAACGAAGAAGACTCAATATTGAAACTAGAGCTCAACATTCCAAGCCTAGTTCTTCCCAAGCTCTATCTCCCCCCCCCCCCCCCCTTTTATATTCATCAAGTTAATTGGCCATAACTATTTTGCTTTTTAATGATGAGTTTTGGTAACAAGTCATGAGTTTTGTTCACATGTTATGACTTCTAATTTTTTTAATGTAGAAGATTTCCAATGCTTTGTTTCCTTAACATTTTGTTTCATCCATCTCATCATGACTCTACATTAATTTTTGTGATTTTCTAAAATCAGATGAAAAAGTTTGATAATCTTTAAGCTTTTGCAAAAATAATTATTTATTTACAATTCAACAAAATACATTTACCAATCTCTCCCGCACTTAAATCTTTGCTTCGAGTAAAGAAATGAGAGACTTGTTATAAACTAATAAAGAATAAAGAAGAAGAGTAGAGAGAATAGAGAGAGTGATTCTTATTACTTCTCTTGAGGGATGAGAGATCATAATATTTTCAATACAATGAACAAAACTCCTCTATTTATAGGAAAAATTTACTCCTAGTCTTAGTAAAAGACGGATGCTTCAAATCCTAATAGATATCAAAGTAGATCTTGATAGATCTTGATAGACATTAACTATAATGTAAATACATTTATAACACTCCCCCTTGAATGTCTAATTGGTAGATAATGTGCCTAGTTAAAATCTTACTAGAAAAAATCCAGTAGAAAAAAATCTAGTGAAGGAAAAAGAGTGCACATCTCTAATAATACATATTTCGGCTGGCTCATTAAAAACCTTACAAGAAAAACCTGGTGGGAAAAAATCTCATAAGGAAAAAAGAGTACAGCGCGCATTAAATCCCCCTAATGAGAACATCCTTGACCTTTGCATCTCGATCTTGTGAAACATCTTATTAAAAGTTGCAATTGGAGAAGATTTGGTGAATAAATCAGTCACATTGTCAGTTGAACGAATCTGTTGCACGTTAATATCATTATTCTTTTGTAGCTTATGTATGTAGAAAAGCTTTGGCAAAATGTGTTTCGTTCTATCTTCATTTATGAATCCTCCCTTAAGATGTGCTATGTATTCTAAATTATCTATGTATAAAATTATGGGTAGATTGTCATATTTCACACCACATTTTTCTCTAATGAGATGTATCATGGATCTCAACCATACATATTCTCAGCTTGCATCATGAATAGCTATTATCTCAGCATGATTCGATGAAGTGGCTATGATAGACTATTTTGTATATCTCCAAGATATGGCAGTACCACCACATATGAACACATAGCCTATTTGAGATCGAGCTTTATGCGGGTCAGATAAGTACCCAACATCAGCATGACCAATAAGATCGGGACTGCACTCTTTAGAATAAAACAAGCTCATGTGTTT
The DNA here is from genome assembly GCF_002878395.1 of Capsicum annuum. Taxonomy (NCBI): domain Eukaryota; kingdom Viridiplantae; phylum Streptophyta; class Magnoliopsida; order Solanales; family Solanaceae; genus Capsicum; species Capsicum annuum. The sequence continues at coordinate 123,907,333 of NC_061117.1, forward strand.
TATCTCATTTTGATGTCTCATAGTAGGAGCAGAAATATACGTTTCTAATAAATTGACTGAAAAGGCTATAGGCCCTGTAGTATTTGCAAGGTACATGAGTGCATCAATTTAACTAAGATATGGTACTTCATAACCAATCTTATTTGATATATTTTGAATTTTAGCAAATAATCTATTAATTTGAAAACTCTCCAAGAGTTCCAATGATGTTCAAGCAATAAGCTTATACAATAAGTTTCCCAGAAACTTTTATATGCTTCAAGCAGTTTGAATCCTTAAAAGTTTTCGCATAAGTTTTGTCAAGTGACAATATTCAACATTTCATTAGTGACATCTCGAAGTGTCTGGACTGCAAATCAAATAAGTTTTACGCTTACCAAAATGCATCCTTTCATCTCACTTGATAAATATTTCTACGTCAGCATACTTAAATAAACATAGAATTCAGATCCTCGTAATCTTTCACAATATTACACCAATATTGTGCCAAAGATATTGATGATATATCATTTTGTATCGGTTCACAATGCGACATAATATTTTGAGATCTCATCACTTCATTATTTTCAGGTACATGAACTTCTCATAAGATTTCATGAAGTGGTATGTCGTAGGCTCTTCAAGAGTTCATTGCCTTCTTATTATGATTATTTGCTCCTTATTTTTCAAGAACTATTTCATTTGGAACCGATCAGTCTACCACACTTCACGTATGCATAGACTTTGTCCTTTAGAAACACAAAATAAGAGCACTTGCTCTTAATATGAGATGCTTTCAGCATTTGACTTGAATTATCTTTTGGATGAGGCTATGGTGATAATTCCTAACATATTTCATAGCGCTTATAATCTCCCCCTTATGTTAGGAAAACTATCATACATCCTCTACTTCTTTGAGGAATCCATCTTTGTGCATTATGGTATATTAATTAATCGTATACCACACATCAAAATTATTAGATGAAATAATTGGTTCCCGACTTTGAACCAATTGAGAGGGAAGAAATAATTATAATTTATTAGTCTAATACATACAAATGATATTGCAATATATCATATTTTAGACCAATACATGAAGTTTTGTTCTCATTAATAATAGTTTTGCTATTTATCGAAGGCATTCAATGCCAAACCATCATCATCAAGGAAACATTCTTGATTGCACAATCTGAAAATTATGTTCTTAACTCAATTTTATTAAGCAAGCAACTTTATGAATGTCAAACTGCAGGTTGACAATAAATGTACATGTGATCATCTTATTGATGCATCTTTTCAACATATCACATGACATATGAACGGGTCCTTATTCACCTTATATAAATTTCAAATTTGAAGGGACCCAATCCCAATATTAGTTGATCTAACCAACTTATCGTGAGAACAAACGACATAAACAATTCTTGAAAAATATTCTTGTTCTTCAATTCATACACATCTTTGAGATGTCACAATCGTTCATATCAATTTATGAACTTTTATTCTAGTAAACTCCAAGTTTACCATGACATGTACTTTTTCTTTAGTAAATTTCAGATTTACTATTACATGAATAAATTTCAGATTTACTACTTCAAAAGTAGATTTCAAAATTATTCAACCTCTTTTAGAGGTGAGTTGTGATACAATCACAATCAAGTGCATGTTTGCATTAATAAGTTTCTTATTCCCCAGAAATGGATTATAATCGTGCCTTAAGCCTATCAAATTATGATAGCTTATAACTTCTTTCAAGATTTTGCTACTTCAGAAGCAAATCGAGGCATACATATGATGTAGAGAATTTTTTCTATCATATCTTATGATCATAATATGCGTGTGAAAATATCATCACTTTTGATGATCATAATCATAATGTCCCTTCACGCTTATATTCGTGCATTCAATCACTTGTCTCATTTCAGACATATTATGTACTGTTGCCACATACACCTCAAGAATGAAGTAAGTTGTCATATTTTAGACTAATCATATATTGCTACCACATTCACTTCATGGAATGGAGCATATTCAATGGGTCGGATTTCATGACTTTTCACCAAATACCCATTATTTTGCCTTATCCATCATAATATCATTAATATGGTGCATTGAGATTCAAACTCAACGTCGTATACATATACAGGTGTCTTAGGCATAAATCAATGGGACTTGAACCCAACATATTATCATCCCTTTTGATAATATTGTTCTTGAGGAATAAATTTAAAACATAAATGGTTCTAAACTAATTATTTTTCCTCAGATCGAACAATATTTATATTATTAGTAGCAAAAGACAGATTAACATAAGGAATCACTAACCTTTAAATTACCTTTAGATTTATAATCTCACCTTGTTTGGTAGAGTCTGACACTCGAAATGAAACTTTTCATCACATATTCAGAAAAGCTTTAATGCGCTATTATGCTTGCAGGCAAATCTTTCAAAAGTTAGAAAGTTGGGAGTTTTAAGCTCTTTAAAAGAAGCATATCGTAATGAACACTAGCCAGATGTGGGCTACAAGATCCTGCTTAGCATACACTATACCTCAAATTGTATTAACCGAATGCATACTTTTAAATTTCAACCAACTGCTACTTATGGGCTATGTCATAGTGAAATATAAATTAAAAAATAAGGTACAAACAAAGAATTATGGAGTACAATAATCAAAGAAAATAATATAATTGTGACCATTAGTAGTTGACCCACTCTCTGCATAAAGGAATTGACACTTTTTTTATGTAAGTGAATAACTTGGCAGCTGGTGGCAGCAAAGTTCATGAAAAATTTTGTTTTTTTTACGACAACGTTCAACATGTGAATGATTTGCTAAGTATCAAGCATGATTTGCATCATATTAAAAAGATGGCTTTTCAGTTTTTAAAAATTATATCACATAATAAATTGATGTTATAAAATCCTACTGAAAGATCATGTAACATGATTCATGTTCAAGTACGTGGATAATTAGATATATACCAATATCTATTTTATTATGTAAAACAGTAAAAGAAAACAAAATAGCAAAAGATGGATACAAAGACTCCCCTTAACCATGAGCAAAGCTTGGCTTTTTAGGATTGACCCAAAATGGTACATGTCATACCATACCAAAAACCTCAAGTTTACCATCGATTGAAGTAGACATTCCAATTAGTTAGAGACTCGTGCTGATAACGTGTTATAAACTAATAAAGAATAAACAAGAAGAGTAGAGAGAATAGAGAGAGTGATTCTTATTACTTCTCTTGAGGGATGAAAGATAATAAGATTGTCAATACAATGAAAAACCCCTCTATTTATAGGGAAAATTTACTCCCTAGTCTGAGTAAAAGACGGATGCTTCAAATCCTATTAGATATCAAAGTAGATCTTGATAGATCTTGATACACATTCACTATAATGTAAATACATTTATAACAAGACTGATTTTTTTACCAAAAAAAAAAGTTACACATTTATAAATAATCAAAATTCAAAGATCGCACCTGATACTCCAATTCTTTTGAACTTTTAAGAATTTGCTTTGTTTATACCTCCAATCTGCAAATGTTACTACTAGAGATATTTGATTTAAAACAATGAAAACATGAATTGTTCGAAGATAAAGTTCAATAAATTATAGGCTTGTCTTTCTTGTCAATCTCCATTAATTTAGATCAATAGTGACTTTAGATCTTTTGTTGGCTCGTAATGTTAGACTAAGGGTTTTTATTTTTTTGGTTTCCCAAGGTATCCCCACAGCCGGCAGCCGTGAGACTAATCCTCCGTTCTTCGATCAGCGCATTTTCCTGTAGGGAACTGGCCACAGAGTTTGCTCCATTCGCCAGAGGCGGGTTAGACTAAGGGTTGGTATAATACACGAATATTTTAAGAGTGACTTTACTTTTTCATAGATTCCCATATATATATATACTAGACATTGAAGGGTCAGTGCAGTATATGTTATTTTTTATCTCAATTTATGTGACACAAATATAATTTAGATAATTAATTATTAAAATAATTTAAATTTTTAATTATTATAATTTATAATACTTTTTCTTCTATTCCAATTTAAGTGATACTGATATAATTTTAAAAGTCAACCTATGTGGCACTAATATAATTTCGATAATCAATCAAATGTTTTATGTTTGACATATCATTTTGTATCTATTTTATTAAATATTATTAATTTTCTAATGCGACCATAATAATTAATTAGGGGGTGATACAATAAAATCACGCTTGAAGAAGCGAAGAAGACATGTCTTAAATAACTTATAACAACTAATTGATATAATAAAATTACTGTAAAAATTACTTGTAAAGAAAGCATAAATGGGCCTCATATAAAACATCAAGTTAATTTTAAAAATCAAATATTAATTTATTATTTTATGTCTATTTTATATTTTTTATTAAATATTATAAATTTTAATACTTAAATAACCTATAGTAATTAATTAGGGGTAATATAGTAAAATTACATTGAAGCAGCTGGAGAAATCAACACAAGCAGGCATGTCGAAGATGTCGCTAATTATTAAGTAAAGATATATATATATAACTCGATGTTGCTCATAAAGACAATACGGAGAGTTTAATTAATATAACCATCTTTTCATTGCATTACTAGCAGTACCTTGATTTATTATTTTTTTTCATTTTTCTTTAGCTTCCTCATGAAATATTCGTTTAAAAGGAAAATATATATTTCATCATATGCGTATATGCAACTTTTTATCTTTTTAATTTTAGACACACAGTCACAAAAAAGAATAAAAAGTGTATCTGTATACATACATACTTACATACATATATATACATATATATACATACTAGTTTCACGAGATCCGTGCTAAGCCCAGGCTCAGACTCAAAGTATAAAACAATAATCTTAATTTTAAAAATATAATTTATATTATATTTTTCTTACTTTATAATAAGTATATCTAATGATCTGTTAAACAAGTCTTGTTAATAAGTTTTCATAATTATTAGAGTTGTTAATCACATAATTGGATAATTTCAAATAAAAAATATTATTTATGAGGAAGAAGATCTTACGAGAATTAGAATATATCAAAACGCTACAAGCAATTCAATATTTTATATAATTAAATAATTAAAATATTTAATAATTATTCTTCGATGAAGATCATAAATAGGAGAAAATAATAATATTTTTATAAAATTTGCGAGTATTTATTTTCTTATTTAAAGAAAAAAATAAATTTATTTTGATGTTTATTGAGTTTTAATTTCCCTCAAAATTTTAATGGCAATAGTTTTTGCCAATTACATTTTTTTTCATCTTATAGAATCATCTGGATAGAAAATCAATGCTTTCAAGTTTATACTATAATAATTATAACCTCAATTAAGAGCTTTTATATAAATTAACTTAATAAGAATATATAAGATTGTTAAATGATAATTAAACTATATTAATAGATTACTCCATTCGGTCTATTTCCTAATTATGTTTATTTTTTACACGCACAAGAGTAATCTATTCGTTTCATTTAAATTATTGTTTTATAGTTTTCATGTCCATTATGAGAAACAATAAATATTTAAAATTAGCTTGAATTTTTTTTTGAGTTAAAGTGACTATTAATCTAAAATGAAGGAAATTTTGACTAAATAGTAATCTAACATGTGGCAAGAAGAAACCAAATATAAAAACCCAAGTGGAATGGCTTTAACAAAGGAAATAAGGGCGAAAATGAAAATGTGTAATAAAAACACTATTAATTGCAATGTGTACTAATTTCATTTCACCGAAAAATTGAAATACCGAAAAAGCCCTTATGAGGACTACTAAAATCTCAAGATCCTCTCTTATATATAATATGGAGATCATCCAAACATCTTTTGTCAAAGGAAAAGACATGTGGTTAGTCTTTCAAACTTTCTCTAATCTGAGATGTAGAAGCTCTAAATGGAGATCTAACAATATAATCAATAGGGGATATGTAAGAAGATGTTGATATTGTTAGTCTCGATGATGATGCTATACGCAAATCATTATCCCTATTAAGTAGAGGCAAAGAATCAAAAAATCTTATAGCAGTGAACGGAACTACTTTATTATCTTTTTCAATTTGGAATGATTGTTGGGGAGGGAGCATTGATGTAGTGATTTCCCCTGTAGCTAGCTTAAATCCCTAGCAATCATAGAGATATAATGATATACATACTCAACCATGAACCATGGTACAAAAGAAATTAGTTTGTTATGCATAGAAAGATCAGCATAGAATTCTTCCCGAAGAGCAAATTTTTCTTCTTTATTGATTTTGAAAAACTATTTTTGAAATAATTCCCATCATGCTACTTTTAGGTTATTATCTGAAAATGATTTTGCTGCATATAAGGAATCATGTAGATTCATGCTTATTGGTTTAGTGAAAGTTTTTTTTAAACCATTAACCCTGAGAGGTTTGCTTGAAAGCTTTATTGTAGCTTTACGAGATGGAAGAAGTCAAGATTGGAAAAAGTATCTTATAGGGTTTGTCCAAACAAGCATGTCTTATTACCCAGTTTATTTCAATACTTATCCTAATCTACAGATTTCTCTTGGTGATGAGAATTCGTCAAATGCTTTAATACTAAACATTAAATTGCATGATTATAATTATATGTCAGGAACTGAGGTAATATGTATTTGTTATAGAATATATTATAAAACCCTGTCCACATTAAATCCTATGTGTAAAATGATGAATTTAATGAATGACACCATTCTGATGGAAATTAATTTTGTAGGTCTAAAGTTGTTACCAGAATACCTATTAAATGGGATGAAATTGACTTTCCAAAAGAATGGATCCTAGAGAATGCAGCCCCTCCTCAAAATAATCATAATAGCGAGATTTTAGAAGAAGAACAGGCCGCTGATGGCACTGTAAATATCAAATTTTCTGATTCTTTGCCTCTACTTAATAGGGCTGATGATTTGCGTACAACATCATCATTGAGACTAACAAGATCAACATCTTCTTACATATCCCCTGTTGATTATATTGTTAGATCTCCATAATATTACTATTGCAGTTTCTGATATGGATCCAACTGAATCCGAAATGGAATTTTCCACAGGTTTAAAATGAATTACAACAAAATTGATTTTAGTCCAAGATCACCGGTGAGAAAAAAGATCTCATAGGAGTTCTTGAAATCTAGATGAGAATTATTTTGAGAATGATTTTTCTAAAGTTTCAATAAAGAAGAAAAATATGCTCTTCAGAAAGAATTCTATGCTGATTTTTTTGTGCATAACAAAATAATTGCTTTTGTACCATGGTTCATGAATAAGTACGTAGATCATTATATCTCTATGATTGCTAGAGATTTTAAGCTGGCTACTGGGGAAATCACTACATCAGTGCTTCCTCCCTAATAATTATTCCAAATTGAAAAAAATAATAAAGTAGTTCAGTTCACTGTTTTTGCCAAGCTAATTAAGAATGATACTATGCTTAACACAGCTTAAAATGTCAATATGATGTTGAAACAACATAACTATGCTAATATGTATATCAGTATTTTAGGAGAACAAATTGTTTCCTTACATGAAAAAATGATAAGGTCATATCTGAATTGCAAAGGATAGAGCTTAGTGGAACTAAGCATAAAGACCAAGAGGTTACTACTACTACTACCAATATTCAGCCTCCTCCTGAGATTAAGAATTTCAGGCTGAATAATGACTTTAAAAATATAGAGAAGTTATTAGCAGAAAAATTTAATGGATTATGAATATATCTTATCCATGATAATGATATCACATCAGAGGACAATGCTGAGCATGTTAGTCCATATGAGATTAAGAAAATCTCAGACAAGTTTTCTAGGAAGCCGACCCAAAAATTGATTTATTATCTGAGGCTACTCCTCAAGATGTATTATTTGAGGAACAAGCATTGTATGTTCCCCATAGTTTTAGATGTGATAAAATCTGTGAATGGAACGTAGATGGCGTATCTGACAGGCAAATTTCTATGATGGGACATAGAATGTTAATGTAAAGTACAATTTACAAGGCTAACCCTGACATAAATGATAGGGGCATAGCAGAAATAATTACTACTAGATTTACTAGTCAGCTTAAAGGCCGGTGGGATAGTTACTTAATCCTAGACCATAAGGAGAAAATAATGAGTGCAGTCAAAAAAGAAAGCAATGGCTCCAAAGTAATGAACATTGTTTATACATTTATTACTAATATTACTAAGCACTTCTCTGGAAGATGGTCAGACAATAATAAAACTATTAGGACATTTATCCAAAAACTTAGATACAAGACTCTAACATCTTGTAGGTGGTATAACAATGTTTTCCTGTCAAGAGTCATAGTTTTACCTGAGAGTAATAATCCATACTGGAAGTCTAAGTTTATAGATGGTCTTCCCATGTTATTTGCAAAAAAAGTTAGGAAAACCTTTCGAGGACCTGATGTAAGCATAAATTATAACGCTTATACCTACGGAAAACTTATAAAAGTTTGTACTTAGGAAGGATCAGCTTTCTGTAATGAAATAAAGCTAAATTGTCAATTTAAAAATTATCATCTTAATAAAAGACGACTATTAGGCGAGTTCCATGAACAATTTGCCATGGATGTTCCTTAGAGTTCTAAAGAAACCTTTACGTACAAGAAAAAGAAATTCGCAGAAGACAGAAAGTCAAAGAGAATAGAGAAGAAGACCAAAAGAAAAAAGGCTTACAAATCTTGTGAAAAGTACAAAAAAGCCAAAAAGACTAATTCCTGCTACAGATGTGGTAGAGTTAACCATTTTGCAAAAGACTGCAAATGATTAAGAGTCTTACTCTGGATAAAGAGATTAAAGATTCCTTGTGTAAAATATTGATTAATTCCTCTCCAAAAAATTCTAATTCGGATCATACTGATAATGAGGAAAATGGTTCCACAGAGGAGGACCTGCACGCCCTTCATAATGAAGACTACATGTCTTCTAAAGATGAATGTCTTCCTTGTCAACAAGGGCAACCTTGTGAAGATGAAGAAGATAAAAATGTTTTGTATAACCTTATCTCTCAATTTCAAGATATAGAAATAAATGTCTTGAAAGATGACAAATTAGCAACTCTTCTCAAAATGCTAAAAACTTTGGGAAATGAGGATAACAAACCATCTACTAGTTATTCTCACACACAATAAAAACCTCCCTTGATTTCTTCCCAAGAAGGTCCTTATACTATGGCGGAAGTAAACAAACTTTTGAAGGAAAGGCAACAAGTTGTTGAGATACCAGCAACAACTCAAGATCTTAAGAAAGTGATTGAATACCTCAAAAAGGAAATAGCCTTACTTAAGAATCACAATTTGGTTTTAGATAAAAGGGTTTCTACTCTAGAACACCCTACTACAGTACCTAATGAAATAAGCCATTATGATTCTTTACTAGAAGAAGATTCTTCAGGCACTTGAAGCTGTTGCTCAAAAATATTTTTCTGCAAAGGTAACTCCTTTAATTGACTATAATTATAAAAAAGAGTTTACAACTCTCGTCGATAGCGGGGCAGGCTGTAATTTCATCAGAGAAGGTCTGATACCTTCAAAATATTTTGTCAAGATCACTCATGTTGTTAGAAATGCTAGTGGTAATAAAATGGGTGTAGAATATAAGATCTCCAAGGCTTTTATTTGCCAAGATAAGGTTTGCATGCCTGAAGCCTTTGTTCTTATTAAAGATATTACTGATGATATCATTTTAGGAAAACCCTTGTTTCGCCATATATATCCCATAACATGGTGGGATGAAACAGGTGTAATGAGAACTTTTCAAAACAAACCTATTAAGTTTGAATGGTGTGAACCCACATACACTAGATATTTAAATTTAGTAAAAGAAAGAATTCTTTCTAAAAATAAGCAATTAGAGTTTTTGAAAAAAGAAATTTGCAGTTTAACTATTGATCAAATACTTCAAAACCCAAAATTGGTTGAGAAGATTGAGTTTTTGAAAAATTAGTTTTCTATTGATATATGTGGAGATCATCCAAACATCATTTGTAAAATAAAAAGACATGTGGTTTGTCTTCCTTATGAGGATAGTTTTCAAGAAGAAAATATTCCTACAAAGGCAAAAACTTTCCAAATGAATGACGCATAGTTAGAATTATATAAAAAAGAAATTGATTCTCCTTTACATAAAGACCTCATAAGACTTTCCAAATCTCCCTAGTCATGCACTGCTTTTTATGTTAGCGAACATGCTGAATAGGAAAGAGGTATACCCAGATTAGTTATAAATTATAAACCACACAACAAAGTCCTTAAATACATCAGGTATCAAATTCTGAATAAAAAGGATTTGTTAGATAGATTGCATGATGCTCTTATATTTTCCAAATTTTATTTGAAATCAGGTTACTGGTAAATCCAGATAGTAGAAGCATACAAATATAAGACTGCTTTTAATGTTCCAATGGGACAATTTGAATTGAATGTAATGCCTTTTGGACTGAAGAATGCTCTTAAGAATTCCAGAATATAATGAATGAAATATTCATGCCTCATAGCAAATTTATAATTTCTTATATAGATGATATTTTGGTATTCTCAAAAACCATAGAGACACACTTCAAATATCTAGATTTGTTTAAGAAGATAATTAAACAAAATGGCTTAGTGATATCAAAGCCAAAGATGTTGTTGCTTCAGACAAAGGTCAGGTTTCTTGGCCACAATGTTGATCAAGGGAAAATTATCCCTATAACCATAAGTATTGAATTAGCTTCTAAATTTTCTAATGATATAACAGACAAAACCCAGTTGCAAAGATTTTTGGGATATCTGAGTTATATATCTCCTATTGTCCAAGATTTGACAAAGGATACAACTAACTTGTATGATAGGATGAAAAAAAGTCCTAATACATGAACCAAAAATATACTCTTGCAGTGAAAAATATTAACGCAAAGGTTAATAACCTACCTTGCCTTACTTTAGCAACTCCCAATTTAGATAAAATTATTGAGACTGATGCCTCAGATATAGGTTATGGAAGAGTTTTAAAATAGTATTCCCCATAAGATAAACGATCCGATATTTTCCAGTTTTATTCTAGAAAATGGAATGATAGTCAAAAAAATTATTCCACAATAGCTAAAGAAATTATTGCTATTGTTAAATGTGTATTAAAATTTCAAGGTGATCCATATAATAGGAAGTTTTTGATAAGAACCGATTGCCAGTCTACTAAATTAATTTTTAATAAAGATGTAAAACATGATGTTTCTAAGCAAATGTTTGCAAGATGGCAAGTACTGTTAGCCCCATTTGATTTTGAAATTCAATATTTGAAAGGGCCAAATAATAGTCTACCCGATTTCCTTACTCGTGAATTTTTTAACAGATGTTTTCTATTGTGATATACACGATGGCATCATAGGCATCCTCATACAGAGGAAGGGGAGGAAGAGGTAGATCAACCTCGACTAGAGGCAGAGAAAATATTGTCTAGGCCCAAATTGGAAATCAAAGGCTTATTGCCTCGAACATCGCAAATTGAAGTTTAGGTTCATCAAGTATGAATACAGAAGAACAACTGTATCAACAATTTTTGGATTTTAAGAAATCAAAATCCAAAAGGCAAGAGGAATCTGATGTTCCTTCATATGCTAGGTCCTTAAAAGAAACTAATGAAAATATTGAGTTGTATGAACACAACAAAGAAGAAGAAGTGATATTACTTCTTGAGCGCCATGATCTCAGACGGAAAGATAATGTAACGCCCCGAGATCCCATCCCGAGACGTCACATGGTGCTTATAACTCCGAAGGACCACAAGCTAACCCTTTACTGATATCTATATCTGTATACTACATAATATCTGAAATAAATGTGAAAACTAGCCATAAGGTTCAACACATCTATGAATACTCATATTACACAAAACTGAATACTAATACATCCGTCTGAAAAGCCTCTAAACTGTCTGAACTGTGGAGTTGATGGGATAGGTCCCCAACTAACTCCATCAACTGAAAATAAAAAAAGTCTGAAACAATAATAGTAAATTGAGATTCATCCTCAAAAGAAGAGGACTCACTGCTACTACTGCTGACTGGGACTAAACTGCTGAGAATACTCTGGATCCTGTGCCTCTGAACCTATGGTGTCAAATAAAACACCATAACGCAAATGCGTCAGTACAGGAATGTACTAAGTATGTAGATGAGGTAGGCTAATGCAAGGGCTCATACATGCGCAATATCTAAACCAAATAATCATGAAGATGCCGCATGAGAACACATACATAAATGCACAGAACATAAATACAATCATCACAACTCTAGATACTGAAACTCGGATACCACCTTACTGCAGACTGAACTCATTACTAAAATTGAGATACTGAATCACTGACTCATCTGATACTGATAACTATGGATCTGGATATACTTACATCAAGGACTGAACTTTGAGCTTACTATTTCAACTGACAGAATTAGAGATCAACTTTTCTAACATATTATTCCGGAGCAATTCTAAATGATGAGAAGTATGATTATGTCCGAATCTGGAAACATAAATACTTGATAGAATCTGAGATGAAGATCAAGCCTATCTGACGGGGGATCTCTAGATATGATAATAAGAATACTCAGCATGGTTTAAGACTGAGATCAAGCCTATCTGATGGGAGATCTCTAGATAAGATAATAAGCATCTGTATATGAGACCAAGACTATCTGATGGGATGGTCCATGAATCAATGGAATTATCTGAGTTCTTTATAGAGATGGATGACCATATCTGACAGTCCTGATTTCTTAAGATAGATACTAAAACTAAAACTGTGGGAAGTAGTTACGTAACCGACATGACCCAACCTACAATAGGTGGGGTCCAACTTGTGACCCCAGCTAGAAGGGTGTCAATATTGTGCCACGGGTAAAGACCTTTCTGTTCAAGCCTCTCTGGCGGGATGACCCTCGTCGGAAGTCGGCCTGAGATAATATAATAATCAAACCTCTCTGACGGTGATAGCCTCTACTGACGGGAGACTCTTGCATCCTGCGCTAGTTACGCAGTTTTGGAGTTCAGGGATTTCTTCTAACGACTCGGCCTCTTTGATGGGAGAGCTGTCATCCCTTTTCTCGCTCAGTGCTAGCTTCTACTCCCAACTGAAAGACTCTGAACTGAAATCTTAACTAAATACAACTGAACTAAATCTGATACTGATCATGTTTCTCAAAAGATCTGACTGAGTTACGATTAGATTACTTAGTTTTGTAGCTGATGAAAAAGGTATCAAATCATGGTATCTGACTAACGATGCAGAGCTTGAATAGATTACTTAAATAGCTTCTAAGATTAGAATTGAATCACTTGAATACTATTAGATCTGAGTTGATTACAGGACTGAGGCTAGATTACTAGCGATACAGAGATTACAGAGATAACTGAGATTACTGAGCTTTCTTAAGTTCTGCACTTGTCTAAGGATACAGAGTCCGATAGTTTACTGAGAGAATCATGGCTCGACTGGAGTTATCAAGAAACTGACATGGGCTCTAGACAACAGCTCTATTATTGGGTATAAATACCACCAAGACTCGATAGCATAAAAGTAAAGCATAATCATTCATTCATTATCATAATCATTCATGTATTATCACAATCATTCATGCATCATCACAAGTATTTATTAAGATATCACCTCAAGCATTTAAGGATCTCAAACCTCTATTCATCACCATAATTACTATAGAGTTAATTCAAGCAATTAGAAATCATCAACATATACTCTTGTAGAGAAAATATGCTATTAGATTATACCCCATTCAAGAAGGTATTACATCAAGTACTTCATACCTATATCAGTCTTGACACCTGTTTGGGTATCACATGGCTTGGGGAAACTTCATACTATCATGTCACAACTTACTTTCTAACCACTTTACATGTATTAAAAACTTAGCATATATCAAAGAGCACATAATCGGGGAATTTACAACTATCATATCTCGACTTGTTCACTAAGGTCTATAAATAAACACTAGACATGACCAATTTTACACGTACTTAGGGATTTCATGCTATTTGGCACATTTCACTCACTAGGGCATTTTATCAAACACTAGGCATGCATAGACTAGCTCACAATTTGGAGTTTCATATTCAACATACTATAATGGCTCTTATGCTTTACCTAATCTCTTTATCAAACCTATTCTACACCCGAAAGTCATGAACACATCACATGCAAAAATAATTTCCAGAGGGTCTATCACAAACATCATATGAATTCCACATACTAGGGTCAAAGCTCATAAATTTTGTAGGTAAACATAAATCAAAACTCAACAACACATTAAACATCAATTTCAACTCATACAAATCATTAACAACTCATAAACGTAAAAATCTTTTAGTATTAAAAAGGGTTCTTGATCTTCTTGGATGAAAGGGACCCAAGAATCAATATCTACATAGCTTAACCTTTTAAATAGGATGAATTCTAATGCTTAAGAATCTAACCGCACTTGTAATAAATGATTCTCGAAGCCCACACTATGACGAACTTGATTCTTCAAAAAAGCTTGAAGATTTATGGATGAATTTTGGAAGATTAGGGTTCTTGATGAAACCCTAATTAGATATTCTTGAGAGAATTGGAAGAGAAAAATGATGAAATTAGGGTTTTGGAAGTGGGTTCTCATATTTATAGAGGCTCACAAAAGGTAGGAAATGACCAAAATACCCTTGCAAAAACATCTCTAAATTGCTGAAAAAAATGGCTGACGACATTTGTGACAATCCGTCACAAAATGTCGTCACAATAGGCCATTAGAAATGTCGTCAGAAATGTGACGGGCCATCAGAAATGTCATCTCACATTTCCCAGCTTGACATCCTGGAGTAAAATAGGTATAACTCTTTGATTCGATATCAGTTTTGGATGAAATTGGTATCGTTGGAAACATAATTCAAAGAGATTTCATTTGATATATAGTAGTTCCTCTAATTCTATATATACAAGGAGTTATGGTCAATTGAAGTAGACATAAATTTTGACGGTCACTAAAACTGGAACGATAGGAAAGTTCACAACTCGACCATGAGTTAGGGGACCTCTATGATCTTAATTCATGCTCAAATAGACTCCCACATGATTCAAAGTATTTCATACTTGGGGGGATATTTTTGAAACATTTAAACTCAGATTTTCACTTTACCAAATACGCTCTAAGGCTCAGAATGAAAGAGGATTTTGCGGGGCATTACATTATCTCCCCTTGAGAATGTTCATCCTCGAATGTCACTTGATAGACTGAGAATATGGATCTACAGAACTTACTCAAGAAATGGAAACATCTCAGATCAGGTCTACACAACTGGAACGACTGATATATTGAATTCTCACACTGGGCATGCATAGTTGATGCATGGAATACTCGACTGATGATACTTATAGCTGAATTCTCATAATACACATGCATATCTAATGCATAGAATCATAACTGGGATGATCTCATGAATACATGACAGAACACACGCTGACAAGCTAAACTATTTCTACTAAATGCGCATATCTAATGAATGAATGTTTGGCTAAGCAAACTTTTCAAAGCACGACTTGACAATACAACAATGACTGATGCTAACTTTATAAAGAAAATCTGAACATGCATCGGGATGATTCTAATGGCATGAAATATCATAATACTATGGGGTATCTCACCCTTGGGACTCTATGTCCCTCTAATCACACTTCGCTGAAATACTTGGGCGGTGCGGGGCACCTACAGACTGGGTCGTAATTGACCGATCAAGATCAGAAACTCATGCATGACTCGTGCTAACATATAAGATCAAAATGGAAGAAAATGATCTATCAATATATGTCATAAAGAAGAAGGGATCATAACATACTCAAGTCTACTTTAGGGAATCCTTCCCGATTAAGGCGAGCCTAAAACGCATAAAGTCTACCCCTTTGAGTCAGCACTCTACATTCTCTCCTTCTATGGAATTACTCACCACACCCAAAAAATACATCACTACCATCTCTACACACACCCATATGGTGCCTACACACTCTTTACAATGCGGATGGGTACGAATACCAGTAGCACTACTCTGGGCTTTGGAGGTTGGTGCTCTCTCAAATCTGACACCCCCAAACACAGGTGTGGGTATACTAGCTGAAGATGGAGCTGCAACTAAAAATTTTTGACCATACTGAGAACTACTACAACCTTGAGACCCTGACTGCGGGAAACCTCGACTACCTACCTTGGCTCTCTTACTCACTCTCTCTCCTTCTTTTATTTTATCGGCCTCAATTTGTTGTGCATCCATCATTAGCCTAGAAAGATCCATATCTCTATTGAGCATGGCAGCTCTACACTCTTTCAACACATAACTCGACACCTCAGACAAAAACTTACTCATACTCGCTCTAGGGTCAGCTATCAAGTCGGGAACATACTTAGCTAATTGGTTAAACTTAAGACAATACTCTTTCACGGTCATGGATCCTTACCTACTACTGACCCAAAGAATTTGGGCGGGTTCATTTTCATGAAGCTTCTAATCCTAGCTGCGGCAAAATTCCCATCTTGCTGAGGTGGGACTGCAGCCTAACGGTTTCCATTAACATTAGTCACATCTTGGGCTAGCACCTGGAAAGCGGCCCAAAACTCTGTATATGACACACTCTCATTCTCAGGATCTACTGGCTGAGGGGTCTGATCATTAACCCCACGAACAAAATCTCTGCGAGGAGGCATACTCTGTAAATAAAATAATAAAATGGATTACACTGAGGATCAACTTGAGCTCATGCTCACTCACACGAAATAATCACTGAAAGAAGGGAAACTGCTACTAAGAGCATCCTGTAGCCTATTATACATAAATGTGGCATGCTACACACCCATGCACAAGACTATACTCGATGCGGTTTTTCAGACTCCCTAGGATACTCTTGAACCTTAGGCTCTGACACCAAGCATGTAACGCCCCGAGATCCCATCCCAAGACATCACACGGTGCTTATGACCCTAAAGGACCACAAGCTAACCCTTTACTGATATCTGTACCTGTACACTGCATAATATCTAAAATAAATACAAAAACTAGCCATAAGGTTCAACACATCTATGAATACTCATACTACAGAAAACTGAATACTAACACATACATCTGAAAAGCCTCTAAACTATCTGAACTGTGGAGTTGATAGGACAGGTCTCCAACTAACTTTATCAACTGAAAATAAACAAAGTCTGAAACAATAATAGTAAACTGAGATTCTTCCTAGAAAAAAGAGGACTCACTTCCACTACTACTGACTGGGACTGAACTGCTGAGAATACTCTACATCCTATGCCTCTGAACCTATGGTGTCAAATAAAACACCATAATGCAAATACGTCAGTACAGGAATGACTGAGTATGTAGACAAGGTAGGCTAATTTAAGGGCTCATGCATGCACAATATCTAAACTGAATAATTATGAAGATGTCGTATGAGAACAAATACATGAATGCACAGAACATGAACACAATCATCATAACTCTAGATACTAAAACACGGATACCACTTTGTTGCAGACTAAACTCACTACTAAAACTGAGATACTAAATTACTGACTCATCTGATACTGATAACTGAGGATCTGGATATACTTACATCAAGGACTGAACTCTGAGCTTACTATTTTTGACTGACAGAATTAGAGATCAACTTTTCTAACAAATTATTCTGGAGCGATTCTAAATGATGAGAACTATGATCATGTCCGAATCTGGCAACATGGATACTTGATAGAATCTGAGATTAAGATCAAGCCTATCTGACTGGAGATCTCTAGATATAATAATAAGAATACTTAACATAGTCTGAGACTGATATCAAGCCTATCTGATGGGAGATCTCTAGATATGATAATAAGCATCTATATATGAGACCAAGCCTATCTGATGGGATGGTCAATGAATCAATAAAACTATCTGAGTTCTTTATAGAGATGGATGACTGTATCTGATAGTCCTCATTTCTAAAGATAGATACTAAAACTGCAACTGTGGGAAGTAGTTACTTAACTGACATGCCCCAACCTACCACAGGTGAGGTCCTACCTTTAACCCAAGCTAGAAGGGTGTCAATACTATGCCACGGGTAAAGACCTCTCTAGTCAAGCCTCTCTGACGGGATGACTCTCACAGGAAGTTAGCCTGAGGCAATTTAATAGTAAAACCTCTCTGACGGTGACAGCCTCTACTGACGAAAGACTCATGCATCCTGCACTGGCTATGCAGTTTTGGAGTTTTAGGATTGCTCTTAATGACTCGGCCTCTCTGACGGGAGAGCCGCCATCCCTTCCCTTGCTTGGTGATAGCTTCTACTCCTAACTGAAAAGCTCTAAACTGAAATCTTAACTGAACACAACTGAACTAAATCTAATATTGATCATGTTTCTCAAAAGATCTGACTGAGTTACGATGAGATTACTTAGTTTTGTATCTGATGGAAAATGTATCGACTCATGTTATCCGACTGATAATGCAAAGCTTGAATAGATTACTCGAATCACTTCTAAGATTATAATTGAATCACTTGAATACTATTAGATCTGAGCTGATTATAGGACTGAGGCTAGATTACTAATGATACAGAGATTACAGAGATAACTGAGATAATTGAGCTTTCTTAAGTTCTGCACTTGTCTGAGGATACAGAGTCCTATAGTTCACTGAGTTCTGAGAATCATGTCTCGATTGGAGTTATCAAAAAACTAACACGGGCTCTAGACAACAACTCTATTGTCGGGTATAAATACCCCCAAGACTCGATAGCTTAAAAGTAAAGCATAATCATTCATTCATCATCACAATTATTCATGTATTATCACAATCATTCATGCATCATCACAAGAGTTCATTAAGATATCACCTCAAGCATTTTAGGATCGCAAACCTCTATTCATCACCACAATTACTACAGAGTCACTTCAAGCATTTAGAAATCATCAACATATACTAGCGTAGAAAAAACATGCTATTAGATTATACCCCATTCAAGAAGGTCTTACATCAAGTACTTCATACCTATATCAGTCCTGACACCTATTTGGGTATCACATGGCTTGGGGAAACTTCATACTATCATATCACAACTTACTTGCTAACCACTTGAAATGTATTAAAAACTTAGCATATTTCAAAGAGTACATAATTGGGGAATTTACAACCATCATATCTCGACTTGTTCACTAGGGTTTTTCAACAACTACTAGACATGACCGATTTTACACCTACTTGGGGATTTTATGCTATTTCACACATTTCACTTACTAGGGAATGTTATCAAATACTAAGCATGCATGGACTAGCTCAAAATTTCGAGCTTCCTATTCAACATACTATAATGGCCCTTATACTTCACCTAAGCTCTTTATCAAACCTTTAGGGGACATGCTTTGCTTATTCAACCATTAACAACTCATAAACATTAAAATCTTTTAGTTTTAAAAAGGGTTCTTGATCTTCTTGGATGAAAGGGACCCAAGAATCAACATATACATACCTTAACCTTTGAAATATAATGAATTCTAATGCTTGAGACTCTTTTTGCACTTGTAATAAATGATTATTGAAGCCCACACTATGAGGAACTTGATTCTTACAGAAAACTTAAAGATTTATGGATGAATCTTGGAAGATTAGGGTTCTTGATGAAACACTAATTAGATATTCTTAAGAGAATTGGAAGAGAAAAATGATGAAATTAGGGTTTTGGAAGTGGGTTCTCATATTTATAGAGGATAACAAAAGATGGAAAATTACCAAAATACCCTTGCAAAAACGTCTCTAAATTGCTGAAAATAATAGCTGACGACATTTGTGACAGGCCATCAAACCTGTGAAAGGCCGTCATGAAATGTCGTCACAAAAGGATGGATTTTGTGAGTTTCTACCTAAGGTTGATGACATCATCAGAAATATCGTCAGAAACGTGATAGGACGTCAAAAATATTGTCAGAAATGTGACGGGCCATCAAAAATGTCGTCACACATTTCTCAGCTTGATATGCTGGATTAAAATAGGCATAACTCTTTGCTCCGATATTGGTTTTGGATAAAATTGGTGTCATTGAAAAGATAATTCAAAGAAATTTTATTTAATATATAGTAGGTCCTCTACTTTGATATATACAAGGAGTTATGGTTGATTGAAGTTGACCCAAATTTTGACAGTCACTAAAACTTGAACGATAGGAAAGTTTTCAACTCGACCATGAGTTAGGGGACCTCTATGATCTTAATTCATGCTCAAATAGATTACCACACAATTTAAAGTATTTCATGCTTGGGAGGATATTTTTGAAACATTTAGACACAGATTTTTTCTTTACCAAATATGCTCTAAGGCTCAGAATGGATGAGGATTTGAGGGGCATTACAGATAACCCATGGCAACTTATGCAAAAATATTTAGACAATACATTTTACACTACGGCTACATACAAATATTGTAGACACTACAAAACTGTGTTATCTCAAACTGCTTCAGGAGAAATTCAACACTACTATGCAAGTGGAGGTATCAGAAAGGATTATAGTTTTTCCAAAATTAAAATCAAATAGATCTTTTATCATGTTGAATGGTGATTGAGTACCCTTAAAGAAAAAGAATATGTTCTTTCTGAACATCGAAAAAACATAGTTAAGTACAATTATTGGGACTATGTTGAAAGTTTTGATAAAGCTTTCTCGTGTGAGAATCCTGAGAAATCTCATTCATGATTTACTAAATTTTGTGGAAATGTCTACAAACAAAGCATACACAACTGGTTTGCTAAATGGTGGATCTTGCATGGTCCTTCGCAAAAAATATGGCCAGAGCCTTTTAAAACTCTTTATAATGATTAGGTGGAGGTATCACTAATACTACTTGAAATGTAAAGAGAAAACATATACTTTAAAGGCATATCAACAATGTATTTTTTTCATTGAATTTTCTATTCCTTGTATCTTGAAATGGTCTATAGAAGTAAAACCAAATCCTGACAATATCCCTTGTTTAATGAGAATTTATTACACTAAATTCTGGAGAAAACTAAATCAACAAATGGATGAAGGAAATGTCCATGGACACTAATTAATAGAAACAATCAAAGCTTCCATAAAAAATTATAAGCAGTAGAAAGAAACAGCTCCTCTTTATGAACAAGAGGAACACAGTCCATTCAAAAATATATTCCAAAAACTCAAGATGGAGAAAGGGATAATATCCAAATGATAAATCCTTTATTCATATATGGAGGAAGTTAAATAAGATTTAATGAAGAATCTCTATCAAGTTCGTTCTTCAGACATGTCAATATCTTCAGTAGGTCATTAAGAAGATTGTCTGGCCGGGGAATTCTAAAGTATTCAAAGTGATAAAGAAATAGACTTGGATGATAATCTTGCAAAATTCCAAAACACCATGGAAGAATCTTCCATGTCCACAAAAGATAAAGGGAAGAAATAAATAAAATGGACCCCACCACTACTCACATTATTGGGGAAACGGGCTTGATGGCAGACGACTTTTGAAAAAGCAAAACAGTAAGGGCCATTAGCTTTCTAATAAAGCAAAAGCCATTTGTAAATAGTAAGGGTCAAATAGTAAAGGCCACTTACTTTGTTTTGTCATTTTATTTAGGTTCTTCCATTATATAACAAGCCCATTATTAGTAGATGCGGACAGGTTTCTAAGAACCCCTCTCTCTTGAATACTCTCGCTCTCTCTTGTAAAAATATTCTGAGTGCGAAATAAAATCTCTTTGCTTCTGATCACAATCCATCCATCTTAAGGATAATTTTATTTTATTTTTACTCTACTTATTCATTAGCCTATGATAGGCTAAACTCTTTGTGTTGATCTATGACGAATAATATTACATGTATAAAATGGTGTAAGTTATTAAAATAAGAATCAAATCATCCAAATGATATTAAGGTCACAATATATAGACTTGCAGTAATAGTTTTGATTCAGGCATCATGTCAGAGGTCTAATTAGAAGGCCAGTTATCCAGATGGGCATTAAGGGCAGTGTTTTAAATCCGTTTTGAATCAAGACTATTCCTATGAGTTTATGCTTGCTTGTAAATGTTCCTGGAATATCATTTGATGCGATCCGGTCCTTCAATGCTTTTCCTAATCTACAGATATCTCTTTGTGATGAGAATTCATTAAATGTCTTAATACTAAGCATTAAATTGCATGTCTATAATTACATGCCAGGAACTGAAGTAATATTTATTTGTTATAGAATATATTATACGCCTCTGTACACATTAAATCCTATGTGTAAAATGATGGATTTCAAGAATGAAACCAATTTTTTTAGGTAAAACGTTGTTATTAGAAGACCTATTAAATGGGATGAAATTGACTTCCCAAAAGAATGGATCCTCAAGGATGTAGCCCTTCCTCAAAATAATCTCAATAGCGAGATTTCATAAGTAGAACAGGCCATTGATGGCACTGTAAAGATCAAATTTTCTAATTCTTTGCCTCTACTTAACAAGGCTGATGATTTACTTATAGCATCATCATCGAGACAAACAAGATCAACATCTTCTTACATATCCACTGTTGATTATATTATTAGATCACCATCTAGAGCTTCAACATCTCAGATCAGAGAAAGTTCTAGAATACACAATATCAGAATCAACAGCAATAATATTGTTACTGTAGTTTCTAATATGGATCCAGCTGAATCCAAAATGGATTTTCCCACAGGTTTAAAATGAATTACAACAAAATTGATTTTAGTCTGGGATCACCGGTTAGAAAAAATATCTCACAGGAGTTCTTGAAACCTAGATGGGAATTATTTTTATAATGGTTTTTTGAAAGTTTCAATAAAGAAGAAAAATATGATCTTCAGGAAGAATTCTATGCTGATCTTTCTGTGCATAATAAAATAATTTCTTCTGTACCATGGTTAATGGCTAAGTATGTTGATCATCATATATTTTAAGTTGGCTACTGGGGAAATCACTACATCAGTGCTCCCTCCCCAACAATTATTCAAAATGGAAAAAGATAATAAAGTAGTTTAGATCACAGCCTTTGCCAAGCAAATCAAGATTGATATTGTGCTTATCACCACTTAAAATGTCAATAAGATGTTGAAACAGCATAATTATGCTAATATGTACATGAGTATTTTAGGAGAACAAATTGTTTCTCTATATGAAAAAATTGATAAGGTCCTATCCAAATTGCAAAGGATAGAGTTTACTGAAACTAAGCATAAAGACCAAGAGGTTACTGCTAATACCAGTATTCAGCCTCCTCCTAAGATTAAGAATTTCAGGCTGAATAATGACTTCAAAAATATAAAGAAGTTATTCGCAGAAAAATTTAATGGATTAAGAATAAATCCCATCCATGATAATGGTATCACAACAGAGGGCAATGTTGAGCATGTTGGTCTATTTTAGATTAAGAAAACCTCAGACAAGTTTGCTAGGAAGCCAGCCTAAAAATGATTTATTATTCTAGTCCTACTCTTCAAGATGTACTATTTAAAGAACAAGCATTGTATGTTTCCCATAGTTTTAGATGTGATGAAATCTATGAATGAAATGTACGTGGCCTATCTGAAAGGCAAATTTCTACGATGGTACATGGAATATTAATGTACAGTATAGTTTACAAGGCTGACCCTGGCACCAATGATAGGGGTATAGCAGAAATGATTACTGTTGGATTTACTGGTAAGCTTCAAGGCTTATGGGATAATCACCTAACCCAGACCATAAGGGGAAAATAATGAGTGTTGTCAAACAAAAAATCAATGGCTCCAAAGTAATGAACATTTTCTATACATTTATTATTAATATTATTAAGCATTTCTCTGGAAAATAGTCAGATAATACTGAAACTATTAGGACTTTGCTCCAAAACCTTAGATGCAAGACTCTAACATCTTTTAGGTGGTATAAAGATATTTTCCTATCAAGAGTCATGGAATTACCTGAGAGTAATAATCCACACTAGAAATCTAAGTTTATGGATGGGCTTCCCATGTTATTTGCAGAAAGAGTTAGTAAAATCCTTAGAGGACCTGACGTAAGTATAAATTATAACGCTTATACCTACGACAAACTTATAAAGGTTTGTAATCAGGAAGGATTAGCTTTGTCTGATGCGATAAGCTAAATCATCAAATTAAAAGATATCATCTTAAGGAAAGACAATAATTAGGCGAGTTTTGTGAACAATTCGCCATTGATGTTCCTAAGAGTTCTAAAGAAACCTCAAGGTACCAGAAAAAGAAATTCTCAGAAGTCAAAAAGTCAAAGAGAATAGAGAAGAAGACCAAAAGAAAAAAGTCTTACAAATCTCATGCAGAGTACAAAAAAAGCTAAAAATACAAATGCCTGCTATAGAT
Source organism: Capsicum annuum (assembly GCF_002878395.1). Classification (NCBI taxonomy): domain Eukaryota; kingdom Viridiplantae; phylum Streptophyta; class Magnoliopsida; order Solanales; family Solanaceae; genus Capsicum; species Capsicum annuum. The sequence goes on from NC_061117.1 coordinate 123,931,750, forward strand.
GTGGCAGAGTTGGCCATTTTTCAAAAGAATTTAAAGTCAAAAGCAAGATTAAGAGTCTTACTCTTGATGAAGTGATTAAAGATTCTTTGTGTAAAATATTACTTAATTTCTCTAACAAAATTCTAGTTCGGATCATACTGATAATGAGGAAAATGGTTACATAGAGGAGGACATGTGTGCCCTCAATAATGAAGACTTCATGTCTTCTGAAGATGAATGTCTTCCATGTCAACAAGGGCAACCTTGTGAAGACGAAGAAGATGAAAATATTTTGTATAGCATTATCTCTTAATTTCAAGATATAGAAATAAATGTCTTGAAAGATGACAAATTAACAGCTCTTCTCGAAATGCTAAAATCTTTGGGAAATAGGGATAACCAACCATCTACTAGTTATTCTCACACATAAGAAAAACGTCCCTTGATTTATTCCCAAAAAGGTCTTTATACCATGGCAGAAGTAATTAAACTTCTGAAGAAAAGGCAACTAGTTGTTGAGATACCAGCAACAACTCAAGATCTTAAGAAAGAGGTTAAAACCCTCAAAAAGGAAATAGACTTACATAAGAATCACCATTTGGCTATAGATAAAAGGGTTTCTACTCTAAAACACCCTACTCCACTACCTAACAAAATAAGCCATCATGATTCTTTACCAGAAGAAGATTTTCTGAAAAAGATTTTCTTCAGACACTTGAAGTCGTTGCTCAACAACATTTTTATGATAAGGTAACTCTTTTAACTGACTATAATTATAAAAAGAGTTAAAAGCTCTCATTGATAGCGGGGCAGGCTGTAATTGCATCAGAAAAGGTCTGATACCTTAAAAATATTTTTTCAAGACCACTCTTGTTGGTATAAATGCTAGTGGTAATAAAATGGGTGCAGAATATAAGATCCCCAAGGCTTTTATTTTCCAAGATAAAGTTTGCATGCCTGAAACCTTTGTTCTTATTAAAGATATTACTAATGATATCATTTTAGGAAAACCTTGGTTTCTTCATATATATACCATAACATGGTGGGATGAAATTGATGTGACGAGAACTTTTCAAAACAAACATATTAAGTTCGAATGGTGTGAACCCTTATACAATAGATATTTAAATTTAGTAAAAGAAAGAATTCTTTATAAAAATAAGCAATTATAGTTTTTGACAAAAGAAATCTGCAGTTTAACTATTGATCAAACACTTCAAAACCCAAAATTTGTTGTGAAGATTAAGTTTTTTGAAAAATAAGTTTTCAATTGATATATGTGGAGATCATCACAATATCTTTTGGCAATGGAAAAGACATGTGGTTAGTCTTCCTTATGAGGATAGTTTTCAAGAAGGAAATATTCCTACAAATGCAAGACCTTGCCAAATGAATGATGTATATTTAGAATTATGTAAAAAAAGAAATTGATTATCTTTTATATAAAGGCCTCATAAGACCTTCCAAATCTCCCTAGTCATGCACTATTTTTTATTTTAATGAATATGTTGAACAGGAAAGGGGTGTACCCAGATTAGTTATAAACTATAAACCACTCAACAAAGTCCTTAAATTTTTAAATTGATGTTTTCTATTGTGTCATAAAGGATGGTATCACAGGCATCCTCATACAAAGAAAGGGGAAGAAGAGGTAGATCACCTCGAATAGAGGTAGAGGAAATACTGTCCTTATCCAAATTAAAAATCAAAAGGCTTATTACCCCGAACATTGCAAGTTCAAGTTCAGGTTCATCAAGTATGAATATGGATGAACAACTGTATCATCCATTTTTGGATTTTATGAAATCAAAATACAAAAGGCAAGAGGAATCTAATATTCCTTCATATGCTAGTGCCTTGAAAAACACTAATAAAAATATTGAGTTGTACGAACGCAACAAAGAAGAAGAAGAGATAGTACTTCTTAAGCGACATGATATTAGATGGAAAGATAACCCATGGCAACTTATGCAAAAATATTTAGACGATACATTTTACACTATGGCTACATACAAATACCGTAGACACTATGAAACTATATTGTTTCAAACTACTTGACACCCTCAAACTTTCAAGTATTTTATTTTTGGCCTTTCCATACACAAAACATCAATTTTTGACTTAAAATGTGTTCAGATAAGTCAATAGGTTATCTCGAAAGAGTTTCAAAATTTTTGAATGAGGTTTGGGGTCATTTTTAAATTTTGAGGCAGTAAGCCTCTGCGATATCACCGTGTCAAGGAGGCTAGTCTTCGAAATAAGTGGCATGGCACGGATTTTAGCTTCCACGATAGGAAGTGTGGCACACGAGGTGTAAAATTTTATCTAGTTTTGATTTTCTCACATGGGGTGAGGGGATTTGGATATTTTACCCCTTGTACGACCTTAGTCCCGTTATCTCATAATTTGGGCTTAGTGATGCCATGAAGTCCTTTTTTGGATTGTTATATGTGTTTTATTGATAGACAATTTCTAATGAGAAGTTACATACTTTATAGTTTTCATTGAATTTTCTATTCCTTGGATCTTGAAATGATCTACAGAAGTAAAATCAAATCCTGACAATATCCCTTGTTTAATGAGAATTTATTACACTAAATTCTGGGGAAAATTAAATTAACAAACGGCTGAAGGAAATGTCCATGGACACCAATTAATAGAAATAATCAAAGCTTTCATAAATAATTATAAGTAGCAGAAAGAAACAACTCCTCTTTATGAACAAGAGGAACATAGTCCATTCAGGAGTGTTGCCCGAAAACTCCAGATGAATAAAGGGACAATATCCAAATCTGCATCCTTACTTTATATATAGAGAAATTTAAACGAGATTTAATGAAGAATCTCGATAAAAAATGTTCTTCAGATGTGTCAATATCGTCAGCAGGTCATGAAGAAGATTGCTTAGCCGGGGAGTCCCAAAGTATTCAAAGTGATAAAAACATAGACTTGGATGCTTATCTTGCAAAATTCAAAGACACTCTGGAAGAATCTTCCACGTCCACAAAAGGCTAAGGAAAGAAATAAATTAAAAATACCCCACCACTACTCACATTATTAAGGAAACAGGTTTGATAGCAGATGGCTTTGAAAAAGCAAAATAGTAAGGGCCATTAGCTTTCTGATAAAGCAAGATCCATATGTAAATAGTAAGGGTCAAATAGTAAAGGTCACTTGCTTTATTTTGTCGTTTTATTCAGGTGCTTCCATTATATAAGGAGCCCATTGTTAGTAGTAAAGGATAGGTTTTTCAGAACCCCACTCACTAGAATACTCTCTCTCTTGCAAAAATATTCTAATTACGATATAAAAGCTCTTTGATTCTCAGCACAAGCCATCCATCTTAAGGTTAATTTAATTTTAATTTTACTTTTAAGACCCCGCAAAAAAAATCCTAAGATCAGCTTAGTCTTTTATGCTTGTATCTAGCTAAGTATTCAGACTTAGTATTATTTTGGCCTTAGTTAGTTGGAAACTCTATTTCACGACTCTTATGACCTTAAAGTATCAATCTTTAGGTTGAATCATGATCAGGGATGTTAGTAGGTGTTCCCAAACGAGTTTTGGATTTTTCGGACCTCGTTTGACACATGTCTGGGAACCCAAAATAGTGTATTAATGCGATCTCAACATGGCGCATTATCTATCACATCAACAAGTATTTTTTCCCAGCTCCCAGTGCGAATTCCAGTGAACCGACGTGGACTCGACGCGCTGCATTAGGTATCGCGTCTATGCCAACGATATGGAGCATCAGTCTGCGCATTGCTAGGCCAGTTTTTCATTCATTAAAAAAACAACATCCAGAGGGGTAAATGGGACATTTTTCTCACTTTGACCTAGCCCCTAAAATATGAAATTCAGCCCTCACAAAGCAAATTGCACTCTTTTCTCTCAAATTGCTCTCAAGAGCAAAACCTTAGAACATCAATTTCAAGATCAATTCTCAAGAACAGTCTGTCAACCTTTAAGAATTCAAGCATTAAGGTCTGTTAAGTTTTCATCCAAGGGTTTGCTTCTACCATTGGAGTTTAAGAAACCTTTTTGAAGCTACAAGTTAAAGGGTTTAATGAAATTCATAATTTGATTTACCTATTTTCATGATTATTATGTTGATGAGGTTTTCTAATCCATGATTAGTTGCAAGATTCATGTAAAATCATTTATTATATGTGTAGGGTCATGTGAATTCATGTTAAAGCCTTGAGATTGTGAATTTGGTGTTGAAATTGTGATGCTCTCATATTGTCTAGTGTTATGTGCATGTACTATGCCCTCCAAGTATTTCATGGCGTTCATATGAGTTGAATAATGAAATTATAACATGTGAACATGCATTCCTCATTCATGTACAAGTTAATACATTACAAGTGTTTGAGTAAATGTCTCTATGAATAAACTATGGACTAGCATACATTGTTATGACTTTTATGACTATGCTATGCTCTACTTTTCATGCTAACGAGTCCTAGGGTTATTTAATACCCAAAAATTTAGCTGATTACATAGATCCATGGTTAGTCTCAGGATAGTATCAGTCATGTCACAATTAGGAGTACTCTTAGTTAGTTACAGAACTTAGGAAATTCAATAGTACTCAGTAATCAGCCTCAGTTCAGTATTCAGTTCAGAAACCAGTAGTATTCAGTTTAGAATTCAGTTAGTAATCAGTTTAGTACTCAAAGAACTCAGAATTAGTCCATTCTAGATCAATATTCAATTCTAACCTCAGTAAACTCAGCTAGCTAACAGAACTCAATAGTATTCAGTCAATTAATAGAATCCAGTAGTATTCCGTCAGTCAATGGAACTTAGTGAACTCAATTAAGTTTAGTTAAACAGTATGATCAGTAACAGTTCAATCAAGCCTAGTACGGTCTTAGAATAAGTTCAGTGTCTTTTGGTTGGGAGTAGGATTCAGCACCAAGAGAGCCTAGGGATAGGGGATCACCCGTTACCTAAGACTGGGTCCCTAAAAGAAATTCCTAAGTTCCAGAACTACGTATCCAGCATAGGTTACTAGATGTCACCCGTTAGATAGGACTGATATATTTAGGGATCACCCGTTAGTTTTGGACTGATCTCAGGGGACACCTGTTAGACTAGGACTGACCCAACAGCCAGTTGTCTTAACCCAAGGCATGGTACTGACACCCTTCCAATTAGGGATACAGATTAGACCCCACATCAATTATCTTATATAGGGCATATTGGTTAGATGATTACCTCCCACATTCTCAGAATAGAATTCAGTTTAGTTCTATAGTTTCAGGACTATCAGATACATTCACTCAATTTAGTACGAAACTTAGAATAGTTCCATAGGATCAAGGCTGTCAGATACAGTCCCTTAGTTATCAGCTACACATATCAGTAAACTCAAATATCAGTAAATCAGTAATTCAAAACTTAGTATCCAGTGTTATCACAATCTCAGTTACAATATATGTATTCATGCATATACTCTCATTCAATTATATTCATGTCATTCAGTCAGTATTGTTCATGTATATGAACCCATGTTTTTCATCCTACCTTACTTTGCATACCAGTACATTCAAAGTACTGACACATACCTTTCTTTTATTCTATGATGTTTTATATCATAGGTTCAGATGTGCAGGCTCCTGATCATACTTAGTAGTTCAAATATTTAGCTGACAGATTTTGTGGTGAGTCTTCTTAGTTTGAGGACATAATGATTATTACAGTAGTTCAGCTTATTTTAGTAGTTCGAAGTTAATTGTGGACTTGCCCCATCTACTCCATATTTCAGACAATCTAGAGGCTATTTTAGACTGGAGTATTTTCAAACAAATGTATCAGATTTGGTATTTGTTATACCGTATTCAGTTTTATTATAGTATTGAACCTTATGGCATGTTTTCCGCCTAATTTCCATATATTATAGTACTATTATTTAGTTATTGTAGCAGGTACCAGTCATGGGTTAGCTTGTGGTCCTTCGGGATTATGAGCACCGTGTAGCATTCGGGGTACAAATTCGGGGCGTTACATTACTCAATTTATTCATTAGCCTATGATAGGCTAAACTCTTTGTGTTGAGCTATGACAGATTATATTACATATCTAAAATAGCATAAGTTATTAAAATAAGAATAAAATTATCCTAAAGAAATTAAGGTCGCAATATATAGACTTGCAGTAATAGTTTTAATTCAGGCTTCATACCGGATGACTAATTAGAAGGCCTGTTAGCCAGATGGGCATTAAGGGTTAAGTTTTAGACCCGTTTTAAATCAAGACTATTCCTATGAGTTTATGCTTTGCTTGTAAATATTCCAGGAATATCATTTGAAGTGATCCAATCCTTATTTTAATAGATAGGAATCATTTCGAAAATGGTTTCCCAAAAGTTTCAATAAAGAAGAAAAATATGCTCTTCAAGAAGAATTCTAGGCTGATCTTTCTATGCATAACAAAATAATTGCCTTTGTACCATAGTTCATGGCTAAGTATGTAGATTATTATATCTCTATGATTGCTAGGGATTTTAAGCTGGCTACTGGGAAATCACTACATCAATGCTCCCTCTCCAACAATCATTCTAAATTGACAAAGATAATAAAGTAGTTCAGTTCACTGCTTTTGCTAAGCTAATTGAGAATGATACTGTGCTTATCACTACTCAAAATGTCAATATAATGTTGAAACAGCATAACTAAGATAATATGTACATGAGTATTTTACGAGAACAAATTGTTTCTATACATGAAAAAGTTTATAAGGTCCTAGCTAAATTGCAAAGGTTAGAGCTTAGTCAAACTATGCATAAATACCAAGAGGTTACTGCTACTACCAATATTCAGCCTCCTTCTGAGATTAAAAATTTCAGGCTGAATAATGACTTCAAAAATATAGAGAAGTTATTAGCAGAAAAATTTAATGGATTATGAATAAATCCCATCCATGATAATGATATCACAGCAGAGGACAATGATGAGCATGTTGGTCCATCTAAGATTAAGAAAATATCAGACAAGTTTGCTAGGAAGCCAGCCCAAAAAATAATTTACTATCCAAGGTCTACTCGTCAAGATGTGCTATTTGACGAACAAGCATTGTACGTTCCCCATAGATTTAGATATGATGAAATATACTAATGGAACATAGATGGCCTATCTGACAGGCAAATTTCTATGATGGTACATAGAATGTTAATGTACAGTACAATTTGCAAGGCTAGCCCTGACACAAATGATAGGGGTATAGCGGTAATAATTACTGTTGGATTTACTGGTCAGCTTACAATCTGGTGGGATAATTACCTAACCCTAGACTATAAGGAGAAAATAGTGAGTGCAGTCAAACAAGATAGCAATGGCTCCAAAGTAATGAACGATGTCTATACATTAATTATTAATATTATTGCGCACTTCTCTGGAAGATGGTTAGACTATCATGAAACTATTAGAAGTTTTCTCCAAAACCTCAGATGGAAGACTCTAACATATTTTAGGTGATATAAATATGTTTTCCTATCAAGAGTCACGGAATTACCTGAGAGTAATAATCCACACTGGAAGTCTAAGTTTATAGATGGTCCTCCCATGTTATTTGCAGAAAGAGTTAGGAAAACCCTTACAGGGCCTAATGTAAGTGTAGATTATAACACTTATACCTATGACAAACTTATAAAGGTTTGTACTCATGAAAGATTATTTGGATTTCATTTACTAATTAATGTCCAAATTATTTGAATCCTAAACTAGATAAGTGTCGTGTGCAACTGTAGTATGGCCCAATAATGCATATTAATCTAAAAATTCCACCAAGACCCTCTGGTTATGCTTTTCTTGAGGTGAGTTTTATCTGTGCTAGCTAAAATAAAATTTATTATTTATTCCCTTCTTAAACTTTAAGCTATTTTGACATCATTTTGTTGGAAATATTAATAGTTAGAAGAGGCTCGCGATGGTAATGATGCTATTCGTGGGCGTGACATCTATGATTTTCATGGGCATTGCTTGAGGGTTAATAAACTCTAAATATCTTATAGGACACACACATATGAATCAACAAATGTGTGACTTGCATTTTTCTAAATTAGGGTTTCCAATTCTTGTCTTAATTGCATTTTTGTTACCTTAGTATTTCACCTAAAATCTTATGTTTCTTCATATAAATGCTTGACCAAAATTAGTTTGGATCAGTTAATATTAAATCATCTATATCAATTCTACTTTATTCTGGTCCTTTTCTTTTTAATATTAGTTTGTCTTTCAAGGCAAATTAACATATCTAATACTTATAAGACACTTAAATTCTAAATAGTTTTATTTTTTGAAGTGCTTAAGCCTTTTGAAATTATTACATATCGTGTATATTACACATTTTGAACTTGCACGTGGTGGGCATGGTAACTCCTCGTCAAATAATCGTTATAATAGTGGCTAAAATAGTGGCCATAATAATCATAAATTTGGAGCACCCAAGCATACTGATTATCATGGCACATTCACTATTCATGTGGTTGACCTTTATTCCTTACTACATTTCATGCCTTTTGATATAATTCACTTGTTTATTTTTAATTTTGGTTACTGGATTGCCCCAGTCAGCGTCCTAGCAAGATCTCAAGGTGAGTGGTATCTGAGTGATAAATTATAAGGACCATGGATAAAAGAAATCCTTATTTTTTAGTATTTATCATCTAACCGGCTAAGCACAAATATTGATAATCTATGTTACTTGTGTAGGATAATATGCATCAAGCTGGGGATGTTTATTTCTCATAAGTTTTTTGTGATAGGAGTGGTAAATGATATTCAACACATACTAGTTTTATTCTACTTTTATTTATCTTTTGGGTTATTTAAAGTTTTCTTTAAACTATACCAAAGAATCTTGCCTATATCAGGAACCAATAAAGTTGCTTTTTCTCTTTTATTTTCTTTTTTTTCTCCGTATTTCTTTAGTGTTTTATTCTTTTAGGAAGGGTGGGAATAGAACGATCTATGATCCATTGATTTGAAAAAGGTAATTTAATTTTTAGATGTTGGATAACTTGTCGCTCAATTGTTTTGGTGGTTGTAAAAGTTATGATCTTGAATTAGCTGATTAACTTTCCTTATGCAAGTGGAAGAGCTTTCTCAGAATATAGAAGCCTTTGTTAAATATGTTGTGTTGAATATAACTGTGGTTTATCATTGGATCTTCAAGTGTCTTTTCTCCTCCTTATAATAGGAATCTATTGAAACATCCTGGGTTTTGACCCTTTAAAAATTTCCTGGAAATCCGTTCTTCGGACCCAATACGACACATGGGTATGAGTTGTATGTTGGGGTACAAGTGGTATAGTCCTGTAGTATGTTGACCAGCTTTAGTAGGTGGGATGGTTTTGGTCATTGAAATGGGTATAATTTAGGGGTACGAGTTGTAGGGCTTGGTATAAGTCATATCAGGGACTCGTATGGTAGGCAGTTTTTTATCCTCCTGATATTTTATTTTGCTAGGGATATGGGTTATGGGTACGGATTGTATGTTATGGTTATGACTTGGTTAGATGAGTCGTATACTAGATGGTGTTTGTTGCAAGGTTTGAGTTTTAGATATGAGCGGTGGATACTGATCGTACAAGAGGGTATACTCGTATGGGCCAGTCATATCCCTATGATGGGTTTTTAAGGGATTTAAGTAGGGGTATTTTGGATATTTTCCTACTTACCTTAACTAGGACCCACGAATTCTAATACACTTAGAAGGTTATTTACCCTATTGCTCTATTCATTAACACTTTGAAACTATCCCAAAACATCTCAAAATTCTCTCAAGAGGTTTCAGGGCAAGAAGGCTAGGGTTTCATCTTATGGATTGCTTTGGGGCATGTCTTGGTGATTTCTTTTAATTAATTCTTTGGTATAAGGCATTATTGTCTTCCCTCATTGTAATTTCAACTAAAGGTATTGTTTATATGATTGATTTCGTGGTTTTACTATTTCATGATTATGGTTTTCAACTATTATTTGGGGGTTTTGATAATGGATGCTTGGTTATGGTTTCCTATGGTTTTAATTATGCTTTCATATGCATCAATGGTGGATTTGGACAATTGAATTTCATGGTAAAGGTTTAATGGTCTTTGGAATTGATTTTGGTTATAGTATGCCCCAAGGTGTTTGATAAAATACTTATAAAGATACGTTCATTGCATTGACTTTTTTTAGTGGAACTCTTACATGTTTTAAACTGGATAAAAGATTTATGTATGGTTTAAATGGTTTGAAAAGGATAAAGGCTAATTGGTTATGCTTGTGGAGAATACAAAAGTCTCCCAAGTAGATTTAATATGGTAATTGGAAGGGCAAGATTTAATATGGTAATTGGAAGGGCACCTAAGGTCCCCTTAACCTAAATGGTTTGGCTGTGGATATTACTTGCAAGTAAATAGTGGTATTACGATACCAATAATATTTTCCTTGGTTAATAAATGATAAATGGATTGTTTGGACATGGTTTTAATTAGTCATTAATAATGGGGGGTGTAGCTAAGCCGTGGAAGGTGGAGGTCCGGGGGGACCAAAATTAGAAACTCATATTTAGTGATATGAGAGGTCTTGATGACTATGTGTGTGTGTCACATTTTATATTAGGGGATGTACTAGTCATCCATGGGATATTCCCTAGTCGTGCGGCTACACACACTCGGGCCCCTTCAGCAGGGGTAGCTGAAATCATATAGCTCGTGGGTGGTTAGGACAGCAAAGCTACACAACCTAGGTATAAAGGTTTTAAATGCATTCTAAACCCGGTTCCCTTTCCCAGCACTTATATATGTATGGTCGTATGCACTATGGATGGTTTCACTTGATTTTATAACTAGCATTAGTTTATCTTTATCCTGAGATTCATGCTAGTGGTCATTCATTAACCCCATCTACTAGCGATTGTATACCTATGCTATTCAGGAACCGATCATTCTACTCATCTTATCTAGCCCGTGGTTTCGCTATCAGCATTTGGACTGAAGTGGTGAGCTTTCATTCTTTTGGAAGGCATCATTTTATGTTATGAATTTCTTTAAACACTTTTCTTTTATTTTGGATATTGGTTTATGGCCATGGTTGGGGGCATGTCCCAACCGAATTTTGTTACTCTTTTGGATAGAGGTTTTATGATACTTTTGGGGGTTGGTATGAGCGAGATTGGTATTGGTGATGGCCTTAGCATTGTAATAAGTTGGTAGGATAACATCATTAGACAATATTGTTGGTAGTTCCATCCTACTATATTTTAGGATTGATTTTCATATTATGTTTTGGTATTCCCTTTGGTTTATGGTCTATGGTTTGGTTTGGTATGGTTTGGCGGTTGGTGTGGAATGGTTGGACTCGGTTGGATCAGTCACACTTGTGACCCTATCCCAGAGTCTCAATGAGAACAATAACGCTATCTTGTTATATGTTCAAAATTAATTCCATCTAAGGATGGATAGAGGTGGTTGTGCTGGGTAACAGGGGGTTGTCCTCGATCCTGGTTGTACTTAGGATGCCCATTATGACAAGGCCTGAGGTCGGGTCGGGTCATGTATTTTCTCAGATCGAATCAAAACTATATTTTGTTCTATAGCCTATGAATAGATGACTTCAGGGTATGATGATTAAAAAGTTTTGGGTTGTTGTTGAGAAAAAAAATTGTCGAATGCTACAGTAACTTGCATAAAGTATATATTTGATGGCTTTTGGCTTAGTTTATACTATAATGTTTAGCCAACCTTGCTTGATTAAAGTGACACCGTCCCTCGGTTTGGGTGGGTTTATGGGTGCTATTGCTTATAGTTGTACATGAACATTCAAAACATAATTCCATCTGTTCAAGTTAGAAAACTATACAAGTGTTCTCTTTTGCTGCCACAACAATATAAAAAAAACAAGAAAAAACAACAGAAAAAGAGTATTACATCTAGAAGAAGCAAATGGAGAAAGTGACAGAAAAATATTAGAGTGGGAAGGCATAAAACAAATAGCAAGGAAAAAGAAACCAGAGCAGAAAAAGAGAAAAATGAGGAAAATCTAAAAGAAAACCTTCTAAAAATTATAAAGTTGTCGTCCTATGAACCTTCTCATTCGTTCTTTTTCTCTTTTTTGCTTTTGGGGTTTATCACTCAATTTATTAGTTTCACTGCTCTCTGTTTTTACTTTTTGTGCGGTTATTGGCAGGCAAAAAAAATCAATGATTCTTAAGTACTAGGTGTCATTACATTATTTTCAAGTCATTATAACTATTCGCAATTCAAATTTGATAAATCGGAAGGCACCATTTACCCTGTTATGTTTAGTTCATTATACTTCTATTTCTTGGATGTCAAAGAAAATCCATGGTATTTAATAGGCAAAGTACCTATTGAGAAATCAGTGAGAGCAATCACATCAACCTGAGTGACCTCATCTACACCAGCCAAAGAAATTTTAAGACACATCCATAATAGGTACTAAGTCGGTGACATCATACACAGAAGAAGTCTAGTTCATATAATGCAGTAGTATCACAAGGTTGGCCATATAAATTGTTGGATCTAGTTGCATCTTTAATTGTGATATGTCTTTTATACTTTAATGCTCCTCTGTTTTTGTTCTAGCTGCATCTTTTAATCAGTATATGTCAGTGACCCCCTGAATAAGTGTTTCTTTATGGTCTAAATATGATAAACATGCTAGGACTCTAGCTAGCTGTCATCAAGTATTCCATGTTATAATCTGTTTCTTAGAAGGTTTGGATAAAATGATAAAATGTTCAATATTTTTGCATCAGTTACCCTTATATTTCTAAAAGTTAAATGACTTTTAACTTGAAGAAAAAAAGTTATGACTTTTAACTTGAAAAAAGAAGTTAAGTATTCAAATGTTGTTGCGATTAAAATCTCTACTTAAATTAGCTATAAGCTAAAAACAGGACAAGTCTTCTAATATTTTTGTGATGTAATTTCTTGTGATTAACACTCTCTACTGTTGATGCAAGGTTGTGAACATATTTTCCAAGTATAGGGACATCATGATAGACGAAAGGATTGCGACAGAGAAAGTATTTATGACCTTTCAAAAATGCTTGCTACATTGTCTGGTCTCTATTATTTTTGTGTAACTAATACTCTAACAGTGTTCCTATGTTATGTTGCCTCTATTAGTAGTTAGCAAGAATGAAGCAGGCAGCAACTCTAAAGAAAAAAGTTTCAACTCCAAACAAAGTTCAAAGTCCCCTAAAGAATATGAATTTTGATACTCAATAACCGTACAGTGAACGTAACGTGACATTCTTTAATCTAGCCTCTGTAACCGCTCAATTTTTTTTGCTTTCTAAACATACCCTTCACAGTGAACATAACTCTATGCACTACCATTGTGATTCTGCTATCATTTAGTCTAATAGAATGGTTAATTGAGCTTACTGTAAAAGCACATTATTCATACTTTAAGGAGCTGTTTAAATATATATTTAGTTTTTTCCTACTATAAAAGAGAGAAAGGTGTGAATTTTTCTTTGATTATTCATTTGTTAGTGCTGCAAGATGTAGATAGCTTCCTCCCCCCAAATTGTCTCTTCCCTCCTTCCCCGATTTTTTCTAGAATGTATCTATTTGTTGAATCTTGTAAATTTGTACTATAGTATTCTACATTTGTTAAAAGTATAATGAGTAGAAGTATTTAGTTCACATTCAATCATTTATTAAGATTGTAGGAGTTATCTAGTTAGTTATTTTGTACTAACAATACTTGTAAAGTGTTATTCCTCAAAGCATTTCTCATAAAGCAAGGATTGCAACGCTTCTGCATGGATCATAAGATAAAATTATCTCAGGTATGTCTCAGATGCGCGATTTTAGTTTCAACATACAAAAGTAATTGGTCACTGCTTTGTTTGGACATTATCAATCGACTTGCAAGGAAACCATTGCTTGGAAAGGTAATGAGATTATTCGCGAGGCTTCCAAATGGAGCCCGAAACTAGCTACTGCTTGTGAGGTATGGAAAGAGTTTGTATTTAATTTTGCAATAGTGGACGTTTTGGATAAGCAAAAATAGTAGACACTACCAGAAAATAAACAGGTAATAACGAAGGGTAAAGAGAAAGAACCCAAGTAATTATCCTTTGTTTTCTTAATTGAATTGCAGATAAACTCAGCCCAATCTTTTACTAAAAAGATTGAGCCGAATACAACAAAAACTCTATTGCATATATTTTGACTAAGTATACACTTACCTAGATATACAAGATTTGAAATACAAATCTAGAAAACTAAATAAAAATCTAAGACTCAAATCTTTCTATTGTTGTCTTGGATCCACAATAAATCCACATATGTCTCACTCATGTCTACACAGAGGCAGCAGGTGGATGATAACGCTCAACTCACTCCCATGTTTGAGGGGTAAGACGGTCATTTTCATTAACCCAACTCAAGTTGGGGTCGAATCCACAAGGAGCAAATTATGAATTTTAAATCTTATGGTTACTCTAATTACTAAAAGTTTACCCAAAATGCTAACAAACACGACATGTAAAATAAAATGGGGGAATTGATTTGGGATTTGTTTGTAATGACTTTTGGTTAGTAACGCCCGACTATGACACTTTTGACTTAAAATCAAGATTTGAGGAGATCTTGGGATTATGTCTACCTAAAAGTAAAAACATGTGGGTTGATGGTGGTTTAACAAAAAACTTAGTTGTTAACTAAAGGATAGGCTAGGTCGAAGATCATTGTGATTAATCTTTCAATAAAATCACAACTATTTCACTCTTTGGCTCTTTCGAGCACCTAACAAGTGTGTAATTTGTAATCATGAAAAACCTCAATCAAGCATCCCTATTTCTAGGATGATGCTCTTGACATGATTTATACTCCTATTACACTTATTTCTAAGATTGCAAAAGGTAGTAAACCATAGGTTTAATTGTCCACCATTGCCTTGTCCCACTATAGCCCTCTTTCAAGGATGTTATGGGTTACCTCATGTTCACCTTCATCACTCTTTTAAGGATGATGAAGGGTTTATAGAGTTTGGGGTTTTCACCCATCAAACCTATTTGGAGATTTGGGGTTTTCACCCACATATTCCAACTCATAAATTCAAGAAATGGTTGAATCCATACCCAACAACTAATAATCATGAAAACACAACAGCACCCAAACACAATTAAACTTTAGTTCAACATAATCCCAAGACTAATTTACTTATCTACTCATGAAGAAAGTAAATAAAGATATACCATCTAAATTATACAAAGCATTCATTCTATATAAAATACTAAGAAATCAAGCCTCCAAAATTAGCTACACACTTTCCTAATTGGGGTTTCTAGCTTCCAATTCAAAATTCTCATTGAGGTAAGAAATACCCAAAGAAGAAAGGGTTTTTTCCTATATAAGGTTTGGGATTCATCTATGCAATTTTTAAAAAACTTCCCTGGGTTATATTCCCGCTATACCGCAGTCGTGCAGGTTCGACCGCGACCGTGGCTATGCAACCATGGTTTTTCTCTGAGATCGCACTATGATGACTATCTCGAATAACCACGGCAGTGGCCTGAGGACCGCGGCCTCAGTAACTGAGGCTGAACTGCTCCAGGTCTCCAGCTCCACTCCTTTTTCTTCTATTTGATCCCTTTTGAGCTCCAATCCATATTTTTTCATCTTATCAACTATATACCTTCCAAATGTGGATATTAGTGCATTTAAATCATGATGATGTCTCATTTTATTATACAAAACATGGTAGTGTGCACAACTATTTGGTGCAAATAAGTAGTAAAATCACCACTTATCAGTAGACTTCCAAGTTTGCAACTTTACCTTTGAGGAATAATGAAATACTTTTAGACCACAAATAGTTCGGTCCCTTTGATTTTCTATGTGGTAAAATATAACTTATTAAAATCCCAAGAATCAAATCTCTCATGAAATTATTTCTGTCATGGTTTCTCCCTAATTCACTAAGTCTCGGGTTTTCTATTGACTTTGGCTAGCATGAATAATGAAAGTCCTCAGAGTGCTGGTAAAGTGAGTACCTATTTAGTGCTTAGTTTCTCTATTTTTTATATAATACTTAGCATTAAAATGTACAACTACAGTGGCGTACTTACTGAAAAAGGATCCCCTATTATTTTCTTAAGGTCCAGATATGGGTTCCTCCAAATCAAGATTTATTGGTTAATGTAATGAATACTTTTGTCCCTCATGTTGTCATGAAGAACAAAAATATCATCCCACAAACTGGATCTGCATTAGTTCCCTTATTTCATGCGGAGGAGCTGGGAGCTAATGGCAAGTTCAAGGCAGTTAGTATATCAGTTATTCACCTATCACAGATTAATTTGGATGGATCTCATTTTGGTCTAAATGATACATCCATTACAAATATTTGTAAACTATATGACATCAGGCAGAAAGTTAACACCAGAAAGTCAGATCTTCTGGATATCAAGGTAGGTACTACAGTATGGACTTTTTTCTATAGTAGTTATACCTTTGAAGTTATTAAATTACATCTGACTTTCATTTTGCCTCATTCAGATCCATCTAGATGATGTTATAAATAAACCTATTCCTGGTCTAATTATACTAATTGTTGATTGTAACCAAATCTCATGCACAAGAATTACTTTCTTCATAAGCTCTTGAAGCCTATTATTCAGATTCCCAAAGAAAATCCCTAGAGACCACCAAGGTTGTGAACTGTATCATTTATCTGAGTTCTACTACTTTTATCAACTATCCATTTTATGAGAAATGGATGAGGAAATTTAATTTTGCACAACATATTATGGCAAGAATTACAAGGTATGTAACTCCTCTTAATTCTTATTTTAGATCTTTCCATATCAACACTAGTTAATAGTCATTCTATAACAAGAAGCATGAAACAACTCTAATTTTGGTATCTAGTGCTAAAATAGGTACAAGACTGCTTTATTTGTGTCCTCGGCTTTTTCCAGCTCCTCATTTTCCTTCTGTTAGGGTACTTTGTGATCATTGTCATTTGAGGCTATGTTGCTCGTACTCTTCAAAAATGTCATTGGGTGCATGCCAGATTCTTCTAAATTAGCATATTTTTTGAGGTCCAACAAGGGTGTGATTATTTATTCAATATTTCTTGCCAAAAACAAATATGTTAGTGATTCCATCATTACTTCTCTTTCTACTATTTTGACTAGTTTTATTTGCTTTTCAGACTAACCTTCTATATTGACTCAAATTGGATGGAGTGTAATGAGAGTTTCTCCAACAAGGGAAAAAGGCAGTGAAGTTGACCTAGGATATTAATCATTCAAAACTTTATGTATGGAGCATGTTTGCCTCCCAGATTACCTATTAGAATAGAAGAGCTTAACTCTTTGTCTTTAGCCTTAGCTTGTTGATGTATGAGTAGTTATTTTTTTTTTTTATCACTGAACTTGGTATTATGTCTATGTTTTAGTTTTAGTTTTAAGCCTTGTGTTTATAACCTTCTGATAAATAATACATGATTAGTTACAATAAAAATCTATTACAAATCTACAATTTGAATTTTAATGGAGTTCCCTATTAGATGGTTCAATGCTTTCTAAATAGGATAAGAACATACAAAAAAATTATAATTTTTTTAACATAACTATGGCTACATTTCACAAATGTTGTTTTAGAGGAGGTAGCAGCAGCCACACTTTTTAAGTGTTGTTGTAAAAAAGGTATAAAAGGCTGTATTTTTAAAGTGTGACCAAAAATAAAGCTAAGGCCACGCTTCTCAAGTGTAGAGTCATTCAATAAAACTGTTGTCAATGAGATGCTACAAAGCGTGGCCTTTATAACTATAGGCCACACTTTTTAAGTGAAGGTACTATGGCATCACTTGAAAAGCGTGGCCTGAAGTCAAAGGTTATGCCTTTTAGGCCACCACCCAAAAAGTATTGCCTAAAGTCCAAAAGTATAGCCTTTGATCAAAGTTTATTTAATGAAAGGTCATGGTTTGGGGTTTAGATGTTTAGTTATGTACAATTCCAACAAAACCTTGATTTTACTATTATTTTCAAAAAGGATGTTATGACCTTTTATAACTTGAAAACTGATTCTTTAAATGGAAGTCATACCACTTTTATTAATGACTTATGACCCCTTTTAGACTAAACTAACAACTTTGAAACTTAAATTGAGGCGGATTCTGGTTCATTTCTGGTTAGGTTTTTTTACCACAACTTATTCTTTTAGGCCGAGGGTGATCCCAACCCTTTCTATATTATCCTATCATTTTAGTCCTAAATTCATCCTTGAGCATCAATATTTTACAAATTTCCACATGTCTACCCTTGATTGAGTCCAAGCACTTATTATAGTTTTATTTCTCTCCAATATTAGATGGAGAAGACTTGTGATTATGGCTATTGTAAGTCCTTATTTAAGATCAGGCAGTATACGGATATCCTGAGTATCCTATGGATCCTCTGTCTGGGACTACATGGCTGAAGAATTGATATCCACGGGTCCTACCTTGTGAGCCGAAGGAGGTGAATATACTTGGTACAATTTAGCACTTAGTTGGTATGGTAGTATTGGTTTTTATTACATTCATTCACTCATGTGCATTGCCTTGTACCTATCGATCTTATAGGGTCTAAATAGGCATAGGTTATGTTTGCTATTTTTTTGAGTGCTTGATTGCACCATTTGGTTTTATTAGGGACCAGTTAGGTTATTATTTTTCTAGGCTAACAAGTTATATCATTGTTTCTTGGATATTATATATGGTTCGTGGTAGGCTGGTTACGGATTTGTGCCCGATGTTGTTGGTATACTTCTTGGTTTCTTTCTTCTTTTTTATATTGAGTTGTATAATATAACACCTCGAGTCTGTACCTTGAATGCTACACGGTGCTTACGACCTCAAAGGACCACAAGCTAACCCATGACTGATATCTGCTATGACCACTGAATAATATACTATTATAAATGCAAAAAATGGGCTAAAATGTCATAAGGTTCAAAATCTGAAATACTGATAAATAACAACATCTAATAAAATATCTGAATCTGAAATATTGTTTGAACTCTGGTCTAAAAAGCCTCTAACTGAACTGTCTGAAAGTGGAGTTGATGGGATAATCCCCCAACTAACTCCATCTACTAAAATACTGAGTCTACTAAAATAATGAAATAAAATAATATCCACGATAGATGAGGATTCACTACTGAATCTGATATGCTGGCTAAATTTGAATCTGTCTATGCGCGGTCGGAAACCTGAGGATCCGAACCTATGATATAAGATATCATAGCGCAAAGAAAGAGTATGTGTCAGTACGTAAAATGTACTAGAATGCTAGATGAGGTAAGGCTGAATGCAAAGGTTCATATGCATGAACAATAACTGATTGCATGATATAGAGTAACTGAACATAAGAGTACAAGGATAATCTTAAACTACCGTAAAAACCGACTATGCAATACTGTGGATATACGTGAATGTATATTATAACTGAGCTTTTTTGAAGATAAATACTTAGTTTTCATAACTGAGTAACTGATATCAGATGTTACTGATAACTGGATTACTGATACTAATTGACTATATCTGACTGTCCTAATTTTGTAGATTGTACTGAGTTCTATACTGAAGACTGAAACTATAATGGTGGGAGGTAATCATCTAACCGACATGCCCCAAATAAGATAAGATAATTAAGTTGGGGTCCAATTTGTAACCCCATTTAGAAAGGTGTTAGCAATGTGCCATGGGTACTAACAACTACTGTGGAGTCAGTCCTAACTAACGGGTGACCCCTAAGATCAGTCCTAAACTAGTGGGTGATCCCTGAGTATGTCAGTCCTATCTAACAGGTGACATCTCATAACCTATGTTGGCTACGTAGATTTGGAACTTAGGGATCTCTTCTAGGGACCTATTCCTAACTAACGGGTGAGACCCCATCCCTAGGCTCGCTCGGTGCTGAATCCTACTCCCAACTGAAAGACACTGAACTGAGTATACAAAACTGGACTGTACTAAGACTGAGTTTACTGAGTTTTCCTGAGTTCTGTAACTGACTGAGAGTACTAATGGTCATGACATGACTGATACTATTTTGTAACTGACCTGGCTCTAGGTAAACAGCTAAATTATTGGGTATTAAATACACCCAGGACTCGATAGCATGAAAAGTATACCAAAGCATAATTTGAATAACATAGCAATGTTCACTTGGTCATAATTCATTCATAGAGACATTTCATCAAACACTTGTAACGCATTAACTTGTACATGAATGGAGAATATATGTTAGCATGCTATAATTGCATTATTTCATTCTCGTAGACAATTTATCAAACACATAGGAAGCATACTTGTTTTACTAAATCATAAACACTTAGGGTAAACATAGTTATAATAATCAACTTGCAAATTGAAGGGTTTATCATGAATATCATGTAAATCAACACATACTAGGGTCAATTCTTGAAACTTGTAATTTAACTCATGGATTAAAATCCAACAATAACATGAACATGAATCCAATTCAACTCAATCATGAAAATTCATAAATATGCAATCTTTGTATTTTGAAAAAGGGTTCTTGAACTTCATGGGTGAAAGGAACCCATGAATGAACACCTAACATACCTTAGAAGATTCTTTCTTGATGGTTATTGAAGGAAATCTTAGGCTTGTTCTTGATTTCTTGAACTACGATTTTTGCCTCTTTGAGAGAGAATATTTTATTCTTGAGGGAAAATGAGGAAATAATGAGGCAATAGGTTATTTCGAGGTTTAATTTCATGTTTAGACTGATTAGGGCTGTGGAAAAATACTCATTTACCCCTAGGAATAATTTAAAAATTCATACTAGAAAACCTAATTTTGGGCCCTGGCGTGATACGGTGCTATCGTGCCGTGTCACTGAAAAGTGACAACTGGGAACTGAGGGCTTGGCGCAATACAATGGAATCGTGGTGCCCCTTTTATTCTAAAATTTGGACTCATCGTGAAGCGGTAGAATCGCGTTGGAACACTGGAAAAAGGACAATTTTGAACAGGGCCTACGGCGCGATGCGTCAATATCATGATGGAGCACTTGAAAGTAACAATTACCATTTGGCTTGGCTCCGCGACGTGCTGATGTTCCAGGTGGTACACTGTTTTACAAAAATGGCTCTAACTCTTCACCCGAATATCGGATTTGGATGAATTTTATATCATTGGAAAGCTATTTGAATTTCCTATGAAATGGCGGGCTCTAAACAAAAAAATACCAAGTATTTCAAAATTTTCATATAGGATAACTCATGGACTAAAATTTAATTTAAGCTAGGAAAATATGGGGTATTACAATATCCCCCTCTTGGGAATATTTATCCTCGAATGAGACTGGTTAAGCTGAGAAACACTGATAGACTGAGACTATATTGACATACATAACTGAAACATGACTGAATCTTGAGGTATGACACATGACTGAACTGCTCCATGAATGCATGACTGATTATGCAACGACAAGCAATACCAAGTTTATAGCTGTAACCGAATCATGAAACTGAGTAAATCTAAGGAAGGTTGTTACCTTAGGCTGAGAATACTGATGAACCTGAGATCATCTACTGGGTATGTATGAACAGAAACATGAGAACATTACTGAGTCAGAAATGTGATACATGAACTGAATATCATAAACTGAATGGATTTCTTAGATACATGTCATACGGCTGATATTGGAACTTAAGGGTCAACTTATGGGTACCCACTACTCCAAACTGGATTTGTTACGTAAAGAAAATATGGCATGCTTAGGTCATGAAGGCTTAGGGGATTACAGTGCATCTCCCCCTTGGGATAGTATGTCCCTCAAGGAATGCTAGCTTGGCCGGGATACGGAGGAAAAGCTGAGACGATGTACGGGGTACCTATGAACTAAATCGGGATTGAATATCTGGGATCTGAAACTGAGGCATGATACATGAACTGGGCTAAACTCGTAACTACTATGATGCTCCATCTTGGAACAGTCATAGTTACAAAACTTTGGATAGTATGACTTGGTGGAAAATAGGAAACCATGCGTACTCACCCGCCTGACTGCTAAAATGAATTGCTCGACTGGAGCATTCCTTTAACACTCTTTGTATACAATTCTAATGACCATAGGGAGTAAGAGAATCTTGCTATGGTATGAATAAGACATCTGAATAAGAAACCACAACACGGCTAAAATTCTGTAATATAGACACTGATAACCATACCCACTTAGGTCTGAGCTGAACTAAATTCTCCCGGTAAGTTTAACCTACTCAAATATCCGAAATAAATTTAGCCACTTACACATCAACATAATATTTAAGCCTATCTTCATAACTACAGCCTAGTGTAAAATAAGCATGCAAAAATCTTTCTTTAACATGAAATATTTACTCTCTCCTATCTAAGCAACTGTTCATCACTACATCATTTCATTAGGAGAGTTCATTGAAAGGTTAAGACATGAGGACCTGGAGCATGAATAGACACTATACTAAACTTGACACTTAACTAAAACCTGAGAAATACAGTATAAACATCATAGATTTATCAAGATGTCTAAAATAAGAATATACATGACATAGTCTGAATTTAAATGGTCATTGGGAGCGCAGCATGAGTCATGGAAACTAAGCATACTGTAAGGCATGAGTACATGAGTCATGAGCTACATGACATGAGTTTGGAGTTTCTATATTTATGAAACATGATTCATAAGATTGAGTGAACTGGAACTCCTTATACTAGGAACTGGAATCATACATAATTTTTCTATAATGCATCCAAATATTAGCTATGATCATAGAATGACATGTAAGGAATGGGTAGTTATCATGATAGATGAAGTATAAAACTTTGCACTGAGGTAAGTAAGGGTTGAGTGTTAAACTCTCCCACTGCTTTTTCTACACATACTAATATTACTACTAAAATCTGAAAGCCTGACTTGGTTACTTATTCTACCATGTTCCCCTTAGTTAAAGTCATCATTCTAAAGTTGTGAACCACTTAATCAACAACTCTAAACTGAATAGTCACCACTTTACTCTAAAGTCTGGGGTAAACACTGAGGAGGGCTCTGCTAATATTTTGGGTCTGACATCAAAGTTGATGGCTATATAGAGGTTACAAAAAAATTAAACCCTCGGAATCTAACAAGGCATAAACATAAGGATGAAAGATTCATAACGTACCTGTAACTATATTAGAAAAACTACCCTGATCCTGGTGAGACTGGAGTGCATAAAATTAGTTCTGGCGTTGGCCACTAGTGATGCTTGAAGTGGCGCCTTGCTGTGTCGAGCAATCGGATGGGACTGGAGGATGCCTGTGCTGACTTCGTGGACCAGCCTTAGGACATTCTCGGACTCTGTGACCTAACTCTCCACATCCAAAACATACATCACTGTCAACCCTACACACTCTCTTATAGTTCTTACCACATTCTTCACAAGATGGATTAGTACGAACACCCTTTCAAACACCTTGCGACTTAAAGTTAGGTGCTCTATTTTGATTGACATTCTTAGAATTAGGCACTGGCACCCGGAATGAAAGCAAAACTGGTGCTGAGAATCTTTGATAAAATTGGGAGCAATTACAACCCCCTGAACTTGGCATAGAGATATTTGTTATGTCCCTCTTATTCTTTCTACACTCCTCTCTCTCACTCTGTTGAGTGCAAGTCAAAAGCCTAGATAGGACAACAGATTGCAAATTGTTCTGAGCAACTACTAAATAAGCTAAGGTAGCAAAAATAGCTCTAAATTCAGCATTAGAGACATGCTCATGCAAGGGATCTGCCTGAACAGGTAGAGGAGCCGACTGGTTTTCATTACTTCTTTCATTGGCTTCTCTGGGAGGCATGTTCTAGAAGCAAAAAGAAGAGATAAATTAGGCTGAGAGTTTAACTTGAGCTCATTCTCACTTGCACGATATGACTACTGAAGAAAGGGAAAATTTTCCTAAAACATCTCATGCTTTCTGTCCATAAGTATGGTGCGCTACACACCCATGCACAAGATTCTACTTGATGCAGCTTTCTACTGAAATACTGAGTCTACCAAAATAATGAAATTAAAGAATATCCTTAAGAGATGAGGACTCAGTACTGAATCTGATATGCTGGATGAATCTGAATCTATCTATGTGTGTTTAGGAACCTGAGCATCCGAACCTAGAATATAATACATCACAGCACAAAGAAAGAGAATGTGTCAGTATATAGAATATACTAGTATGCTAGATGAGGTAAGGCTGAATGGAAGGGTTCATATGCATGAACAATAACTGACTGAATAATATAGAGTAACTGAATATGAGAGTACATGGATAATCTGAAACTGCCGTTAAGACCAAGTATGCAATATTGTGCATATATATAAATATATACTGTAACTGAGCCTTTCTGAAGCTAAATACTAAGTTCTGATAACTGGATTACTACTATTGATTGACTGTATTTGACAGTTCTGATTTTGTAGATTGAACTAAGTTCTATACTGAAGACTAAAATTAAAACTATGGGAGGTAATCATCCAACTGACATGCCCCAAATAAAATAAGATAACTAAGTTGGGGACCAATCTGTAACCCCTATTTGAAGGGTGTTAGCACCATGACACTGGTACTAACTACTGTTGTGGAGTCTGTCCTAACAAACGGGTGAACCCTGAGATCAGTCCTAAACTAGCGGGTGATCCCTTAGTCTGTCAGTCTTATCTAATGGGCGACATCTCATAATCTACACTGGCTACGTAGTTTTTGAACTTAGGGATTGCTTTTAGGGAACCAGTCCTAACTAACAGGTGAGACCCCATCCCTAGGGTAAACAAGGTTATAACAATCAACTTACAAATTGAAGGTTTTATCATGCATATCATGTAAATCAACACATACTAGGGTCAATTCTTGAAACTTGTAATTTAACTCATGGATTAAAACACAACAATAACATGAACATGAATTCAATTCAACTCAATCATGGAAATTCATAAATACACAATCTTTGTATTTTTAAAAGGGGTTCTTGGACTTCATGGATGAAAGGAACCCATGAATGAACACCTAACATACCTTAGAAGATTCTTTCTTGAAGGTTCTTGGAGGAATTCTTAGGCTTGTTCTTGATTTCTTGAACTAGGGTTTTTGCCTCTTTGAGAGAGAATATTTTATTCTTGAGAGTAAGTTAGGAAATAATGAGGCAATAGGTTATATAGGGGTTTAATTTTTGTTTAGACTAATTAGGACCGTGGAAAAATACTTTTTTACCCCTGGGAATGATTTGAAAATTTGTAATAAAAAACTCAATTATGGGACCTGGCGTGACGCGGCGTTATCTCGTTATGCCACTGGAAACTGAAAACTGGGAACTGAGGGCTTGGCGTGATGCGGTTGAATCGCCCCTTTTATTATGAAATTTGGACTCAGCGTGAAGTGGTAGAATCACGTTGGAACACTGGAAAAGGACAATTATAAACTGGGCCTATAGAGAGATGTGTCAATATCGTGATGGAGCACTGGAAAATGACAATTGCCATTTGGCGTGGCTCTACGACGTGACATTCTAGGTGGTACATTGTCTTACAAAAATGACTCTAACTCTTCACCCGGGTATCAGATTTAGGTGAATTTTATATCGTTGGAAAGATAATTGAATTTCCTATACAATGAAAGGATATAAACTGAAAAATACTCAGTATTTTAAGAATTTATATTGGATAAATTATGGACTAAGATTTAATTTAAGCTAGGGAAATATGGAGTATTATATATTACTAATAGACTATCTTATAATTGTCCTCATTTTGGTTAGAGACCCTAATTATGCTAGATTTTTCTCCCATACTTGGTTATGACCCTCAGATGTTAGGCTAGCTACCCTAGGTTAGTGTCATCAAGTTCAGTCATATATATGTATATATATACCCTTCTTTCCTCATACTTGAGACACCTTAAGGTTTGACCCTAAGAAATTTCTTTAGTTTAAACTCTCTGGATATCATTTGACTCATGATAACTAGTCATAAGATGTGGGCACGATTTTGGGGTCTTGGTCGTATGATAATCTGTGTGATCTAGGATTAATTCTATCCAAGGTATGAGTGGACATCATACTAGTCATATGATGATGGTACGATATAGGTTATAGATTTGTATGTTGATCAGTGTGTCAAACCCTTATAGGTTGCCTAAGGTTAAGTTTAAGGGTACCAATCATATGTAATGGATATGAGTTGGTCCTTATGGTCGTATGCTAGATAGTATTAGGGTTCAAGTTACTACCTATGGTACGAGTGGTGGGTAGCAATCATATGTTATAGGTACGGTTTGGGTGGTGTGGGCGTCCCCTCCTACGCACTATTTTTTAGATTTTAAGCTGAAGGTATTTCGGATATTTCCCACCCCAAAAACCTAAATTCCCCATGTCTTATAACACATTATCGCCCCTCATAACACATATTGAAAAAACAAAAAATTCCCAAAACTTTCTCTAAACTCTCTCAAGACAATTGGGGCTAGGGTTTTCTTCAAGTGTTCATCTAGAGGCTCAAGAGTCAAGTTCTTTTTGTGAATCCTTGTGAATAAGGAATGTGACTCTTCCCTCATTTTTAGTTCATGAAAATAATATGATTTAAAGTTTGTTATGATTCATTAATGGTGGTTTTGAAAACCAATGTTGAAGGTTTGTTTTCATAATATTGACTATTGTTTACTCTTGTTTTAAAATATGTTTATTCGTATTTTTGATAATGGTTTGCACATGTGGGTGCTTGGAAATTTTGATTTAACAACTGTGTCATGAGTAACCATAAACTTGATGGTTTTTACCTTGGTTTTGTTCTTGATAATGGTATGCCCTCAACATATTTGTGAAAATGTCTAAGAGAATAAACTAGTCATATGTTAAATGGTGTTTTGACCGAAGGCATTGGCCTATGAATATGAATGGTTGGTAAATGATTTTGTAAAGGCCTTGTTGGCCATGTAATGATTTGAATAGTAACTTTGGTGGTTTAATTGGCTAAAAGGCTTTGAGTCCCTAAACCTTAAATTGATTTATGTCTTTGTTAGTCATTAGGTTCGAGTCCCTAAACTTTGAATTGAATTTATGTCTTATTAGACAATAGTGTATCCCAAAGTCAAATGAATTATTGGTTCATTGATAATGGTAATGGCATGTTGTACGCTTACAAGTGGTGTTGGTAAACAATACCAATGAAGTGCCTTTGGTAAGTAATTGTCTTAATGGTTGTGTATATGAAATAATGGTTTTAAATTAGGCATTAAAGAGGGTTGTGCAGCCAAGTTGTGAAGGTGCAGGTCCCGTGGGATCAACACTAAAAATTGTGTTTGCTGATACGAGGGTTAAAATAGCTGAGGTTTGAGTCCTCTTGATTACTACGATCAAGAGGTTTAAGTCTCCCATAATATATAATGTGGAAGGTTTGGTTCCCCGTATCATACTACATGATTGGGTAACCAAGTCACCTTAGTATACAACTGGGAGGTTTGACTCCGCCATGAGTATATGTAAAATTATTCTCCAGTTTGTGCGGCTACATGAATGGGGATTGACCAGGGGGAAAGATGGAGCCCATATAGCCCTGGGGTGTAATCAATATGACAGCTAAGCTACACAACCCTGGCTAAAATTTTAAAGGTCCAATCTTAAACCTTGTTCCCCATCCTGGCATGGTATATACATATATATCTATTGCATTGGTTATATGCATTGATTGGTTAGTTTTAGACTATTCGCATTATATTATTTTTATTCTTATCCAACCGTTAACCATCTTTGGACATTGAATCTCCTCAAGATACAGTTGTTGGTCATACTATCAAACCTCCTACTTAGTGACTTGGATTCGAGTCCAGCTCGAGTGGACTTGAAGTGGTGAGCTTCCATACTTTGGAAGGCTCCATTTCTTGCTTTTAGTTTCTTTTTTCTTTATTGGTTTAAACTTTGATATTGGTTTTTGGCTATGGTTGGGATCATGTCCCGATCAGATATTCTTGGTTAGTTTTAGAGGCTTTGCATGGACAAACTGTGGACTTGGGTATGTTATGAAATGGTTATGTATTTTGTTATGTTAGGGTTGTTAGTTTGGTATTGGATGGTTTGACTTGTTTGGTTTGGTCAGGGTCATGGACCTATCCCAAAGTCATTGAGTTGTACACTACTCTATCTTATTATATAGTCAAAACTCACCCGACTTAGGGTATATGTTGGTTGGTCAGATTGGGTAGTGGGATGACATCTGGCCCTTATTGGACTTGAGATACCCATTATGATAAGGCCCTGGTTTGGGTGGTATCAAGTTGGTATCAAAACCTAGGTGTTGGTTTCATATGGTGTCCACATAGCCGTGTCAAGTATAGTCTCTTTTATGGATGTGTAGCGTGCTACACTTATGAGGGAGAGGCTATGAGGCATTTAGGAATGTTTCACTTTCTTGTTGTTCTACTTTGAGCTATAGGAGTCTAAGGACTCGGATCTCTCTAATTCCCATTTTTTTCCTTTCAGATCATGCCTTCAAGGAAATCTAAAACTCATGGGAACTCTTTTATTCCGCCTAAGGATGATATGGATGGAGCTCATCTAACCCATGGGGTACAGACTCGGTCTAGGGTTGTTGCTACTGATTTTCCTCGTGGAGTTCCACTGGTCTCTATTAATCTTTCTTGAAATGATGACACACCTACCCAGTCACCTCAAGGAGACATTTCAAATTTATAGTTCTTCTATTCTATTTAGTTGTTAACCTAGATAGTGGTCTCTCTGTGTCACGACTTGAGGCTAGCCCCCAGCTACGACAATGGTGCTTATAGTCACAAGTGACCACAAGCTAACCCATGAGTTGGTACCAGCTGTGAGCATTGAATAAAATAGCAATAGTACACAAGTGTGGAAGATAAACTTCTGAATGCTATACTTATCTAAATACTGAACATGTGGTTCAAGCACAAGTCTGAAGATGGAGCTGGGGATGAAAACTTCTATCGAAACTGAGAACGGTTACCACCTTCCAACCTTGGCTGAGAAAAGTTAAAACCACTTGTCCTGGACCTTTTATTCTCTCTCTTTCTCCTTAAGCTTATCTTTCTCAATCTCTTGCACATGAACCATAAGTCTAGATAAGTCCATCTTCTTAATCAACATGGCAGTCCTACACTCCTTAACCATACTATCAGCAACACCAGACATGAGGTCACTTATTCTAGACCTATTTTCGCTCCCTACATTAGGAGCATACCTCGCCAACTAAGTAAACTTAAGTGAATACTCCTTCACACTCATGTTTCCCTATTTCAAATTAATGAACTCCTGAATCTTAGCCTCCCTCAACTCTAATGGGAAGAACCTATATAAAAAAGTAGGGGCAAATTTCTCTCACTCAATAGGCCCTGAATCAACACTACAGTCCTTCTTCCACTGCTTAAAACAAGTGCGAGCTACACCCTACAACTGATATGATACCAACTGTACACTCTCACTCAAAGTGATGCCCATAATATCTATCACCTTCTGAACCATATCAAGAAACTCCTGCCGATTCTCTTCAGACTTGAATCGCAAAAAAATGGGGATTCATTCGTGTGAAATCCCGAATCTTAGTTGCAGTTTTATTTGCCACTGAATTGGATAGGGTAACAGCTCTCTGGTTATTCTGAGCAACTACTAAATGGTCTAAGGTAGTAAAATTAGCTCTAAACTTGGCATGAGAGACATGTTCATTCAGGGGTTCTTCCTGAATAGGTGGAGGTTCGGTTTGGTCCTCATTCCTTCTTCCGTTATTTATTCTGGAGGCATGGTCTATAAAAATAATGAAGGATAAGTTAAAAGAGAGTTTAAATAGAGCTCAAGCTTATACCTATAACATCAATACTAAAAGAAGGGAAACTTTTCCTAAGACGTCTCGTATCCTCTTGTCCATAAGTGTGGCGTGCTTCACACTAATGCACAATACTCTACTCAACATGGATTTTAGACACTCTAGGACACTATAAATCCTTAGGCTCTGATACCAAGTTTTGTTATGACCCGAGGCTACCCCCTAGCTATGACAACGGTGCTTACGATCATAAGTTACCATAAGCTAACCCATGAGCTAGTACCTGTTGTGAGCACTGAATAAAATAGCAATAGTACATGTGT
This sequence comes from Capsicum annuum, assembly GCF_002878395.1. NCBI lineage: Eukaryota > Viridiplantae > Streptophyta > Magnoliopsida > Solanales > Solanaceae > Capsicum > Capsicum annuum. Next base: position 123,961,888 of record NC_061117.1, read on the forward strand.
GTGGAAAATAATTTGTTGAATACAATACTAATCTGAATACTAAAAATATGGTTCAACAACTAGTCTGAACATATGATGAAATATTGAAATCAAACTGCCAATTTAAAATAACTGATAATACTGAAAGGACTTATAAACTGAATAACCATCTAACTGACTATCTGTTATCTAAAAATCCTTGAACTGACTGAGAAATTAATGGTACAAGCCCCCAACTAACTCTAACTAACTAAGTATAATAAAAAAACTAAATTACTAAATGAGATATAATATGTCCTCGATGGAGAGGACTCACCACTACGGCTGTTGGGTAATGTTATTTGTCTAACTATGGTTGGTAAAATGAGCCTCTGAACTTATGATATAAGATATCATAGCGCAAAGAAGAGTATGCAATTATTACCTTGAATGTAGTGGTATATGAGATAAAGTATGGCTAAAATTCATGGGGTACTGTGCACATGAAATAAGGACTAACTAAACAGCATGAAATAACTAAGCATGAATGCATGAATGCATGAAAACTATAGTATCTAATAATGTAAGACCAAGCATATACATATTTCTAAAATAATCTGTAAATTGAAAGACTAAAATTTTTATAACTAAATAACTATAAATCGGTATGCTTTGGTCAAGCAAACCTAAACTAAATATACACTGAATACTGTCCTAAGACTGTGGGAGGTATCATCTAACCGACATGCCCCAATCTGAGCTAATTGGGGTCTAACCTGTAACCCCAGTTTGAAGTGTGTCAGTACCATGCCACGGGTACTATTACTGGCGGTGTGAATCCACTAAATTGGCATCCCAAAGGACTAATGAGTCACCCTCAATAAGATGTGGGTCACCCTTAACTGGCAGGTAAACACCTTATCAACCCTTAAGTGGAAGGTAGACCTCTCTAACCTATGCTGGCTACGTAGTTCTATAACTCGGGGATTGTTACTAAGGGTCACACCCTCTACTATCAGGTGAGACCTCATCCCAGAGTTTGCTCGGTGCTAAATTCTACTCCCAACTGAATTGGCACTGGGACTAAACTAAACTAAGCTTTACAAAACATGATTTTATAACTTATAGTGATTATCATGATAACCTCAACTGAGTAAATAATAGAATTCATAGTTTAATAAAATCATTGTTGAAATAATTTGAATTCATGGAAGAACACTTAGGTATCGGGTATTCATAACCCACCAACACTGAATGATCACTGAATGTAATAACAAGTTTAAAACTAGAAGTAAAAGATCATGGTTCAAAAGCCATAAACATATACATGTCATTAAACATGTGGGGATCCTAAATTTAGAATGCTTTAATAGGGGAAAACAATATGATTACATGACTGAAATCATAAAGTTGCAAATTTAACATGGAATTCACTTGAATAAAGAATGGGAAACTCAAATTCATAGCATGAGGAATTCAAACTATTGCATGGAATCATACATGGGCTGAATTGAACTAAAATAACCATGAAAACATGAATTAAACCCATCTTAAGCAATATAAAATACCATAATAATAGAAAAATCTATTCTTTAATTAAAAAGAGGGTTTTGGGGATCATTGGTTGAAAGGGACCCATGAATGAACACCCCACATACTTTAAGCTTTTAAATTGAAAGGATCAATGCTATTCTTGATGTTTTCTTGAAGCTCTTAAACTTGGGGAACATGAATTCTTGATTTTTGGGGGAAAAGGAAATTGGATTTGTGTTCTTGGGGAAAGAGGATAGCTTTCTTTGGAGGAAAATTGGAGAAGAAGGGCAAATAATGCCCTAATTGATACCCAAAGTAGTGATATGAATGATTGGGTTAAGGGGTAGAAGACCTAATTATCCCTCAATTATTTAAATAAAAAATTAGATATGTTGGGCTTACCGTGATACATTCCTATCACAGTCATTCATTCCCTCATCACGATGCAGTCTCCATGAGAATTGGAATAGAGCTGCAATACGGGCTTATCGCAATGACCCTCTGGTTTTGTGATCCAAACATGCCCCAAAACCTTATCCGAAAAATCCAAAACTTCTCTGAGACATACTTCTTACATCCCTGAACATGACTTAACTCAAAAACTAATATCTCAGGGTCAGGAAGACCAAATTAAAAATCCTCAAAGTTTAGGGGGTCTTGAAAATGACTAAGTCCCCAACACTTCGTTAAATTTTCATGCCTTAAGCCCCTTATGCATGCAACTGAAAGCAAAATAAATCTAAGAATAGTACAGGGTATTATAATCTATCACACCAGTCCCATCTTGTATTTGAAAGAAAGAGGTATATGCGGATAGGGTAAAGGAAGAAAAAGAAGTTTAGATATTCAAAGCAGGGAGTGGGTCAATGCAATAATAGTAGTAATAGGAGTGAGTGGAATAAGGAAGGGAGTTGGGGAAAATCTGGTTCTTACCCACCAGCTGGAGCCCCTTACCATAGGCCATCCGGTGTACATCAATTTCAAAATAATAGTGGTCCAAGGGCACAAGGTGACCAACACCAGTCTAATGGAGCCCAGTTAGTTCCACCCTATCTTCTTTGCTAGTTCTGTGGCCAATTACATTATGGGTTTTTTTGTTCAGGGGAGAATCGATGCTTTGCTTGTGGTGAAATTGGACATATACAGTGAAATTGTCCTTCTGGAGTCGGTTCTAGGTCCAATAGGATTTTTATTGAATCTGCATTAGCTCCTTCACCAAAGGGTGTTGCTTCTAGCTTCGGCACTGGTCGGAACCGGCCTCATGCTCCCACTACTCACTAGGAGTTCAAAGCATCTCCTGATATTCTCCCTGGTATGTTGAAACTTTTATCTCATGATGTGTATTATTTACTTGATCTAGGGTTATGTGACCCAATTTATGTCCGACCATTTTGGTTTTGGTCCTGAGTTTATTTATAATCCATTTTTTGTATCTACCTCAGTTGGTGACTCTGTGATCACTAAAAGAGTCTATAGAGGTATGTGGTATTTATAGTGGTAAAGAAACTCTTGTGAATTTGATAGAGCAGATACAGTTGACTTTAATATCATATTAGGGATGGATTAGTTGTATTCGTGTTATGCTTCCTTAGATTGTCAGATCCGTAAGGTCATGTTTAAACTACCTAATAAGCCAGTCATTGTAAGGCAAGGGGGTTCTTTAGTACCTAAGGGAAGATTTATCTCATATCTTATATCCTGAAAGTTGATTTTTCAAAAGGGTGTTTGTATCATTTGGTCTGAGTTAAAGATTCTAACTTGGAAGTCCATCCTTACATTCTGTTCCTATGGTAAATGAGTTTCCTGAGATCCTTCTTGATAACCTTCTTAGTATCCTACCTGATAGGGAGATTGATTTTGGTATTGACCTTTTTTCAAACACTCATCCTATTTCTACCCCCCACCCTTCCGATAGAATGGATTCTTGGTAACAGTTTTCTCTGTCCTAGTATGTCCCTATAGGATGCACCAATGTTCTTCGTGCATAAGGAAGAAGGGCTTCTTCAGATATGTATAAGTTGTTGGCAATGTGATAAGGAATTTAGAGTTATCTCTCTATTAGGTAGACTAGTGTGTTTTGTGGTTGTTTCATAGGTAATACTTGATCATTGCTAGATTTTAAGTTTAAGCTTTTGATGCTAATTGTGGTGATAGAAATGTTAACTTGAGGATAGTGATGCAAGGTTCGAGGAAGTAAATTTGTAGGGTGATGCAATATGTGAGAGAGATTGGTTGATGCCTTATGAAATAGTGGAATATGTAACTGAGATATAGGTATGAATCCTAAGTGTTAACGTAGAAGTGGCGGCTAAATCATTAGATGGATAAGAGTCTTGGGTTGCAAGAGTAACGTATACTCAGTTCTGAGCAAGGGGTGTCGTGTATGCCTGGCTTATGTCCTTAAGATTTCTTGGCATGGGGAAGTCTTGGAAGTTATTATATAGTGTTTGGTAGAGCCAAACTAGGGGAGTGTAGATGGCCTATATAACCTCCTGGTATAGGCTCAAAACTTGTCGAGATATAGGGATATGATATTAGAGAAGAAATGTCGGTACTCTAAGGGGTCGTTTGGTGTGAGGTACTAATTCAAATAGTCCCAAGATAAAATAATAGTCCCAGGATAAAATAATAGTCCCGGGATAAATAATTTGATGCCTTTTTTGTTTGGATAATTCGGGATAACTTATCTCGATACTAATAAATAGTATCGAGATAAGTTATCCCATACATTGGGTGGTATAACAATCCCATCCTTATTTATTCTTGGGATAAAGCCATAAAATGACACAATTACCCTCCAAATCATTGATTATCACTTTCATATATATATATATATATATATATATATTACTTTACTACTATATATAAGAGAGAACATGAGATTTTGGTAGTTCTCACATCAAATTTTTTGGTCAATTTTATTTCTAATTTAAATTTTAATTACTCTACAAATTCTTATCTATTTTGGTAAATCTGAACAATTATATGATCTTATTAAATGCTATAAAAGTGATGATTCATGAAAAAATGATAGTGGCACCATAAAAATTATTTATACAATCAAATTCAAAATTGATCTAAGGGTTTATTGCCTTTCTATTTTGAAGATATGTTTATTAATTTTATTTTAAATTTTCATTTTTCTAACAATTGTATCATGGACAAGTAATTAAAGTATCTTGACATTCCCTTTTTAACTTAATACATGCTTGATTGTTAAATAAAAAGATATTTTTTTTACATTTAGCTAAAAATATTTGAAAATTTTTTTTTTTTTAAATATAGTTTGACTCTCCAAATATTAATGATACTAAATAATGAAAAATTAGAGTAATTCTTTTTCAAATTTTTTGATGATGATTTTTTTAGCAAAAAGATTATCAACATTTTTAAGAATTTAGGACAAAATAAGTAATTTAACATGAAATATTAAAGTTTCATACACATTTAAGATATATCAACATAAATTTCTTAATATGTATTTTTAGGAAAAAGAAACTAATAAAGTTAAAAAAAAATTAATAACTTTTTAATTTCTTTTGTATGATTTAATATGAAGGAAAATAATTAAGCTTAAATAAGGAGAAGGGTAATTTTGTAAACAAACTATCTATTCTTAAAAAGAATGTAATGCATATTATTTTTAATACTACAAACCAAACAAACACTAAAAAAGTAATACCAGGATAACTAATTTCAGTACAACTAATCCCAGTATAACTAGTCTCAGCATAACTTGTTTCCTAACCAAACGACCCCTAAGGAGTTGAAAATGGAGTGTTAAGTGTTTAGAAGCATAGATATCTATACCCCTAATTAATTGTTGTAAGGTGATGATTGTAGAGGCTTCTGGATCTTTAGTAGGGTAGACCATACAACGGGTATAGCAAATGTAGGCTTGGACATTGTGACTCATAGGTATAATAATCATGGTGTTGGGTAGTTATAAATCTTTATGGGATGGGATGTTTGAATGCAATGATGGGGCAGATTAGTATTTTTGATGGATGTAAGGAGTAGAGCCCCGTGACTAAGTTAACCTCTTTGAATAGGTTTAAGCATGAGAGCAATATATAGATAGACTCGAGCTATCGTAGTGATATGTTTGTAGGAAATATAAGATTGGGTTAGTGAGGCATGCTATTCGTAGTTGATTTCATAGAATGAGGACTGAAGGTGAAGTTTCAATAGAGATCCCTTGGGAGAAAGATAAGGTTGAGAAAGCTACTTGGGAAGCGGAGAAGGACATAAAGTTCAAGTACTCGCATATGTCCTCCGTCCTGATATTAGTGCTTAAGGTATAAGCTGATCTTAATGTTTTTGTTTTGTAAAAAGGAAGTTTGACGGGTAATAATATGTTAACTCATGTTTGTGCTTGCCTTTACTTAACATTCGAGGATAAATGATCCAAGCAGGGGAGAATTGAGACACCCTGAGTTTTAACCCATAGGAATTTCTTAAGTTTGAACTCTCTAGACATCATATGACTCATGCTTACTAGTCGTAAGATGTGGATATGATTTAGGGGTCTTAGTCATATGATAATGTAAAACCCCACATTTTCGGGCTAGAATTCAAACCGTTGTTCCTAAGTATACAGACCCGAACCCAATGATTTTATGTCTATATATGTGTGATGATCAATAATATAGTGTGAAAATGTCCTTTTATATCAATCGAGGTCATAAAAATCTCCAAACTCAAAGACGAGTTGAGAACACTTCTATTGATTAAGTTTTAGCGAACATTTCATCTTGGGTCAACTTTGAATGACCATTATTCCATATATATAATTATTTACGTGGACTACTATATATCAAATGAAAGATCTTTGAATCTACTTTCCAACACATTTGGTTTCACCTTAATCCGATAACGGAGCGAGAAGTTATGCCCATTTTACTCCAGCATGTCAGTCTGTCAACTAAGTGACGACCTGAGCTGACGGGTCATCACATATGTGACGAATTATCAGCCCAAGTAGTCAGCCTTAGGCAGAAATCATCAATTCCAGCTTCTAAGTGATGAACTGGGGTGACGGTCCATCACTTAAGTGACGACTTATCAGCCCAAGTCATCACCCATGAAATTCAGCAATTTCCATTCGAATTCAAGCAATATTTTGGTCTTTTACCACACATCCCACGACTTAAATCATCAAAAATACGTACATGGCCATCATAAATTATTTTTAAAAACACATAATCCTCTCCACTCTCAAGAACAAGAAAATTAAGATTTCCTCTCAAGATCATCTATGAAGAACAAGATTCAAGCCCTTCTTCAAGAAAATCAAGAAATTATAAATCCCGATCCAAGAACGTTCAAGAAAATTTAATTCTCTTTTAAGATCAAGGCGTTAAGGTATGTTAGATATTCATCCATGGGCCCTTTTCACCCATGGAGTCCAAAAATTTATCTTTTATGTTTTAAATCATGAAATTAGATGTGTATAATGATTTATCTCCATGAAGCTTTTATGAAATTTTATTATACATGATGTTCACAATATATTTTCATTGAAAGCAACCCTTATTACATATTTTATGAATTATGTCCATGAACTTACATAAATTTCAAAATTTTATCATGTTTCCAGGAAAGTATTGGTGATATTAAATCATACATGTTTCAATGGGTTGTTTGTTGAATTTAAACCCTAATTGGTGATCTTAAAAGTGAAATCATTCTATTACTACAACTTTTCAAACTAATCCCATGCTTAGCTTAGACCATGCATTGCAAGTGTTTGATGAAATGCCTACAAGAAAGAGTTTTGAATAAATGCTAAAATATCATGTCCTTAAAATTTTAGTATGATATTTCTATTATTGCTATCGAGTCCTGGGTGTTATGAATACCCGAAATTTATCTGTTTACATAGTTTTAGTATTTTAAGAAAGTTTTTCAGATAAACCATGAGTTTTTTCTTTCAATTAGTCATCATAGTCAATTTAAGGTTAATAATTACCCAAAAATCTGAATGCACTATCATTTTTAACATACCATGACCTGAGCTTATCAATTATCAGTGCATGCATCAGTTAGTAATTCAGTGTCTTTCAGTTAGTAGTAGGATTTAGCACCGAGTGGGAAGTGTGGATTCAGCGCATCCTACTTCCCCAGAAACTACGTGTCACCGTAGGTCTAAGGGCCTCGCTAGAGAGTGTTTTTCTTTGTCCAATATAGGCTCAGTTTAGTGATCACTACATTTAAGGTTCTATTTCAATGGCAAGGATAGAACAACCCTCCTTAACGTGGGTCAGACGTTGGATTCCATGATATCTCACATGGTTTATGTCGGTTACATGATGCTCCCACTATCTCAGTCCAATATTCAACACAGTAATTCAGTTTCAGTTTTTCTTGACCATAGCATACAGATATCAGTTACTCGTTTATCAGTACTTAGTATTTTAGTTTTTAAACTATATTCAGAATATGTTTTTATGCTTGGTCATGCATTCTCAGTCTTTACAGATTTCATGCATTTTTACTCAGCACTTCATGCTCTATATTTAGTCAGTTACTATGTATGCTCATAAAACCATGCATATTATCCTAACCTCATTTAGCATACCAGTACATTTAAAGTACTAATCGCATAATCATTTCTTGTGCTATGATGTTCATATCATAGGTTTGGACGCTCAGGTTCCCAAACGTACCTTGTTATCCTAGTGAACAGGTAGCAGCAGCAGTGGTGAGTCCTCGTGTTCTGAGGACCAGTTATGTTATTTTAGTTTTAGCAAACAGTCGGAGTTAGTTGGGGACTTGTCCCATTAACTCCTCAGTTATTCAGTTAGAGGCTTTAAGACTAGAACAAATAGTTAGTCAGCTTTCAATTGTTATTATCAGTGTTGTTTACAAAGATCATCAGAATTATGACTTAAACCTTATGGTTATTTCAGTTAAATTTTGGAAAATAAATCTTTTGATTTCAGTTTTATTCAGTGCTCGCAGCAGGTATCAGCTCATGGGTTAGCTTGCGGTCTTTTGGGATAGTAAGCACCATGTAACAACTAGAGTGTACTCCTAAGTCATTGCAGATAATCAGTATGATCTAGGTTACATTCTTTCCAAGGTATGAGTAGACATCATACTAGTCGTATGATGATGGTACGAGATAGGTTATGCACTCGTATGTTGTTCAGTATAACAAGCCCTTGGTAGGATGTCTAGGGTATGATTTAAGGGTACCAATTGTATGAATGGATATGATTTGGTCCTTGTGTTCGAATGTTGGACAGTGTATGGGTCCAAGTTGCTGCCTAGGGTACGACTGGTGGGTACCACTAGTATGTTGCAGGTATGGTTTGGATGGTGTAGTCATACCCTCCTACACACCATTTTTCATATTTTAAGCTGGGGGTATTCTAGATATTTCCTACACCAAAACCCTTAAGTCCACATATCTTATAACATATTGTAGCCCCTCATAACACACATTGAAGAATCAACTTCTTTCCATGAATCTTCATGAATAAGGCATGTGACTCTTCCCTTATTTTTAGTTCATGAAAATCATGTGATTTAAAATTTGTTTATGATTCATTAATGGTGGTTTGGAAAACCAATGTTGAGGGTTTGTCTACATAATGTTGAGTATTGTTTACTCTTGGTTTAAATTGTATTTATTTATGTTTTTTATAATGGTTTGCACATGTGAGTCCTTCGAAATAGTGGTTGAACAAGTGGGTCATGAGTAACATAAACTTGATGGTTTTTACCTTGGTTTTGGTCTTGATAACGGTATGCCCTCAACATGTTTGTGAAAATGTCTAAGAGAATAAACTATTCACATGTTAAATGGTATTTTGACCGAAGGCATTGGCCAAATGAAAATGAATGGTTGGTAAATGGTTTTGTAAAGGCCTTGCTGGCCATGTAATTTTTTGAATGGTAACCTTGATGGTTTAATTTGCTAAAAGGGTTTGAGTCCCTAAAACATTAAATTGATTTATGTCTTTGTTAGACAATGGGTTGGATTGGGTAGTGAGGTGATCTCCGACCCTTTTTGGACTTGAGATGGGGCATTTTGGCAAGTCCCTGCTTGGGGCTATGTCAATACTACTACCATATATCCTTCTTTCAGCTTTTAGTTGTATATTGACTAGTTATGTGAGGTATTGCACCTTCATTCTGGATTTCTTTGTAGTTTTAATTAGTATTAATATGTCTCATTTCTTATATAGTTGTCTATATTATATATTTTAATTTTATTTGTTATTTATGCTTATATTATCTTTTAAGCTTAGTGATTTGATGCCTACTGACTACCCGTATTGATCTTTTGCAGTTGACATGTACATCATATAGAGCTTCCATGGATAGAATATTTGAGGTGACCTCTGCACATCCAGAGTTTTTCTTACTCTCTCTATTTTGTTGGATTGGTCTTTAGTTTACATTCAGTGACAGTCTTGTACATTTATATTATGCTCACCTTGTATTCTTATTTATAGCTTTTACTAAACTCACTAGATTTTGGGGAAATATTTACTCTCTTTTCATCTTCTTTCTCATATTTATTTAGTCCGGGCTTCTGTTTTCCTTGTTAGTCTGCTACTAGATGTTTCAGACTATGAGTTGGCTTACATAATGGTGGGTTATGGTAGGTTACTGATAATGCTCAACTCAATCCCATAATTGAGGGGTGAGGCGGTCATTGTCAAGTAACCCAATTTGAATTGGGGTCAAATCTCAAGGAGTGAATTATAGACTTCAAACCCTATGGGTGTTCAAATTACTATGAGTTTACCCAGAATGCTAACAAAAATATGTGTAAAATAAAATGGGGGATTTGTTTTGAAACTTGTTGTACAATCTTTATCAAATGATCAAGAGATGACTTTTTCATTTTAAGCAACAATGTTGAGGGAAATCTTGGGATTATGTCTACCTAAATGTAAAAGTATGTGGGTTAATGATGGTTTAGCATAAAATTTAGTTGTTAACTAAAGTATAGGCTAGTTCAAAGGTCATTGTGGTTAATCTTTCAATAAAACCACAACAATTTCACCCGTTGGCTCTTTCGAGCACCTAACAAGTGTGAAATTTGTAATCACCCAAAACCTTAACCAAGCATCCCTATTTCTAGGATAATGCTCTTGATATGATTTAAACTCCTAATACACTTATTTCTAAGATTACAAAAGGGAGCAAACCATAGGCTTAACTATCTGCCATGGTCTTGTCCCCCTATAACCCTCTTTCAAGGATGTTATGGGTTACCTCATATTCACTTTCATCCCTCTTTTGAGGATAATAAAGGGTTTCTAGAGTTTGAGATTTTCACCCATTAAACCCATTTGGACATTTGGGGATTTCACCCATCAAATTTCAACTCATAAACCCAAGCAATGGTGAAATCCGTACTCAACAACTAACAATCATGCAAACACAACAATACCCATACACAAATTACACGCTAGTTCAACATAATCCCAATACTAAATTACTTAGCTACTCATGAAAAAAGTAAAGAGAGATATACCATAAGAATTATCCAAAGTATTCATTCTTCACAAAAATGCTAATAAATCAAGCCTACAAGATTAGTTACACACTTGTCTAATTAGGGTTTCAAGCTTTCAATTCAAAAATTCTTATGAGGTAAGCAATACCCAAAGAAGAAAGGGTTTTTACTCATATATTATTTGGAACTCGTCCATGCAATATTACAAAACTGTCCTTGGGGATATTTCACAGAACCACGATCACGCAGGTATGATCGTGACCACAGTTACACAACTGTGGTTATGTTCTGTGACTGCATTGTGCTGACTGTCTTGACTGACCACAACCACTACATGATGAATGCGGCCGCAGTAACTGAGGCTGACCAGTATCAGGTCTCTAGCTGCACTCCTTTTTATCCATTTGATCTCTTTCTGAGCTCTAATCTACATCTTCCCTCCTTCTTAATTTTACACTTGCAAAATGAGGAGATCAATTCTTTAAATAACAATTTTGTCTTATTTAACTTCACAGACATGGTTGTGCACATAAATAAAGAGTGCATATGAGTGGTAAAATAAACACTCATTAACACCCCCAACTTAGAAGCTTGCTTCTCCTCAACCAGCACCACTCTTTTCTTTGAGACAACTCCCCCTGGATGCCCACATATTAGTTCCCAGTGGTCATGAAAGCTCCAACTTAATTACAACTAAAAAAAGCTATTCACACATGGATAAGCAGATTTTAACAATTCCCCTCATCATAAAATGGAATAGCGAAGGATATAATAGACTTCGAGGAGCAACCATGCAACAACTACTAGCACTCTAGAAATGAGTCACATGTTAACCACACCATATTAAATATCCTTTTATCTCATCATCTGGAAGATGGAAACTTCACCCACCTCAACTTATTCATATGCCTTCTCGCAAGAAAGTAGATTTCACATGCCTAGCTACTAATCATTCAACAAGGAATCTTAAGTGCGAACACTCTCTCAAAAAATTCTCCATGTTAACAAGTAACATGCCATAGGCTTGCCCCTATTTTCAATCACCACTACCATGACCACACTTTGTTGAGAATCATACAGGGACTCTTTGATCGTGTAATATAGGTTAGGGTTTGGGTAGGATATCAACTTAGGACAATAAGGCTAAACCCTCCTGAACTTCTACATCACTCTTTTTATGCTTTGTTATTAGGCCACTTCTTCTCACTATACTATTTTGCTTATTTTCTCCCCTTTTTTTTCTTTTTTTCACCAAATTTTCTTTCACCTCTTATTCTTCACTCTTTTTGCTTGCATCAAGCTTCATACAACACATTCTTTTGATTGACTATCTCTTCCTTCAAAGCAAAATGCTTATTTACTTAAGCTCGTAGTCATTTTCTTATGGCTTTGTGGCTCAACTATAATTTCTCTCTCTTTCAACCACCCCCAACTTAGGGTTTTAGCCTCAATAGGTATTATTAAGTTCAAGGAGAATAGAGTTCAAAAGAGTATGAATAGAAGGGTCACGGCTTATAATGCATTTATCAAAGAAAAGTCCAAAGACTCAAAGAGGGTGGCTAAGGGTAACTCCTATGTATTGGTAGGCTTTTTAGGCTAAAATGGGCTTCCAAAACCACAAGATGGCCTATGATCATTTTACCAATGAAGAAAAGTAAAAATTTAGCTTTGAAAGACTAGTGGGGCAAGTTCTAAATGGTATAATGTAACGCCCCGTGTTTCGGGCTAGAATGAAAACCATCATTTCTATGCGTAGATGATCCAAAAGCAATAAATCCTATGAAAATTTTCCATGTAAATCAAGTATGTAGTATGGTAACCTATTTGATCATGAATTAAGATCAAAAAGGTCCCCTAACTCAAGGTCAAGTTGAAAGCTTTCCTATCATTTGAGTTTTAGTGAGCATCAAAACTTGATTCAACTTCAATTGACTATAGATCCTTGTATATAATGAACTGGATGGTCTACTATATATCAAATTAAATATCTTTGAATTAGCTTTCCATCGATACCAAATTCTCGAAAAGGGACACTCAGTGAAGAACTTAGAGCATTTTTAGTGTCAGCATTCCTGATTAACTGGCCACCGCATCGTGATGAGCCTTAAATCGACAAATTGTCAATTCCAGTAGCTCACCGCGATTTCCAGCGCATCGTAGTGAAGCCTTTTACAGCATTTCAGTTCTGGATTTTAAATTCCAAGGTCAAACTAGACATTTCCCATGGCCCCAAATCCATCCAAACACGGGATTTAATCCCAAATACAGCCAAATACATACACTTTCACCAAAATTCATCAAGAACGCTCTCTAGGGTTTCAAACAAGAATCCCAAATAATTCAAGATTCAACCGTGAGTTTTTGAAGATAATTAGAGATTTGGAATCCCCAATTCGTAAGCTTCAAGACTCATTCATTATTCTCCGAAGTAGAGGTATGTGGGGTTTATCCTAAAAACTACATGGGCCTGAAATTGTTAAAGCATGATTTAAAGGTTTTGATGCATGTATTTTATGGGGGTTTTGAAAACTATATTATTGATTATGCATTTTGAAAGTTTCAATGCTACTATTGCTTTGGCCTTGTGGTCTTTTCCCTTAAATTGATTTACATATATATGTATATGTATGAATTTGAGATTTGACATTTGAGATTGTTGAGAGAATAAATTATGAACTCCCTCTCTTGTATTGAATTAAAGATTATGGTTTTGTGATTTGAAAGATATTTTTGCAATATCCTGGCATTTAAACATGATTTGAAATTGTTGAGAGGGTGTTTCTTGATATCAATATGTTCTTATGTGTATGAGAAAGAATTGCATATGTTTACATGACGTTTGAAAAAAGGAAAGATTCATTGAATTGAATTATTGAAATGCTGGTCTCAAAACTTGTGTCTTGAATACAGAGATTTATGATACACTAGTAATGGCTCAGAGATGTGACTTGCAAGTCAATGGTATGACGATACCATATGTATTTATACCATAACAGATTATGTTTTTAGAGTATATTTTTAGAGCATATTTTCAGAGTATGTTTTTAGAGTATGATTTCAGAGACTACATGTTTTGATAGTGTTTTAAAAAGGGACTTAAAGAGGGTTAGGTGGTTACCCAAAGAAGGCGCGAGTTCAAGGAACTCTTAGCCTGAAACCGTATTTCCCGATACAGGTAGATTATTATTGTATGTTGGTGACGATCGTGTGGCATAGTACATTCAGAGACTCCAACTTTTGCGGCACACTTGGGTTAGGGGCTTCGCTGTCGAGTTAATGGCAGTTTTCATATAGCCCATGGAATTTTTCAGAGTTGTAGGGTGTGCCACCTAGCGCAGAAGTAACACAGATTTCTCAGAGTTGTGATGATTTTTTTTACAAAGTCTTTAAAATGCCAATGTGAATTCTTACTATATGATATACTCATGAACTGGTTTAAATTGGTCTCATATATGTTGAATAATAAATGATTATTTTGGATATGCTCTGCGTACCAGTACATCTGTATTGACCCCCTCCCCCTACCTCTCAGTTCTGAGGCTCATTCTAGGGGTCCAAATAAGCAGTAGATAATTCAGACAGCTGATTAGATTGTGCAGTGGTGAGCCTTCTCTATTTTGGAAGGCCTGTCTTTTCAGATTATGCCACTTATTTCAGTTTTGGTCTACTGGGTGCTTTGTCCTAGTTTCAGACATTTGTCAGATTCTCATGTAGTAGAGATTTTGCAGACTGAGTAAGATGTTATTTAGATGTAATTGATTTACAGTTTCCACACTCAGGTTGAATTCAGAATTGACCATGTTTTCATAGCAGATTATGTTTCCGCATCTTCTTTTATTATATAAATATTGTGCATGATTACCAGATAGAGAAGGGCGTTTCGAGCCTTTATGGTTCGGGATGTCCATCATGGCCAGGCCCTATTTCGGGTCATGACATATAAGTATAATTGAGATGTAGACAATTAAGCTCACATACATGGAATATGAACGTTGTCAATAAGGTTCAATTGATTTACCCACTTATGACAAAGATGGAGTATTCATTATTTTTTGGAGTCATAGAAGGAGGGAAAGTTGTCTCACGAGGTTGTCATGTTCATGCCTTTGAATTTTGTAAAATTATCGAATCGGGGGGATGATTTTGTACCCACACTATGCATAATTTTCTAACCATGAAAGAAACCCAAGTTATAGTCTCACATTGCAAACTATCGTAAGAGTGAACCACCCACATGGTTACCCAATTTTCACAAATAGGTACGAATGTAATTCCAAAACATCAATGCTACAGGTACTTAAACTTCCTTTGAATTTTTGGCCTCAATGCCATGGGTACTCAGATTTTCCCTGCATCTATTGTTAGAAACCCAATCATTAAAACTAAAATAGAAATACACTAAGAACAAAGTAATTGTAATACCTCGTACTTTCCTAGCTTAATTAGCTCTCAGTACCTGAGTATTTCTATATAAAATTTTCAAAATACTAAAAAGAAAATAGTTTAAGACTTACTATTGTGTAGGAAATTCCGTCAACTTTCCAATCATATAAAATTCACCCAAATCCGAAACCCAGGTGATAAGTTATAGCATTTTTAGTAAAATAATGTGTCAACGTGGGCATCACCACACCACGGTAGGGGTCAAATGGGAATTCATCAATTTCTAATGTTCTACCGTGATAAGCTTGCATCACTCCAAAGTTCAAGTTCCCAATTGTCAAATTCTAGTAAGGCTCCGCGATAACGACGCTTCGCGCCAATGCCCAATTTCAGAGTTTTCAGTTTCCAGTGAGGCTCCGCGATACCTTCGCTTTGTGCCAAACATCAATTTTGCAATTTTTCATTTTAAAAAGTTTTAGCCAACCTTCCAGTTGCTCACCATAATGCCACTGCATCGTGGTGAAGGCCAAAATTGGGGTTTTCAATGATAAAATTTAAATTCTTTTCGGGGGTAATTTGGTCTTTTTCCATGACCCTAATCAGTCTAAACACTAGATTTAACCCCTAAATAACTTAATTAATCATCATTTACTCAATTTCTCTCAAAATTAAAGATCATTCTCTCAAGAATAAAAACCCTAGCCCTCAAATTCAAGATCAAATCACAAGAATTCATCGTCAATTTCCACAAATTTATCAACCCAAGTATGTTAAGTGTTCATTCATGTGTTCCTTTCGCCCATGGAGTTCAAGTACCATGTTTTAAATTCAACTTATGATCTTTATAAGTAATTATGATTTTTAATTGAGATTTCAAATATGAACTCCATGAACCTTGATTTCATACCAAGCTTACATAAAATTGTTGTGATTATCAAACCCCTCATGTTTTAATGTTGCTATTTTCTGAATTAAATCATGATGAAACATTTTTGATGTTTAAATTATGCTATTACTCTGAATTTTATGCTATTCTCATGCTTAGACTAAACCATGCACATCAAGTGTTTGATGAAATGCCTACAAGAGTGGATTTTAATAAATGCTCCTATGTTATGTCCTTCAAGATTAGTACTATTTTTACTCTTATTGTTATTGAGTCTTGGGGGTTATAAATACCCGAAAGTATACTTGTTTACTTAATATTTGTAGATAAAGAACAGTTTCAGACATATTATGAGCAATATCAATATCATAATCAGTTTAACTCAAAACAGTTCAGTATTTTAAGTCAGTTCAGTTGGGAGTAGAATTTAGCACCGAGCGAGGACAGGGATGACGACCTCCCCATCAGATAGGAAGAGTATTTAGAGTAGTACCTAAACTCCATAACTACATAGCCAGCGTAGGATATGAGGAGTCATCCATCAGATTAGGCTTGACTACCCGCAGGGGACACCCATCAGATTAGGACTAACACCCTTAGTCCTTCGGGATAGTACATCAGTATAGTGGATCCACACATCTAGTATTAGTACCCATTACACAGTACTAATACCCTTTCAATTGGGGTACAGGTTGGACCCCAAACTTGCTCATTTATGGCTTATCAGTTAGATAATACCTTCCGCAGTCTCAGTATAGTACTCAGTCCAGTAATTCAATTTTAGTTGCTTGACCATAGCATACAGATATCAGTGATTCGGTTATCAAATTTTAGATTTCATGTATCCTCAGCATTTATAGACTTCATGTATCCTTAGTGTCTATAGATTTCATGCACTCTATTCAGTATTACATGTTATATTTATATATACACATAAATCCAGAAAGTTATTATTCATGCTCATGAAACCATGCATTTCAGCCTACCTCATTTAGCATACCAGTACATTTAAAGTACTGATCGCATACTCATTCTTGTGCAATGATATATCATATCATAGGTTTGGACGCCCAGTTCTCGAATCGCACCTAGACTTCTCAGACTATCAATCGTAGTAGTGGTGGGCCCTTATATTTTGAGGATAGACTATTTTATTTCATGTTTTCAATTTAGTAGTTAGTTGGGTCATGTCCCATCAACTCATATTTATTTAGTTTAGAGGCTTTCAGACACTACAGTCAGTTATTCAGTATTCAGACTTTAGTTGACATTGTCAGATTATTTTATCAGTTTAATGTTACAAATTCTATCACTTTTCATTATTTAAAACCTTATGTCTTATCAGTTATTCTTTAATGTATTTTATATTATTATCTAGTGCTCATAATAGGTACTAGCTCATGGATTAGCTTGCGGTCCCTCGGGACTGTAAGCACCATGTGGTGCCTAGGGTGTACTCTCGGGGCATTACAAACTTGTTATCATAGCCTAAGGATTTGAAGTGTCCTAAGAAGTCTAAAAACCATGTCAAGTAGAGTCTTGTACATGGGTGTGAAGTGCGCCACACTTATGGACAAGAGGCTGTGAGACATTTAGGAAAAGTTCCCTTCTTTCAGTATTCAAGTCGTGCAATTGAGCATGAGCTCAGATAAAACTCTCTGTCTAATTCATCCTCCCTTCTATTTACAAAACATGCCTCCCCAAAAGACAAACGAAAGAAGAAACATAAACTAGCCAGCACCTAAGACCATTCAGGAAGATCCCCTGAATGAGCATGTTTCTCATACAGAGTTCAGAGTTGTATTCACTACTCAGGCTCAACATGTAGTGGCTCAAAATGCTCAACCAGCCACTATTTTGGCCAACCCAGTGGCCAATACTGCTGCAGCTAGGATTTGGGACTTCACCCAAATGAACCCTTCTTCTCTTTTGCGATCCAAGTTTGAAGAGGATTCACAGGAATTATTAGACATAGTTAAGAGTAATGAATTGGATACTTACCAGTTGCAAGATATAACCCATAAATGGTTTATGCAGAGAAAGGTAGGTAGAAGCGTAGATGTAGGGCCTGTAAATAGGAAGAGTTTACTACTGTTTTCTTAGATAGGTTCTTCCCGCTAGAGTTGAGAGAGACTAAAGTGTTAGAGTTTATTAATTTAAAGTAGGGAAGCATGACAGTGAGAGAGTATTCTCTTAAGTTTACTCAATTATCAAGGTATGCTCCTCATGAGGTAGTAGATAGTAAGTCCAAGATGAGTAAGTTTATGTTTGATATAGCAAACGATGTGGTCAAGGGGTGTAGGACCATGATGCTAATTAGGGAGATAGACTTCTCTAGGTTGATGGTCCATGATTAACAAATTGAGGAGCATAAGTCTAAGGAGAGAGAGAGAGAGAACAAGAGAGCCAGAATAGGTAGAATTAATTTCAGTCAACAAAGGTCAGAAAGGGGAAACCGTCCTTAATTTCATCAAAAATATTTAGTCCCAGATCTATCCTCAGCCAGTTCCCCAGTACCCAAGTTCATGAATGATCATAGGGATATGTCACCAGGCTTTAAGTCCCAAGGCAGTATTTACATTGCCCGTACTAATCCTCTTTGTCAGTAATATGGTAGAAATTATCAGGGCGAGTATAGAGCTGGCGGTGATGTACGCTTTGGGTGTGGTATGCCAGGCCATTGGATTTGAGAGTGTCGGCTTGCTTCTCAGAAAGATGGGGATTCACTCTAGGATAGCCAGACCTATCAGTCATCAGTCCCAGTTGGCCGCCTGATTCAGCAGGGAGACACAACCAGTGGTCAGCGTCCAAGTAGATTTTATGCTCTTCAATCTTGACAATATTAGGAAAATTCTCCTAACATATTTACTGGTATGTTGCAAGTCTTTCATTGACATGTCTATGCTTTATTAGACCCTGGAGCTTTTCTATATTTTGTAACTCCTTATATAGCCATAGACTTCGGAGATAGTCCTAAAATCTTAGCAGAGTCCTTCTCAGTATCTATCCCTATATGTGTTTATATTATAGACCGACGGGTATAGAAGAACTGCCCGATTATAGTGTATCAGAAAGTCACCTCAGTAGATCTTATAGAACTAGACATGTCTTACTTTGATGTTATTCTTGGCGTAGATTGGATCCATTCATGCTATGCTTCAGTTGATTTCAGAAATAGAGTTGTTCATTTTTAGTTTCCAAATGAACCAGTCCTTGAATGAAAGGGTAGTACTACGTCACTTACGGGTTGATTCATTTCGTACCTTAGGGCAAGGAAAATGATATCTAAGGGATGTATATACCATTTTGTTAGAGTCAAAGACTCTAGTTTAGAGACTCTCATCCTTGAGTTAGTTCTAGTAGTAAATAAATTTTTAGACTTGCTTCCCAAAGATCTTCCCGGAGTTCCTCCTGAAAGGGAAATTTATTTTGGAATAGACCTTCTTCCCGACACTCAGCCTATTTCTATTCCTCCATACAGAATGGGGCGTACCAGTTCTATTCGTATATAAGAAAGATGTTTCTCTTAAAATGTGTATAGACTACTGTCAGTTGAACAAAGTCACAGTCAAGAATGAGTATCCACTCTACAGAATCGATGACTTATTCCACCAACTTCAGGTTGCCAGTTACTTCTATAAGGTAGACTCTAGATTTAGGTATCATCAGCTCAGAGTTAGAGTGTGACATTTCAAAAATAGCTTTCAGAACTCGATATGGTCACTTTGAATTCCTAGTTATGTCATTTAGTCTTACTAATGCTCCAGCAGCTTTTATTGACTTGATGAACCGAGTGTTCAAGCAGTACTTGGACTTGTTCATCATAGTCTTCATTGACGACATTCTTATCTATTCCTGTACCAAAAAAATCATGCAAGATTACCTCAGAATAGTGTTGCAGACTCTTAAATCCCATTAGTTGTTTGCTAAATTCAGTAAGTTTAAAATTTGGCTAAGATCAGTAGCTTTCCTTGGCCATATTATTTCTGATAATGGCATTAGAGTTGACTCTCAAAAGACCAAAGTGGTAAGAAACTAGCCCAGACCTATCTCTCCATCAGATATCAGGAGTTTCTTGGGTCTGGATAGCTATTACCGATGGTTTGTTAAAGGGTTTTCATCTATTGCATCCCTCATGTCTAGATTGACTCAGAAGAAAGTCAAGTTTCAGTGGTTAAATACCTGTAAGAAGAGTTTTCAGGAGTTAAAGACTCGACTCACCTCAGCCCTAATTTTGACTTTGCTAGATGGTTCAAACGGGTTTATTATGTATTATGATGCTTTTAGAGTTTGGTTGGATTATGTTTTGATACAGAGAGGTAAGGTCATGGCCTATGCCTCCACACAGCTTAAGCCCTATGAAAAAAACCACCCTACCCATGATCTTAAGTTAGCAACGCTTGTGTTTGCCTTAAATATTTGGAGACATTATCTGTATGGGGTGCATGTGGATGTGTTTATAGATCACAAAAGCTTACAGTATGTGTTCTCTTAAAAATATTTGAACTTACATCGGAGAAGGTGGTTAGAGTTGCTAATAGATTATAACATAAGTGCTTTATACCATCCGGGCAAGGCCAATGTAGTGGCAGAAGCCCTCAGTATATTATCTATGTGCAGTAATGCTCACATTGAGAATGATAAGAAGAAGTTAGTTCAGGAAGTTCATCAGTTTGCCAGATTAGGTGTTCGTTTGGTTAATTCAGCTGAGGGTAGTGTTTGGATTCAGAATAGTTTGAAATATTCTTTGGTTTTTGAAGTGAAATAAAAGAAAGATAGAGATCCCAGTCTTGTCAAGTTAAAAGAGTCAGTCAGAGATCTGAAGGTAGAGGTTTTCTCCCAAGGGGGAGATGGTGTGTTGTGTTGCAAAGGTAGACTGTGTGTACCACGTATTGGTGAGTTAAGGCAGCAAATTATTGCAGAAGTGCATGGTGCGCGTTACTCTATTCATCCAGGGGCCACTAAGATGTATCATAATTTGTGGGAGTTCTATCGGTGGAGTGGGATGAAAATAGATATTATAGAATTTGTAGCTAAGTGCTCAATGCACCAGCAGGTTAATATTGAGCATCAAAATCCCAGTGGGTCCATGCAGGAGTTTAGCATTCCCACATGAAAGTGGGAGGAAGTGAACATGGACTTCGTGATAGGTTTGCCTCATACTCGTCCTCAGCATGATTCTATTTGGGTCATTGTGGAAAGGATGACTAAATCATCCCATTTCTTGCCCTTCCATACTTCTTATTCGGTCGAGGACTGTGCCAAGCTCTACTTCAGAGAGTTGGTTAGGTTGCACGGTGTTCCCTATCTATTATTTTAGATAGAGGTACTCAGTTTACCTCTCACTTTTGGAAAGCTTTTCAGAAGGGTCTTGGTGCCCTAGTTTATCTCAGTACAGCTTTTCACCCTCAGACCGATGGTCAGGCAGAAAGGAACATTCAAACCCTTGAGGATATGTTGAGACCATTTGTAGTTGACTTTAAGGGTAGATGGGATGATCACTTTCCTTTGATTGAATTCACTTATAATAATAGCTATCATTCCAGTATCTATGTGGCTCCATTTGAGGCTCTATATGGGAGGAGATTTAGGTCCTCGATTAGTTGGTTTGAAGTAGGTGAGACTGCTATAGTGGAGCCGAATTTAATGTTTGATGCTATAGAGAATGTTCAGTTGATCGGGGAAAGGCTTAGGGAAGCCCAGAGCCGATAAAAATCGTATGCAAATGTAAGGAGAAAGGATCTCAAGTTTGAGATTGGCAACTTTGTGTACTTTAAAATCTCTCCCATTAAGGGAGTGAAGAGGTTTGGCTAGAAGGGGAAGCTTAGTCCCGGATATGTCGGTCCTTACCGAATTCTCCGTTGTTTCAGAAAAGTACCTTACGAGCTTGAGTTGCCTTCAGACTTAGCTTTCATACACCCAGTGTTTCACGTCTCTTTACTAAAGAAGTGCATTAGTGACCCAGCAGTTGTAGTCCCCTCAAAAAGCGTAAGCATTCAGAATGATCTCTCTTTCATAAAGGTCCCAGTCAAAATTCTTGATCGCCAGATTCATAGACTAAGGAACAAAGAAGTTCCCTTAGTAAAATTTCTTTGATGGAATCAGACTGTTGAGGGAGATACTTGGGAAGCAAAAGCAGATATGCAGGCCAAGTGCCCTCATCTTTTCTCCGCAAACTCAGACTCGGCTTAAGGTAATAGTCTTCCTTAGATTTAGTCAGTTCCATTCTCAGTTACAGTTATGAACTTAGCATCAGTTACCATTGTATACCATTCTCATGTCAGTCATGCATTTAAAAAATGGTTTAGTCATGTAATCATGCTTCAGTTGTGCATATTTAGTGTGTAATCTCAGATCCTCAGTATTTTAAGCTTAAATCAGTCTCATTCAAGGACGAATGTTGCCAAGAGGGAGATATTGTAATACCCCGTACTTCCCTAGCTCAATTATCTCTCAATAACCGAGTATTTCTATATAAAATTTTCAAAATACTAAAAAAATTTCAATTTAAGACTTACTATTATGTAAAAATTTTGCTAGCTTTCCAACTATATAAAATTCACCCAAATTCGATACCGGGGTGAGAAATTATAGAATTTTTAGTAAAATAGTGTGTCAAAGTGGGCATCACTGTGTCGCGGTAAGGATCAAATTGGCATTTGTAAATTTCCAGTGTTCCATCGCGATAAGCCCGCGTAGCGTAAAAGTTCTAGTTTCCAATTGTCAAATTCCAGTAAGGCTCCACGATTATGGTGCGTCGCACCAATACCCAATTTCAGAGTTGTCAATTTCTAGTGAGGCTCCGTGATACCTATGCATCGCGCCAAACGTCAATTTTACAATTGTCCATTTTAACATTTTTAGCCCAGCTTCCAGTGGCTCACCGCAATGCCACCGCGTCGCGTGAAGGCCAAAATTGGGGTTTACAGTGATGAAATTTTAATTTTTTCCAGGGATAATTCGGTCTTTTTCCATAGACCTAATCAGTCTAAACATGATATTTAACCGCTAGATAACCCAATTAATCGACATTTACTTAATTCATCACAAACTTTAAGATCATTCTCTCAAGAACATAAACCCTAGCCCTCAAATTCAAGATCAAATCCCAAGAAATCACTATCAATTTTGATGAATTCATCAACTCAGGTATGTTAAGTGTTCATCATGGGTTCCTTTCACCTATGGAGTCCAAGTACCATGTTTTAAATTCAACTTATGATTTGTATAAGTAATTATGATTTTAATTTTAGATTTCAACCATGAACCTTGATTTCATACCATGCTTACATGAAATTGTTGTCATTATCAAACCCCTCATGTTTTAAAGTTGTTGTTTTCTAAATTAAATCATGAATAAGCATTATTGATATTTAAATTATGCTATTACTCTGAATTTTATGTTGTTCTCATGCTTATCCGAAACCATACGCATCAGGTGTTTGATGAAATGCCTACAAGAGTGGATTTTAATAAATGCTCCCATGTTATGTCCTTCAAGATTAGTACTATTTTTACACTTATTGCTATTGAGTCTTGAGAATTATTAATACCCAAAAGCATAGCTGTTTACTTAGTCTCAGTAGATTCAGAATAGTTTCAGACATATTATGAGCTATGTCAATTCAGACAGTTATCATAATCAATTTAACTTTAAAAAGTTCAGTTTATTGAGTCGGTTCAGTTGGGAGTAGAATTTGGCACCGAGCGAGGACTGGGATAACATCTTCTCCGTTAAATAGGCAGAATCATTAGTAGCAGTCCCTATACTCTAGAACTACGTAGACAGAGTAGGATATGAGGAGTCACCTATCAGATTAGGCTTGACTACCTCGCAAGGGTCACCTGTCAGATTAGGCTTGACACCCTTAGTCATTCGGGATAGTACATTAGTATAGTGGATCCACACAACCATTGTTAGTTCCCATGGCACGGTACTAACACCCTTCCAACTGGGGTTACAGGTTGGACCCTAAACTTGCTTATTTAGGGCATGTCAGTTAGATGATACCTCCCACAATCTCAGTTCAGTACTCAGAGCAGTAATTTAGTTTTAGTTGTTTGACCATAGCACATAGATATCAGTGATTTAGTTATTAGATTTCTATATTTTAGTATTTACAGATTATATTCAGAACATGTTATATGCTTGGCCATGCATACTAAGTACTTACAGATTTCACATTATCCTCAGCATTTTTAGACTTCATGTATCCTCAATGTCCATAGATTTCATGCACTCTATTCAGTTTTACATGTTATATTTATATATACAAATGCATCCAGATTGTTTTTATTCATGCTCATGAAACCGTACATATCAGCCTACCTCATTTAGAATACCAGTACATTTAAAGTATTGATCAAACATTCTTTCTTGTGCTATGATGTATCATATTACAGGTTTTGACACCCAATTTCTGTATTGCGCCTAGACTTCTCATACTATTAGTCGTAGCAGTGGTGAGTCCTCTATTCTGAGGACAGACTATTTAGTTCATGTTTTCAGTTCAGTAGTTAGTTGGAGTTAGTTGGGGCCGGTCCTATCAACTTACATTTAGTCAGTTTAGAGGCTTTCAAGCACTATAGTTAGTTATTTAGTATTCAAACTTCAGTTGACATTGTCAAATTATTTTATTAGTTTGGTTTTATAGATTTTATTAGTTTTTAATATTTAAAACCTTATGGCTTATCAGTTGTTCTTTCGCGTATATTATATTTTTATCCAGTGCTCACAGCAGGTATCAACTTATGGGTTAGCTTGTGGTCCCTAGGAATTGTAAGCACTATGTGATACCCAGGGTGTACTCTCGGGGTATTACTGTAACTAATCCATGCATATGTCAGCACTATTAGAGTACCCGAACAGTACAGCCCAATTAAAATAGAAATTATCCCAAAGAGCATAAAATTATGCATAAATATCAATAATGCAGGCCCCAATTAAATGAATAAGGAGGCACCTCCAACTGAAAAGGTAGCAGTTTCCCCACTGCACAATTAATCAAGGATAAAAGAGAGATAAGGGTGCTCCCTAAAACCACATCACGGGCTACTATCACTTTTGAACTTTGAATTACCACCATCCTCCTCAAGATCAGACCACTAGGCTAGGGCCTCATTGTCACTGTCCACCCAAGAAGAAGGAAATCAATCCCAAGGTCTTAGGACCTTTCATATACCTTTCACACCCTTCCACATCCTGATAAATAACTCATCCCTCTTCTTCTCCCTTGCAGCCATTTTTTTATGTATAATCTGGAGGTCTCAGTATGAATCTGCCAAAGAGGAATAAGCCTTCTCAAGTTTTTCAATGGTGGCTTATTGATTACTTTGGACCTCCTTGTACTTTTCATAATCGGTATATGATGCGTAAGAATGATAAGTAGTAGAAGGCTATCCCGGTCCTCAGGGAATTTTATACACAAGCTCTTGATGGTTGCAATAGTTACTCCGATCTTCTCAAGAGGTCCCGTGGGGGATGGCCTATGAGAATTAGGCTCACTGCAAGTTTGCTTTTCCAAATCAATCTTTCTTTTCTTGGTTTTGTTGGGTGTGCCCTTACCTCAAATCCTCTAGAGGTGGATCGGGGAACTAGGGCGTACCCACGTATCACTAGCATACTCTTCCACCGTTGCTCTTTTGCAAAGCTCTGTAATCAAGGAGGGGGAGAATATATGTATACCACCTTGTCCTTGAAATGATCTAATTCATTAACCATGAGTTGACCAACATTTAGAGGGATATTGTCTAAAATGTACGCAACCATCCTAGCACGTAATTCTGGTACTGTTGTCATGTGGGTGCAAGGAGAAACTCAGCTACAAATAATGTTCAACCATATCCGTGCCTCAAAAGTTAAGTTGTTCATGGAAATATTGCTTTTAGTATTGATCCATAATACTTCCATTCCGGGATATAGCCATTGTGCCAACCAATTCCCCAATTTACACCTCTTTCCTTGGAATTCACCCATGTCTACCTGCTTAAGCCCACAAACAACATTGATTTATTTAGTCCCAAATTTCATCGGCTTTCCCCAAATCCTAACAGTCACATTGAGTGGGTCCATAAAAGACACTTCACTGACGTTTGCATAAAATTCATTGATCCATTATTCATTTGCCATGCAGAGATCTAAGGCAAAGCACTGCCATCATATGGCTTCAAGTTTGTCATGGAATGCCGGTAGTTTCTCTGGCATATTCTCTAAGAAAATTCCTCTCTTCAAGAGCATATTTGTCCTCGAAAGATTACTATAGTAATAAGTGTAGCACTCGGGTGCTAAGAATCATATGTGATTAAACTTATCCATGAGGTCTCTTGAAATCAGTAATCACACATTATATATTTTGATGTTATCTTAATCATACACGTTTTTCTATATTGATCACTAAAGTTCATTGGAATAGATGCTTGGTGTTGCTTGACTAAAAATTGGAAGTGCAGGATTTTTGGGATGGCAGGAAACTATCCTCAGTTACTGTAGTCGCGAGTCAGGACCGCGGCCATGCTACCTGAGGCTGGTTTCGTGTTAGCTCTGTATGTTTACATTTCTTCCAAATTTAAGCTTGTAGTATGTTCTACAATACGGATGCATATGAAGATCAATGGAACAATGCTAACAAGTGTGTGAATGTGCCCTTTAGAAAGCAAATATTAATATTGAAGGTTCATTTGAGAATTTTATCAAACACTTGGTGTGCATATCTTATTTGTCTACCTATTTCACATATAATTAGGTACTCATAATTTCCCCACTTGTGTGCACACCTTAATCAAAAATCCAACATCACACCAATACAAAGTATGACAACATGGAAAGCATAACAATCAAAATTTTAGGCCCTTTCTTAATCATACATTTTATGGCCTATATTCAAAAGGAAAGGCATGGATTCATGTCACCTACCAGAGTTGTGATGCAAAGGTAAGAAAGAATGTTGTTTGAGAGATCACAAACTTGGCCAAAAATTAGCCCAAATTAAAGAGTACAATATTGAAAGGGAGTGTGAGGGAAATAAGGAAAACAAAGGGCTAAATAACTGAAGTGACCGCGACCGTGGTCAAGGGACCGCTACAGCAAACACCCGTATGACTGCGATCACGCTTGGGGACTGCGATCGCAGCAACTAAGAGCAAATCTGCTCCTCTGTTTCCCCTGTTCAGCATTTTACATCAATTTTGACATATTTCTCCCCTGTTCAGTTTTTAAAGCAAATTACACACTTTCCCCTTTTCAAGCTCATCCAATGCACTCTATAGTTCCATAAATTCATGGCTTATTCATATGCAAAATATAACATCTACCTTACAGAAACATAACAAAATTGACACAAACTACTCTCATGGCATTTGTGGGTTGCCTCCCACCTAGCGCCTTATTATCATCGTGGTACGACGTCTTTATTCCTTCATTCTCAAAGTGGTTCTTTGGACCCCTTCTTATTCACCTTCTCATTTTCAACATCCACCATGGATACTACTTCTAACTCCGTGGTTTGCTTCATTGACTTGTAAATTTTGAAAAAAACCTCATCCTCTTGCACTCTAAAATTTATCTCCCCCAGCTCTAGATCGACAATGGCTCTCCCGGTGGCTAAGAAAGGACGACCAAGAATGATAGGCACCTCTTGGTCCATTTCACAATCCAATACCATGAAATCCATTAGGAGAATGAACTTGTCCACTTTCAGAAAGACATCAAGCAATATACCCACCGACCTTTTTATAGACTGGTCTGCCATTAAGAGCTGCATAGAGGTTGGTGTTGGGGTATCCAAACAGAGTTTCTTGTATATGACAAAAGGCATTAATTTGATGCTTGCACCAAGGTAACATAAAGATTTTGCAAATTCATGCATCTCAATTGTGCAAGAAATAGTGAATGCTCCGGGGTCATCTTTCTTTTCTGTAACCTTGCTATCCATGATAGCGCTACACCCATGAGTGACCTCAATAGTGTCTCCTTCAACAAGTTTCTTCTTGGACATTAACTTAGCTTATCCCGGGATCTCTTGGATTTCCTAAAGCAATGGGATACTTATCGATAGGTTGCTAAGTTTGGCCATGAACTTTCTCAATTTTTCATTTTCCTCTTTCTTAGGAAAACATTGAGCAAACGGGGAAGGAACTTGGATGGTTGGTCTTGGTTCAACTTTTGGCCTTTCAACTTCAACCACTTTTTCATCACTTTCATTGATCTCTTTCTTATAATTTGCCTTTTTTCTTTGAGGTGTCACCTCTTTTGATTTGGACTTAGGCATATTCTCACTCACGTCTCCTCAGAAAGGTTCCTCAGGTTCTCTTTCACCCCTTGTGACAATTGCTAGGACTTGAGCATCATTCTTTGGGTTAGCAATTGTGTCACTCAGAAGTCCACCTCTAGGTCAAGCATTTAATTATGTTGATATTTTCCCTACTTGGGTCTCCAATTTCTTGATAGAGGCAGAGTGAGACACTGCCATTTAAGAGAGTTGAGAGAAATCACCCTTCAACTCATAGACCATCTTGTCGGTTCCTTCTACTCTATTCAAGAACCTTGTTAATATATCCTCGATCATAAACTTTTGGGGACAATGGCACTAGATTTCTTGAGTTTACCTTAATCGTGAGGAGGGATATAACTATTAAAATTATGTTCACTATCACTCCAATCTCTATCCCGCTCATGATCCTTCCAACCTTGGTTCCCACCTTGTCTTTGATAGGTGGTGCGGGAACCCCCGAGTAGTTTGCAAAGTACCAGATTTCTTCATCCAACTTCTTTGCCTCTTCATCATCTTCATAAGATTTTGATGCTACAGTGTTTACCGCTTTCGCGGATGCACCCATAACATACTTCGTCAAAAGCTCAAGTAGGGTCCTCATTTTGTGCATGTTCTACTCCTTTTCATCTTCTCATTTTCTTTGTTCATTAGCCACCACGGAGGTAGTAGAAGGGGTTTTAGAAGCTTCGGTATCACGAGTATGCCAACCCCAATTTTTCTTTGATACTGCTCCTATCAATCGGAAGGCTGCAAGATGATGCATTCTCACTATAGGGTCGCCCACCGCATTATCCACCACCATTTTGTTTAATGGATCAAAAGCCTGATAGAAAATCTCGAGGGGCATCTTTTTTGGGACCTCATGATTTAAGCATTGGGCTAGCATTCCATTAAACCTGTCCCAAGCTTCAAACAACGGTTCTCTATTCATTTGTCGAAAGTTCACAATCTCATTTCGCTTTTGAACCATTTTTATGGTGGGAAATATCTATCAAGAAAATCATGGTAAGCTTTTCCCATGATGTAATTAAACTGGGTGGAAGTGAGAGAAGCCAAAAACTGCCTCACCCGTTAGTGGGAACGAGAAAAGTCGAAGCCAGATGGATTCTTGTGTAATATGTGCTATGTTAAATGGCGCAAAAACTTCCACAAAGTTATTCAAATGGATGTTCGGATCCTCATATACTTGACCC
This sequence comes from Capsicum annuum, assembly GCF_002878395.1. Classification (NCBI taxonomy): domain Eukaryota; kingdom Viridiplantae; phylum Streptophyta; class Magnoliopsida; order Solanales; family Solanaceae; genus Capsicum; species Capsicum annuum. The sequence continues at coordinate 123,991,588 of NC_061117.1, forward strand.
CCATACAACCCTTTCATTTACAATCTATGAAGCATAACTCTAGTCACATGTAATACTCCATTCCTATTGGTTGGTGGGATACGAATTGCACTTTTTTGTCCCGCTTCATTTAATTGGCCTTCATCATTAAGAGGGTCATCAAAGGGGCCCATGTTGCATGCATTATCACTCATTTCTCTATTTATACTTTGATCACTAATAAAAGATTCAAAAATAACAAATAAAGTAAATTACACCTCTCTAGGTATTCCCAAGTAAGAATGATACCACACAAGCGAAATCTATATTTGACTCTCAGAAAACGGTGCCATTTTGATAACGCTCAACTCATTCCCATAATTGAGTGGTGAGGCGGTCATTTTCAAGTAACCTTATCTGAATTGGGGTTGAATCTCAAGGAGCGAATTATAGACTTCATACCCTATGGGTGTTCAAATTACTATAAGGTTACCCAAAATGCTAACAAAAACGTAATGTAAAATAAAATGGGGGGATTTGTTTGGAAACTCATTGTACAATCTTTAGCAAATGATCAAGAGATGGCACTTTTGTTTTAAGCAACAATGTTGGGGAAAATCTTGGGATTATGTCTACCTAAAGGTAAAATTTTGTGGGCTAATAATGGTTTAGCATGAAATTTAGTTGTTACCTAAAGGATAGGCTAGATCGGAGGTCATTGATATTAATCTTTTGATAAAACCACAACAATTTCACCCGTTGGCTCTTTTTAGCACCTAACAAGTGTGAAATTCATAATCACCCAAAACCTCAATCAAGCATCCCTATTTCTAGGATGATGCTCTTGAAAAGATTTACACTCCTAATACAATTATTTCTAAGATTTCAAAAGGGAGCAAACCATAGGCTTAATTATCCACCATTGCCTTGTCTCCCTATAACCATCTTTCAAGGATGTTATGGGTTAGCTCATATTCACCTTCATCCCTCTTTCGAAGATGATAAAGGGTTTCTAGAGTTTTGAGTATGTACATTTGGGGCTTTCACCCTTCAAATTCCAACTCATAAGCTCAAGCAATGATGAAATCCTTAATCAACAACTAACAATCATGCAAACACAACAATTCCCACACACAAATTACACTCTAGTTCAACATAATCCGAAGACTAAATTACTTAGCTACTCATGAAAAAATTAAAGAGAGATATACCATAAGGATTATCCAAAGCATTCATTCTTCATAAAAATGCAAAGACATCAGCCTCCAAAATTAGTTACACGCTTGCCCAATTAAAGTTTAAAGATTTCAATTCAAAATATCTTATGAGGTAAGCAATACCCAAAGAAGGAAGGGGTTTTTCTTATATATTGTATGGAATTCGTCCATACAATATTACAAATCTGCCATTTGGGATATTTTTGCATAACCGCGATCGCACAGGTCTAATCGCGACTGCAATTCTGTTTTGCCACCGCATTGTGATAACCATTTTGATTGACCATGATCACGGCATGATAGTCCTGGTCATAGTAACTGAGGCTGAACAGCATCAGGTCTCTAGCTGCACTCTTTTTCATCCATTTGATCTCTTCTTTAGCTCCAATCCACATCTTTTCTCCTTCTCAATTTTAGACCATAAAAATATAGAGATCAGTGTATTAAATAATAATTTTGTCTTATTTTACTTAACAAACATGGTTTTGCATAAAAATAGTTATGCATATGAGTGGTAAGATGACCACTCATCAGTGACATTATGATATAAAAAGTGGGTTATGACAAGTTGGTATCAGAGCATAGGTTCACCAGTATTATTGCTACAAGAGCTAAGTTCCTAGCACATTCTTAAAGATTGGTATAGAGACATCTGTATCCTATTTTAGAGAGGTTATGGGGCATTCTTAGGAAATCATATTCCTTGGTTCCATATTGTGTGTCTGTATTTCTATAAACCTCTTAGTACTTTGTTTGTTTCCACTTTTTCCCAAATGGATAGCACGAGGTTATCAATAGATACAGATGGAACTTCTATGCATATTTATAGAGTTTTAAATTAGCATAGGGATAGAGAGATAGAGATTAATATTAAGGATCTTCAGTGTTAGATAGAGGTTCTGGGGGCTCCCCTAGCTCGAGCAGACTATGTGACTACCTTAACTCTTTAAGATACCATGTGTTGGGTATTCCAAACCTTTTCATGGATACTTTATATATGGTGGTACACATCAAATAATTCTCAGTCTAGAGTTTGATTTATGTGTATTCACTAGGGCACTTTATCAGTTTTGAAGTATGATATTAGGTTTCTTGATTAGTCCGGACGTACTCCCATGTTGTTTTCTATAAAGCATGAGATGGTGCATGGATTTATCAGAAACTTTTAGTTCTTATGTGAATTGATTTGGGGTTTTCATATCCATTGGTTTTCTTATGCCTTGATATGAATACACTTATTGTTGTAAGCTTTTGTGAAGATTTGTACATATGTGAATATCCCCTATAGATATTTTCTTTTAATAGTGGATCATTATTGTGTTTGGCTTGGGGTGTAGCACTTAGGCAAGTCCCATTTCCCCTGGCATATTAGCCTTGATGTGATCTTAGAGTGGTACTATTTACTTTTAATTTTATGTGCCACATGTAGTTTTTACTGTTGTTATTTGTGTTAATGTTTTTACTCTGATTTACCATTACCTAATAAATGGCTAGTCTAGTGATATTTACTTAGTATCCATCTTTGTAATTCTTGTTCATTTGGCTTAGAGCCTTGGTTGGTTGGTTTTCCCCTTGTCATCAAGGTAAGGTCAATCATTGAGTGGATGGTGGGAGTAAAGGTAGGTTTGGCCTTTCATAGTTTTATTATGATTCTAGTATTAGTAATTTATTTTTGTGGTCCATTTCAAAGGTTGGTAAGTTTGAGGTGTGTTCTCTTAATTTGGGTGGTTCATCACCTGGTAGTAGTCTTGATCTTGATATTTTTATTGAGATTGGTACTCCATTATTTCTGTGATGTTATTTTCAGTTTAGTTTAGCTCAAAGAGGTTCCAATGGGTGAAATCAATAATTTTTTATTTTGGTAGTTGTTTGTCCTCATATGATTCAAATGGAATACTTCTTCATGGTGGTATGTTCTTGGGTATTAGTTGTTGGTAACAAAAGTAGGTGTCTTTTGGGTTCAAGTGTTTAATAATATATAGTGAATATTGGTTGGACCAGGTTCAAGCTAGGATGGTATTGTATCAAGTTTCTTGAGATTTAGCTATCATTGATACTCTTTGCAGGCTCGGTGAGTTCATTGTTATGCCTTGTCATGTTATGCCCCTTAGCAGATATGTATTATATTTCTTGAGCCTTTAGCTTATGGTTTGCTCTATTATGATTATGTTCTTCAACAATATTTCTGTTTTAACCATTATAAGAATTATTGGGTATATGCTTGGTTTTTATAGGTGAGATAGGTTTGGGTATTTGACATTCTTGAAGACTTATTGACTTCAGTTTTGATTGTGACTTTTTTGAATGATCGATTAAGAATCGTGATGGACTTTGGAGTGTGGATAGTCACTCATAAGTAAGATCAGTTTGAATAGCCACAGTCAAGTTATTTAACTCTGGTGTTGATATTAGAGCAACGAATAGCATAACTTAGTTGCAACTTTATTTCAAGATTTGTTTCAGCTGAGGATTCGATAACAGGTTGACTAGGCCTACTCACTGCATACCAACTTAGTTTTCTATAGTTCAGGGAGATTATGTTAGATAGATGCTCAAAGGATGGTTCATTAGCATATGGTATTGGTTTCTACTTCTTTTGATCTTGGTTCTCAATTGTAGTTAGAATTTTAATTGCCTACTAAGAAAAAGAAGTTTACTTAAGTTGAGCTTAGCTTAGTTTCACATATGGCCAGTGGGGTAATCTAGTATGTATCATTCAACTTTGAGAGTTTATGCTTCAAACTTTTCTCAATTAGCTTCGAGGTTCATTAGGGCTAGTTTATGGCATTAGCAGAGGTCACAGACACTGATCATCATAATTTTAGTATTCAGGAAGAACATTATGGAGCTTTGATCTTATGCTAGTTTATATAGATTTTTAGTGGGTCAACTTCAGTGTTTTAAGGTTAGTGTGGTGCGATTATACATGTAGGACTCGAATGATACTGGTGAGATTCAATGTGGTTCAGAGCATATCATTGGTTTAGAAAGATAAAAGGATGTTATATTTGCAGTTTTAGAGTTGGTCATATGTTCTTGCATTGGGATGTCTTCAGCCTGATGAGTTGCAACATAGTTATGTTTGTATCAGTGTAAGGTCAGTATGTCGTGGTTTGGATTTGTGTGGTATATTCTTAATTAGTTCAGTTGAAGTCTAATTGGTTGTTGAGGGTGAGTTTGTGGTATTTGAAAAATGAATTTAGAAAGTGAGTGTAAAACTAATACTTTTGGCAAAATCCCTTGAACACATTGTTTGGGTCGTAGGGTTTATCTAGAATACCTTTGGCAAGATCCCTTAAAAGCATTGTTTGGATCGTAGGGGTTGTCTAGTGATCCTTATAGGTTATGCAGGTCCAGTACCTCATCTTGTTGAGCTTTCGGGCTCTTCTATCCATTGACTTTTGAGGAAAAATACTTTTTAGTAGTGGATAATATAATGAACCTTCAGGCTATTTCCACTTATTTTTGGTGTTTTGTTCTTTCCAACAGTAGCTACTGGTTATTTATGAATTGTCAGGATTATCAATTTGATTTTTGGGTAGTTCATTTAGGTTTTAACCCTATTTTATATTTTTATAGATTTTGAATATGAGAAATTAGTCTTCTAGTGAATCTCAAGCATATGATAATAGTCCATTGAAACTTAGGTTTTTTCTGGTGCAGTAGCACCTAATACAGGCCACCCTTCCTTCTTACATTCATGGAGGGTCAATTTTGTGACCTTCACAATTATGAGCCTTCTATTATGTTCAAAATAAATGTCAATCTGACCCACTTCAGTCTCTTTTTCACGTTCGTGGCTTGTTTCTCGCATTTGTGATAAAGGATTTTCCTATGAGTCATGATCAAAGAAAGGGTTCCTTGCAATCGTGATAGGTAACCCTTGGCAGTATATAATTATTTTCCCCAATTATTATCCAATTCTAACCATTTTTCCATCATTAATGTTCCTAGGATCCCAAGAACTTATGGTGAATCATAGTTTGGAGCTGGGGATGAGTAGAGGAGTTGAGGTGATCATTTCTCTTTAGTTTCTTCACAAGTTTTTGGCCTAATTCTCTATTAAATTGTTGATTTTTCTCTCTTTTCTCTAGCCCTTGGGGCTGATTTTATACCCCAATTAAGACTCTATTTGTGGTAAACTTTTGACAATGTATTCTTTGTCCTTCGAAGGACCTTATGACATGCTCAATTTTGGAATTCCATTAGCAATCCCCATGGGCCTTTTATTAACTCAATTTTTGGTTTGAACTTTTATATTGCAATATAGGTTTTGTTTTACTCGTGCTAACATGTAAATTATGATTTTGATAGTGCAATATTATTCAGAGATCATGGATAGGGCAGTAGTTCATGAGCGATTTAAGACTGTGGTTTGGAAGTGAGGTATGATACAGACTAATCTTCTCTATGAGATTGTGTATTGTATAGATCGCATGCTAGGTAGGGATTATAGGATAGTTTTATAACTAGTTGTACCATGAATTGACCTATTTAGAGGATCTAGGATCGAAATCTAACTCGTGCCTTAGTCTAGAATACCCGTTATAGTTGTAGTATTCAATTTTACCTGATTATAGACATATTTAACCATATATTAACAAGAAGTATCCTTTAGTATAAGACTTACCATATTACTTAGTGAATTGGACGTGTCCCTCAATTAGATCCTCCTAGTAGCTTTATGCCCTTATTTGCCATAGTTTCTCAATTTATGGTGTTGTTACCTTGTTAGTTTATACATTATTAGGATCGAGGCCATGATTATGAGACCAGTCGGACACTAGATTGGTACTTTATCATTTGAAAGGATGTGGTTTTGTTCTTAGATGCATAGACACTTATATTTGTATTGTCTGGATATTGGTAATGATGTGCATACATTTAAATGCATTTATACTTATTTTGCGGTATGATTTCAAGTAAAGCCATGATTTTACTGTTATTTTCTAAAATGGAGGTATTCCCATTTTTTAACTTTAAAACCGATTCTTTAAATGAACATCAAACCACTTTTATTAATGACTTACGACCCTTTTTAGACTAAACTTACTATTTTGAAAACTTAGACCTAGGTTGATTTCGTTTCATTTCTGATCTGCTCCTTTTACCACAACTTATTCATATCATTCGGGGGAGATCCAGATCCTTTCTATATTATCCTACCATTTTAGTCCCGAATTTGATCTCGAGCATCGGTATTTTATGGATTTCCACTTTTTTAGCCTTGGTTTGAGTATGAGCACTTATTATACTTTTATTTCCCTCTAGTATTAGACGAAGTAGATTTGCTATTGTGGTTATTTAAAGTTCTAGTTTGGAACCAGGCAGTATATACGAATATTCTGAGTCCCCTATAAATTCCTAAGTCTAGGACCACCGGCCAGAAAAGGTTATATCTAGTGGTCTTTCCTTGCGAGTCCATGAGCCAAAGAAGGTGTATAAATATGGTATGGTTTGGTACTTAGTCAATATTTTAGAATTGGTTTTTGTTACATTTTTCATTCATATGCATTGCCTATCACCAGTACAACTGTTCGGTATCTGTCCCTATCAGTCTTATGGGGGTTGAATAGACATAGGTTATATTTGTTGTTTGTTGAGTGGCTGATTTCACCTTTTGGCTTTATGGTGGCTCGATTAGGTTATTTTTGGTTCGAGATAGACAGCTATATCATTATTATTTGGATATTATTATATTCTTCGTGGCAGGTTAGTTATGGATTGGTTATCGAGATTGTAAGTATGCTTTTGAGTTCCTTTCTTCTTCATTATGTTGAGTTATATTATTATTACACTACCATATGATTGTGTTCAGTTCAATTAAAGACCCCAATTATGCTAGAGTTAGCTCCTTTATTTGTTTATGATCTTTGAGATGTTAGTCTAGTTCCCTTAGGTATTTGCCTTTGTGTTCATATATGTATATATATATATATCCCTTTTTTCCCTTATCTATTCTTATTGTATATACCTTTATTACCTCATACTACTACCACATATCCTTCCTTCACCTTTTATTTTTGTATTGACTAGTTATGTTTGGAATTAAATCTTCTATATTACTTGTTGGGTATGATGGTTTATCTTTAATTTTTCATTAGTAGTATTATGCCTCTTTTCTTAGACAGTTGTCTGTAATGTGTATTCCTACTTTACATGTTATTTATACGTACATTATCATTGGAGCTCAGTCGATTGATGCATACTGAGTATCTCGTGTTGGTACTCATACGATACTTCTGCACCCTATAGATCATAGTACGAGTTCTCATTGCTGATGTTTGCATCGTTCAGAGCTACCATGTATCGAGATTTAGGGTGAGTTCTTGATATCTGCAGTTGTTTCTTCTCTCCCTCTTTTGCTAGACTAGTCTTTATTTTGCATTCAGAGATAGTTTTGTATATTTATATTATGCTCACCTTGTAATCTTGTTGGTAGTGATTCTTGTACAAACCTCACTAGGTTTTGAAAAAATATTTACTCATTTTTTGTCATCTTTCTCATTTTTATTTAGTCTTGGCTTCCATTTTATTTATTAGTCTGCTACTATTTGTTTTGGACTATGGGTTCACTTACCTGCAGTAGATTATGGTAGGTTCCATCATGACCTAAGAAATTAGATAGTGACATGTGTTGTGTTAGATATTGGATATGACTTCAATAGATTATTTTTTAATTCATCTGTAAGATCATAGATTGTCCATTAAAACGAATGATGAGGACATCTCATCTCCTGAAAATTGTAGCAACTTTTGCATATCAAACATGTCTCTTTCATTATCCACTCTTTAAATTTATCCTTGATGTGGATATCTATAATTTCTCTTTCTGTGATAAAAAATGATATACACAAAATTATTGGCTCATCGGGGCATTCTTTCATTTTGAGTACTATGAAATCTATGGGAAAAACAAACTTATCTACTCTTATAAGCACATTTTTATTATTTCCTTAGATTTTGTAGTACTTAGATCTATAAACTGAAGAGAAACACATGTGTCTTTTATTTCACCAAGATTTATTTTTGAAAAATGAAAAATAACATTAAATTTATAGAAGCTCCAGAATTACAAAGTACTTTTTTAAAAGATACTCCTTCGAAAGTACATGAAATGGTGAAACTCCTTGGGTCACCAAGTTTGTGGTAGCTTATTATGAAGTATCGCGCTATATTTTTAGTAAGCATTACCACAAAAAATTTCTCTATTTTTCTTTTATTTGACAGAATTTCTTTTAAAACTTAGCATATGAAGGCATTTGTAATAACGCATCAATGAAAGGAATATTAATGTGAACCTGTTTTAGAATGTCCAAAAATTTTACAAATTGACTATCAAACTTTTCTCTCTTCATTTTTTAGGAAAAAGTAATTGTCACGGGCATAAGTGGGCATGGTACGGTATGGTACGATATGGTATGGTATGGTATGGCATGGTATGGTATGGTATGGTATGGTATGGTATGGTATGGTATGATATTTAAAACTTTAGTATAGTGATTTCAGTGTTCAATTTTTAAAAATACTATACCATTGCCATACCATATTAATTCGGTATGATTCGATATTTTGCAGTATAGTAATTGATAATCATAGTTTGTTCAGATTCAACAATAAATACTCGTATAATAGAGTATTATGACTAGAAATTTTCAAAAAGTCATATCAATTGTATCATACTAACGCATTGCACAAGTTGAAATACATATTCAAAAGAAAGTAAAAACAACTTCTTTTGTCAATCAATTACATAAAAAGACATTTCAATCAAAGATAGAGTAGTAAAAGTTTCAATGTCTAGAAATTGACTTCGTACTAATACAAAGTTGTATATTTGTTAATATTTTATTAATATAGATAAGTTATTTATACAACTATATACTTCGGTGTGGTATTCGATATTTTGGTATCTCATCTATACATACCAAGTACCATATCAAATACTAGAAAAATTAAAATATATGCCATATACTATACCAAATATCATAATAACAAAATCACAATATCAAAAATTTTAATTCAATATATACCATACCATGCCCACCACTAGTCACAGGAAGTTGTTTTTCTTCTTTGTTCTTAACATTTTCTTTTGATAGTTCAAATGGTGTTTCAACATTCTTACCTTTGTTTACCTGTTGTTTTGCATAAGGTTCATCAAATTCCTTATTTGATCATAAGGCGATCGTCTTAAGGTGCTCTTTTGGATTTTCTCTGTATTGCTTGGTAAGGGATCTTAAATTTTTTCCAACAAAAAAGCTGTCAGTTGGCTTAATTGAATCTCCAGATTTTTTAGGGCTATATCCTAGCTTTTCATCAATGACCTTGATATACTTGTATAGAAGGTCATCAAGACTTGGATGTTCTTTTTTAGGCCTTTGTTGATACAGAGCTCCTTGTTGATAACATCTGAAGTTTGATTTCCCACGATTTTGATTTGAGTAACTAGGTGCACCTTGTATCCATTACTTTTGAAAGCTTTGAGAATTTTCAGCATTATTTGGATTACTCAATTGAAATCCTAGATGTTTTTGTGTCATTGGACTTCTAAAAGGATATTACTTGTATCCGATAGCACTAACATGTTCATCATTTTGATTAGTTGCTTGAGATTCATGATTCAGATGATTTCCTCTATACATGTCACAAGTCTCAGACTGACTTGATTTTTATGTATTAATCTAAAAAGATTCAAACTTTTCTGCAAGATAAATAATCTATTATGTTAGTGTATCTGAGTCAAACACCTGATTTACCGTTGAAGCTTTTTTGATGATCACATAATCAAAAGGTCATTGGATAGTATTTTCAGAATTTTCGTTCAATAAGTGTAATGATTTTTCAGTCATCTTACCAGTTATGGAACTTCTTGTAGCTGGATCAATCACATTTCTAAAGGAAGGTTTTAGAATATGATAGAAAAAGTATAACTACATATGTTCAGGAATATCATGATGTGGATATTTTCTTACCATTGATTTTAGTCTTTTCATGTTTGATAAATTGACTTAGTATCAGTCTACAAGAAATTAGTTATATCTTACCTTAATTTTGTTGTTTAGTAGGATAAAAATATGTGTTCAAAATTTTTTGAGTCATTTAGTTCTATATGGTTAAGCCCTTCTATGGACCTTGCACATAGCTGAAGCTTTAGTGCATCAAGCTATCCTTTTTAATCTTTTATTGTCCCATGTGAAAATAGACCCTTGAGGTAAACTTTGCAACCACGTCTTGGCATCTCCTTTTAAATAAAAAGCAAATAGACTTAACTTTGTTTTTTCAGGAGGCACTCTATTATACTTAGCAGTTCAACAAGTTTCAGAATTAATTCAATGATTGTGTGAACCTTCACTAGGATCACCAGTGAAGATACATGATTGTTGAATTGTTTGAATCAGGTTGGCCCTGATTTCAAAGTTGTTTCCTATTACCAGGGTTTCCTAACACTGCTTTCACAATTAAAGCAATTTGGTCTAGCATAATTCCCTTCTATTTGCTGGTCGTGGCACCAATTCATCAAACTGATCTTCTACATGGACTAATGATAAAATCTTTGTTGAAATATTATCATTTTCTTATTGGTGCTCCAGCTTGCCACAAGTCACATTTTGAGAAAAAGAAATTTATTGTTGTTAGAGTACGTGCCCTACTGATCAGTGACTTTAACATAAGAGTTACCTATGGATGAAATGGGATGCCTGACGTGTTCCAGAGAAGCAGCAAAATAGCAAGTAAAGAACACAATAATTTTTATGTGAAAAACGCCCGGCTTAAAAAGGTGTAAAAAAATATGACCTGTACCTCTACAGGATTTAACCACAACTTCACTAAGTAACTTTAAGCCTCAACAACGACTGATTACAAAACTCTTGTAACCAACAACTAGGAATTATAAACTCTAATTCCTATACCTCAATAACTAGAATTATAAACTCTAATCCCTATAACTCAATAACTGGAATTATAAACTCTAATTCCTATAACTCAACAATCACCCTTGACTGTTGAACCCACTTCGAGTTATCCGAAATTTGAAGTCAACTCAGCTCATATTGTTCCTAAAAAATCAATCTAGGAAAGCAATAAATTACAACTCAATAAGAACAATATATTTAAACAGACTCATGAACTGTAAAGTTTAATCCTATGAAACAGGTTCGTCAATTTGTTCTTTTGTATTGGCAGCACTTGAATCTTCAGTCAAAATTCTATCAATTATGAACTTACTCAATTGATCGTGTTTAGATTTTTCTCTCTGTAAGTGCGCCAGTTACTAATTCCTATACCTCAATAACTGGAATTATAAACTCTAATCCCTATAACTCAATAACTAGAATTATAAACTCTAATTTCTATAACTCAACAATCACCCTTGACTGTTGAACACACTTCGAGTTATCCCAAACTTTAAGTTAAGTCAGCTCAGTATTGTTCGTAAACAATAAATCTAGGAAAGCAATAAATTACAACTCAATAAGAACAATACATTTAAACTGACTCATGAAATGTAGAGCTTAATCCTGTGAAACAGGTTCGTCAATCTGTTCCTTTGTACTGGCAGCACTTGAATCTTCAATTAGAATTCTCTCAATTATGAACTTTCTCAATTGGATTGTATTTATTATTTTCTCTCTCTGTAGGTGCGCCAGTTACAATGAATTATGCATTTTCTATTTAAGCACAGCCCTCCAAAGAGTCATTCTTTATTTTAAACTCCTCCTTTAATCAGAACTCTCATTGCATAATGTAATACAAAATTAGGTTACAATAGTCAAAAATCTGGAATTGGGACACACAACTAAATGTGCAAGACTGAATTGAATAATATTTTAGCTAATAAGATTAAAAGAAAAAATAGTTATTCTAGTCAATCATTGAGGGGAGTTGATGCAATTTTAATCATCCCCAAGTCTAAACGATTCCTTTCAAAATATTCTCTACTTAGTGCCTTTGGTGCTTCTCCAATCAATTAAGTAACCCACATAGTCAATATTTTTAGAGCCCTCAAGAGTGAAATTTGATTTTCTTTTATTACCATAGACTCAAGTCATTGATTCCCATGAGATATCTAAAGATTCTTGTGACAACACCAATTCTTTTGAACTACCAACAAAATTATCAGCAGCTTGTGTTGGTGTTATTGATGCATCAATTTCTTGATTTTTTATTCCTCCTGTTAAAATGCCCTCAGTCTGTACAACAGTTGAACCAAGTGGTACGATATGTTCCTGTGCATACTCATCAATTTCACTGCCATCCTTCTCTTTTAAAAATAAAAGAATCTCTCGTGCTTTCCCCTTACACGAGCACTCCAAATCTAACCATCTTTAAAAAGGCTTTTGTTTTAGTTCTCTCAATCTTTTCAAATCTAGTAATGGTGCTCTTTTACCATCTCCAAAAGATCCATTCCCCCTTTAAATATGGTAAGTGAAAGGAACTTTATTTGCTCCCAGTGTTATGTCTTGAGCAAGTTCTATCTATGTAGTAATTTTGCTTGCCTTCTTTCACTCTCACCTGTAAAACAAATTTAGGGTTAACTTTAGGAACCCAGACAAGCTTGGGTCCTTTCTTATGAGAAAAAGGAAGTATGAGGTTCCTTGTAGCCCTCGAGGCAATAGGTTATGTGACCTATTTCTCTGACCAATTTTGACTTTCTTGTTAGCTTGTGCTAACATAGAACCAGATTCTTTTGCTAGGCTTATGCTTCTTAATTTGCTTTTTGCTGCAATTGGACATTCAGTGGTTGGATGTCCCAGGTTACCACAAATATAACACAGATTTTTAATAGCATTAGAACTTTTATAAAAGCCTAACCCAACCTTTTCATTATGAGCTCTTTGACCTAGCTTATGAACAAGTCTTGAAGAATGTGTCCATGTATTAGCTCTTTCAAGATCAAGTTTCAATTTAAAAACTTTTTGACTTAGTTGACTAACCTTTTCTTTTTCACAAAGGTATTCATGTTTAATCTTACTCAATTCTGACTCAATATTTTCTTGTTCCTCACTCTTGGACTTTTTTCCTTTTTAGAATGAGATAGTTTTAGAACTTCAGATTTGAGGGTCAGGTTTGATGAATCAAGTCTGCGAACTTGTTCCTTGAGAGTGTAGTTTTGTTTTTCAACAGTGTTCTTACAAGTTTCTAGATCAATAAATCAAACTTGAGACTTGCAAGATTGTTGAATAACTCATCCCTATTAGAAGTTAATTCTTGGAAATCATTAATTAGAGCACTCATTAAGGAAATAAGTTTCATTTTAGAAAATAAATGCAACTTCTCTTTGATTTCAAGAGTACTTACCTCAGAGTTTCCATCATCTTCTTCTATGTCTGAATCTCCAATCGCCATGAGAGCAGTTTCATCATCTTCTTCATCATCTGATTTATCACTTTCAGATGCCCTATTAAGATCTTCCATGTCCATCTCATAGGTTTTTAAATTACCAACTAACTCATCAAGGTACATTCTAGTGAGATCCTTAGCTTCTCTTATGGCTGTAACTTTGACATTCCACTTAGAATTTGGTATGACTCTTAAGACCTTCTCTACCTGTTCCTCAGTAGATAAAACCTTTCCTAGAGATGATAACTCATTTACCAACAAAGTTAACCTAGTTATCATTTCTTGTAGTGACTTATTTTTCTCCATTTTGAAAGCCTCATATTCAGTAAAAAGTAATACAATTTTGAATTTTCTCACTTGGCTAGTTCCTTCATGTGCATTCACAAATGTATCTCAGATTTGTTTACCAATGTTGTAATTAGACACTCTATTGTACTTAGCTAGTCCAAGACCACAAACAAGAATGTTTTTGGCTTTTGTATTCTTTTGTAATGCAACAAGATCTTTTGGGATAAATTCACTCCTTACTTTTTTCATTTGTTCTCCATCCACTAACTTTATGGGAATTACTGGTCCATTAGTAATTCTATACCATAATTCATAATCTATACTTTAAAGATACGTTTCCATCCTACCTTTCCACCATATAAAGTGAGAACCATCAAAGAGTAGAGGTCTAATAATGGATTGACCTTCACTGTGACCAGTAGGTGGTGCGGAATTCATCATAGTGATCTTTGTCTTAGGTGTTAACCCTTTTTAAGACAAGCTCGCTCTGATACCACTTGTTAGAGTACGTGCCCTACTGATCAGTGACTTTAACGCAAGAGTTGCCTATTGATGAAACAGGTTGCCTGACGTGTTCCAAGGAAGTAGTAATACAGTAAGTAAAGAACACAATAATTTTTATGTGAAAAATGCCCGGCTCAAAAAGGTGTAAAAAAATATGACTTGTACCTCTACAGGATTTAACCACAACTTCACTAAGTAACTTTAAACATCAACAACGACTGATTATAAAAATCTTGTAACCAACAACTAGGAATTATAAACTCTAATTCCTATACCTCAATAACTGAAATTATAAACTCTAATCCCTATAACTCAATAACTGGAATTATAAACTCTAATTCCTATAACTCAATAATCACCCTTGACTGTTGAACCCACTTCGAGTTATCCGAAACTTGAAGTCAACTCAGCTCAGTATTGTTCCTAAAAAATCAATCTAGGAAAGCAATAAATTACAACTCAATAAGAACAACACATTTAAACAGACTCATGAACTATAAAGTTTAATCCTGTGAAACAGGTTCGTCAATTTGTTCCTTTGTATTGGCAGAACTTGAATCTTCAATCAGAATTCTCTCAATCATGAACTTACTCAATTGATCGTGGTTAGATTTTTCTCTCTCTGTAAGTGCGCCAATTACTATAAATTATACATCTTCTATTTAAGCACAGCTCTCCAAAGAGTCATTCTTTATTTCAAACTCCTCCTTTAATCAGAACTTTCGTTGCATAGAGTTCTACTTCAAGTGAGACTCCTTCTTCAATTCAACTGTTGTCTCCTTAGTGTTATAGTCAAACTCCAACTCTTTAAATCATCTTATCTTCAAGTATTTTACTCAAACATAACTTTTTCAATTTCTCACATGATTAGTAACTTAAGTATATCACAATTTGGCTCACTCATTCATTCCTGACTTTAAGCAATCTTTGTCTGCATCTATCAGTAAAATCTGAAAACTGTTTTCCTATGCTTGGACCAGCTCAAGTAACATGGTCCATTTATGTGTCAGTCATCAAAAACTTTATTGATCTAACAAAGATTCCTTCAATTAGTATGTTTCCTATCTTGCACAGATTTTTTCAATCTACAGAATTTTTTTCCTTCTACACATAGGACTCTTCAGGATATGCCCAGAAGTGAAACTCTTTCTTTCCATAGGACTCCTTTTTCAACTCAACTTGCTTTCCATTTATCATCAAGTGTTTGAATCAAATTCAAATTCTTCAAATTAGAATATGTTTATTTCCTTGAGTTTATCAGAATTAACCACTCATCTGGTTCTTGATTTCTTCCACCCTTGTCTTTATTCATCGATGATTTTGCTACAAGTTCAGCTATATGAGATAGTGTTCCTATGAACCAGCTTGACTGACATGTTTTATATCACTTTGTCAATTTATCAATCATCAAAACTACATCGTACCCAACAATTATTTTCTGAGAATCTGAAGGATCTTTCAATTTCAGGATCTTAATTAACCAACTCTTTTATAGAAGAGCAGGTCATAAACTATGTGAAATTTTAAAAGTAAAATAAATTCAAAATTAGTCCCTAAAATAGTAAAAGATAAAAAAATACAAAGATAATTTAAATGGTAAATAGTATAACTATATGAAGAGTACTAACAATACTAATATATTTTAAAATAAAAAAAGTTGGTAGCGAATGAAAATAAAAAATATCTCTATTTACTAACAGTAGTAGTTATAGTAGTAGTATAGTACGAAAAAAATAATAATGGTGATGATAAGAAGTTCTCAAACTGGTAGTAAATTATTTAATCTGAAGTAGATGTATACCAAGCCCAAAAACAACGACAAAATTTTGACGAGATAAATTTACATAAATATTTTATGTTCGTACTCTATCAAATTCTAGTATAGTTTATGATATATCATCTGATCTTAGGTAGATTTATGCACCTAACTGTTGTTATCCGGCCTTAATTATCTTAGTTTTGAGGACTTCTCGTGTGTGTAATAACTTCATCTTTATGATAACGAGCATCTTAATGTTAAGTTGTTTGTTGTTAATGTAAAAGGTGTGTTAAAACCTAAGTCAGATGTAAGAAAAATGTACATTTAGGATTCAAACAAGATAACTAGCACTCTTAGCTTGAGCTATGTTTTATTCTAGTTCGTCTTGCTTGATTCCAACGTGGTTAAAGGCCTAATTCATGGTGGGTATTGTTATAGAAATCTTAGTGTGATGATTAAGGTGAAGTATAGATGATATAAAATCTAAAAACGAAGAGAAAACACAACCACAAAGAAAGGAGCAAAGGACCGAACCCATGGAGTTAACAACGTTCAAAGCTGATTTTTGTGGACTTAGGGGCATGACACACAGCCTAAGAACCACTATAAAGGAGTGTCACGCCCTTGGATACATTGTTAAATGCAAACTTTAGTACCCTTACGCAATTAGGTCATGCCACGCTACCTATATGGCGTGATAATGGCGTGGCAAATTGCCATGTAAAAATCAGCCAATGTTGGCCTAGTATAAATAGGACACTTTCAATGTTTTGTAAACACCTTTGATGACCTTGGGTCATAAAAACACGATTGAGAAGGATTAAAAAGGGTTTTTTATTCCTTTACCTTATTTTTTTCTTTGGATTATTACTTGGATTATACTAGTATGATTCTTTGTATGTCCATGAGTGGCTAAAGTCATTTTCCAGAGTTAAGGACAAGAATATGATTAATATTGTTATGAATTGAATTCGTTTTGGTTATTTTTCATTATTGGTTGTTTATTTATCCTTGTTTTAATTATTTTGTGACCCTTAGAATACATGCTTAATTCTATCATAAGCTCGGAAGGAGGAACGATAAGATAGAACATGGGGTAGATTGGAAAGGATCATAATCTCTCATTTGAATGATATGATTTGTATTTAGGATAGGAATATACCTAAGTGCCCTATTTGGTTCAATTACGGGATAAAATATGAAGGTGTTTAGCTTAGTTCTTGCATTATCGCTTAACAATGTAGTTTTGAGTCTATGTTAGATAATTGATTATCGGCTCGAAAGCCTGTGATCATGATATGAACCCCGCTAACCAAAAACCAAGATAATTAACTAAGCCAACGAGATTACATTGCTAATTATGATTGTTCACAGTGCCTTAGCCCTGGGTTTTCCCCATCATTGTCCATGAACCTTTACATTACCATATTGTTTAAGTTTACTTTTAGTTGTTAACACTCAAATTCTATTGGTTATGTTTGCACTTGCTTAATCTTAATAGTTAAACTAAAATTAGATAGTTGTTTAACACAAGTCCATGTGAGATCGATACTTGGCTTTTCATAAGGAAACTATGTTACTGGGGTGGAACACGTACACTTGCATGTGCGCTTAGGCACAACAAGTTTTTAGTATCGTTGTTGGGGACTTGCAAATAGACAATTGTCCTAGTTTAGTTTTGATTTTTTATTTCTTTGGTGCTACTTACTTAATCTTAGCTTCTAAATTTGTAGCACATATTTGTAGAGTTAGTAAGCTAGTAAGGGATAGGGAGTTGGTTGAACCATATCTCGAATCTGAGCAATGCTTGCACCAGTTGAGAATAGAAGTAGTACTTCTCTATCGGATCCTGCAAATTTATCAAGAAAAGGCTATTCTTTCACTCATGGATAAAGATCAACTAGCCCGTAGGACCATATATGAGGTGGCAATCCCACTCGCTACTAATGTCACCTTCGTAGTCTGCAGACCGGCTACTGGAGGTAGATTTAAGTAAAAGCAGAACATAGTGTAGCTTTTGCTCAGTGGAGGTCAGCTCAACGGGTTATCACATGAAGACCCATAAGTCCACTTGTAAAATTTCTTAGAGATCAATGACACATTCATTCCTATTGGAGTATCCACTGATTATGTGGGACTGACATTTTTCCCCTTCTCACTTTTAGAGAAAGCAAAGAAGTAGTGAACGTAGAGCCGGCTGGTTCTTTTACTATATGGAATGACATGGTCAGGAAATTCCTCATTTGTTTTTTTCCATGTGGAAAGACTATGAGGTTGTGCAGTGAGAGCTTGAGCTTTAACCAAAATGTAAATGAGAAATTATATCATGCTTGGAAGAGGTTAAAATCTCTTCTTTAATATTGTCCACATCACTAGCAGTCCAATGAGGTATTAGCTCACACCTTTGTAGAAGATCTTAATCACAATATGAAAATTATGCTCAATTCAGTTGCGGGTGGTTAGGCTTTAAAGAAAACCGATGATGAGCTTTATACCTTGTTGAAATGCATTACACAAGGGAATCCTGACAAGCACAGTGATTGTCTAGAGGTGAAGTGAAAAATCCTATAGGGATGATAGAAGTTGATAGTGTCACAACCTTAGCCACCCAGTTATCTGCTCTCCAAAACTAGATGATGACATAATTCAGGAAATTGGGTGTAAATCAGTCCTAGGCTTAGGTAAATATGGTACAACAGGCTCCATCATGGTGCAATATTTATGGAAACAGTAGTTACTTTGCAGACTTGTGTGGAGAAAATCTAAAGTATGTGAACTTTGTAGGCACAACTTACACAAATTCCTACAACTAAAATTGGCATACTCAACCCAATTACGCATGAGGCAACAATCAAATTTAGCAGTTTCAACAGAAGCATAACACACGGTCTAGTAACATTGAGGAAACTTTGAAGAAGATCCTAGCCAAGCAAGAAGAAATGGGCTACTGAGATAAAAAAAATCAGTAAGTGGCTCATAAAAAGTTAGAAACTCAGTTGGGGCAACTAACTCAGGCTCAGAATATCGGGCCATAATGTGGTTTTCTAAGTGATAATAAACCTACAAAGCAAGTTATGGCTATCACGTTGAGGAGCGGCAGAGATCTTATTGACATAACTCCTGAGAAAAATAAGGAGGTTGATATAGGGTTAGTCCCACAGCAGGTAGAGGAGAAGCAAGCTAAAGTTGATGATGCTGAAAATTTAAGGAAGTTTGAGTACCCAAAGACAAAGGCTAATGAGCATGTTTCGGAAAAACCACCACTACCATTCCCTTGGAGTCTCAAAAAAGGCCAAGGAGAATGCATGCTTTAAGAAGTTCTTTGACACGTTCAGAGAAATTCACATTAATCTTCCTCTTTTAGATATTTTACAGGAAATGTCTAAGTATGCCAAGTACTTAGAGGATGTGGTGATCAATAAGATTAAGTTGCAAAAAATTAAGACGATGGCACTTACTGAGGAGTGCAACTCTGTGATAATGAAAAAATGCCGAATAAGTATAAATTTGATATATATTAAGTGCACTTACTCTCCCAATATATATTAGTGACAGCGAGGTGGTCCATGCCTTGAGTGATTTGGGGTAAGTATAAATTTGATGCCCCTATTAGTGTTCAACACTATAGGTCTGGAAAATCCAAGACCATGCTCTATGGTGTTGTAGATAACAAACAGAACCCGAGTCAAGCCTAGAGGAATTATTAAGGGCGTGCTAATAAAGGTTGGTAAGTTTATAATCCCTGTTGACTTTACTGTTTTGGATAATGATGTAGATGACAGGGTGTCGATCATCTTGAGATATCTATTCTTAATGACGAGAGAAGCATTGATTGATATGAGTGAGGGCACTATAAAGATAAGATTGGATGATGAAGAGGTGGTCTTCATAGTTTACAAACTACTCAATCCACCTTTCTATTATAGAGATTTGTGCATGATAACAATCATGGAAGTGGATGAGTATGGGGTGGTGGAGTGCACACCATGAAAGACCTCTTCAGACAATCTCATGGAGTTGCCCAAGCTAGTAGTTATTCCCGAAAGGGTGAAATAAAAATATGAGCCTGAAAAGGCTATTATTTTGATTGATGATGACTTTGAGAGTACACACTTAAGAGGTCACAAAAGAGTGATAAAATGGCCTCTGAGCAGGAAGAAAGGGATGAAGGAATGTGGATGAGTAATTTGTACACACTCAAGGGTCGTTCTACGACACTAAATCAAGCGCTGCTTGGGAGGCAACCCAAGTTAAGGTAGGTTTTATTTTTGTATGTTTAGTTTTTACGTCACATAATTTTTGTTTTTGTTGAGTCAAGGGTTAATGGGAAGTCTGACTACCACAAATATGATCTAAGGAGCATGACAAAGACTGAATATGGGGTCTATCTAACCTTACCAATGATAAAAGATGCTACGAGCTAGGCCTAGAGGCCTCAAGGAGTATTTCTATCTCTACTTTTGAGTATACTTTGAGGACAAAGTATGTTTTGAAGTATAGGGTGAGGAAAATCTGATGGTTTTGGGTGAAATGATGTTGTAGGGTCTATTTTATTTGTTCTTTTAGTTTTTGAGTAAATTTGAAAAAATTACAAAAAAAAAATTAGTTGTGGTGTTTGTTTAGTAGGTGCACACTTCACCCATCCCGTTGTTGTTCTTCTTGGTCCTTTTCCATTTCCATGGAAGCGCCATTTGAACCCAGTATCCCTTTTTCTTTTTAGGAGTAAATTTTAAAAAAAATTATGTTAGGTAAGTGATATGTTCTCGCTAGTTTCTATTTGTGATTACATGATGCAAGTGGGTTTGAATGTAAAAGCATTTTATTTGTGGTGAATTACTATTTTTGAGACTATTAGGCTCATGTTTATGACTCGTATGCATAGTTGGCTTAATACTAAGTTTATGTTATTGTGTGGTTGAGAGTCTATAATGATCCTACTTGATTTAAGCATGTTTCATGTGTGTGATATTTTTGTGTATTCCTAATTGAATCTTGATGTCTAGAACTTGCTTGGTGTGTGTGCAAAGCAAAATAAAGAATGTGGATTTAGGAGATGATATAGGCATTTCTTTGGTAGCCATGTATATACCCTTTCTTTTATCTACCCTTGTGCATAATCCCGATTAGCCCCATTGAGCCTTTAGCATATATTCTTTGCTAAACTCATATATAGCATGTTCCCTTTCTTTAATCGGCCTTAAATTGAACCAAATCTCGGTGTCATTATGTTAATAAAAAATGGCTTGGCGGTATGTTAACGAATTGGTCCACTACAGAAACAAGACTTCATAAGTTCAGGGACTTGAGAATGGAACAAAAAAACAGGGAGACTCAACCGTGTGCTTTATTTGAAGATTAATTTAGTTAAGGGGTAAGAAAGTAAGTAGGAAAAAGATAAAAGTGAAGCCCTCAAAAAAGTAGCTATTGGTGTTAAAAGAAGTGATGTGAGGTGGTTGGGGGTTTTATAATGAAAAAGAGAGAAATTGTCCTAGAATTTGATCATGAGTTGATGAAGAATACTCCTTCAACAATAATTGTGATGCCTGTATAGCTTTCTTATTTGATTACGCATAGAGACCTCCATACTTTCATTTATTCTTATGAAAAAAGGTTACCCCCTTTCTTGCCCAACTATATTGGGTAGAGGAAAATTGGGACTAGCTTAATGGAGAAAAGACATCTTTTTCTCCCTGAACTTGTAACCAAAACTTACTTTAGCACTTAAACATAACTTTCGTTTATTTACCCCCTTAACATTTTTAAACTGCATTAGTTTCACCCCTTAATATAAAATACCACTCTCACATGAAGAGTGTGTTACACTCGCTTACACATCAGCACCACGTTGGAGCCACGCAAGCAAAATATCTATTCAATATATATTAAATATATAAATATATATACATATTTTATATATATAAATATTTTTAAATATTTTAAATAAAGAAAATACACCCCCACTTCCTTCTTTCTCTTATCCACCCCCACCACCCCATCCCTGTTCTACACAATTCAAGAAAATCAAAATAATATTTTCCATTCTCCCATACTAAACACTCCTTATAAACTAAAAATCAACTGCAAATTAGCCCAAATTAAAGCAAAATTAAAACAAAACTACTCTGGCAAAACCTCATAAGTCAGGGAAAAAACAACATAGCATAATTTTATTTGTCTTATTTATAAAACTTAGAGCAGGAATTAGGTAAAGACAATTAAAGAGTAGAGGTGAAAACGAGAAAAATAGGTACGCCATGAAAGAGAAGATGAAGGAGTGGGGAATAATAAATAGACTTGATTTTCAGTCGTTTCTGGGTCCTTGACAATGACGAATAACTCCGGCCAAGTAGAACCAACGATGATAATGGACGCTGAATTGATCCAACCCACATCATCATCAAGCAAGAGGCGCGACAGTTGTATATACACACAAATAACGACTTTTGCAGAAACTAAAACTGAAGCAGCAGCTCTCAATTTGCTGGTACTTTGGAAGTTCCGCTATTGAAAATGAAAGAAAAAAGGATTTTTGAAAAAATTGAGGTCTAATTCCTAATGTGAAAATGGAGTTCTTTGTAGGAAAGTGGAAAAGTGGAGCTTCTTGTTGGAAAAGTAGAGGGTCCATATGCATTATTGGATTTGGATTAGTTAAAAATTTAATTTTTGAATTAGTAGATTGAAAGTTTGACCATTAGTTAGTGTTCTTTTAATTTCTAACCATTTTTTTAACTATTACTTAAAAATTTCGATCAAATATGCCTTAATCATGAATTAGTTTGATTTGTTGAATGAATTTGAAAAAAATGAAGGAGAAGAGAGGAGGTGTGAGATGTGAGGAAGATGGAGAAAAAGACATTTGTAAAATTTAAAAGTGGGCCTCACCTTTTTTCTACTTTTTTAAACAATTTACGCTCTGACTTTTCTGACTTTTGTCATGTCAGCAATTAAGGTGGTAAAAAATTCACTTGAAAGTTGTTAAGGGGATAAATAATTACCCGATTAATTTAAAGTCTAAAGTATGTTTTGGCGACAAGTTCGGGGGAGGGGGTTTCGGTGTCTTTTCTTAGCTTAATGAGATGGAGAAAAACAAAAGAGAATGGGAAAGTAGAGGTGGTCAAGAGTGTGTTTGTCTAGAGATTGATCTTAATATATGTGTGATGTATTAAAGCGCTTAGGGAAGATATTCATTATTCCTCGCCAAAATAGTTCCTACCTGTCCCTCATCCTACATTAAAACCCTCAAAGTCCTACTTGATCCTAAGCTTCAACATTCTAATATTAGTAAAGTACTACACTAAGGTCAAGCCTATGGTTCATCGTTTGTAACTTGTGAATTTTTTGTGAGAGTAAACGTAATTTGATTCTTATACCCATTTGTGTGACAAATTACATTTATGTGAGTGATTATGAGTAACTCTCTTGTTGTGAAGGCACATGTTTGAAGATAGTTAGGTGATTTGTGTGATCTCTTTGATTGAGTAATATGCATGAGTTTCTCAACTTGGTGAGTCAATTCTTGAGGTTAGGATGTTTCAAATTAGTATTCATGAGCTTTCAATTGTATGTAACATGCTTAGTGGTACTTGCAATTTGTGTAGTCATTGTAGTGCTAGCTTGAATGTCTTTTTTATAGTAGTGTTGGATTATTTTCTTGATATGATGCTTAAAGTAAAGAGTTGTTTGAGGATAAACAAGGCTTTAAGTGTGGGGTGATGGTCTTAGGTGGATCTATGCTCTTAAGTGTTGTTATCCAACCTTAATTAGCTTAGTTTTAAGCACTTCTCATGTGCATAATGACTTAATCTTTATGATAATGATCATATTAGTGTTAAGTTGTGTGTTGTTAATGTTTAAGGTATGTTCAAACCAAAGTTGGAACAAAAAAAAATGTACATTTAGGATTCAAACAAGGTAACTAGTGCTCTTAGCTTGAGCTATGTTCTATTCTAGTTTGTATTGCTTGATTCTAGTGTGGTTAAATGCCTAATTCATGATGTGTATTGTTATAGGAAGCTTGGTGTGATGATTAAGATAATGTATAGATGATATAAAATCTGGAAGTCAAGAGGAAACACAACCACGAAGCAAGGAGCAAAGGACCAAACCCTGGAGTTAACAACGTTCAAGCTAGTTTTCGTGGACTTAGGGGCGTGCCACGCTGCCTAAGCACTGCTATAAGGGTGTGTCATGCCCTTAGATACATTATGAAATGCAAATTTCAGTAGCCCTATGCGATCAGGTCGTGTCATGCTTCCTATATGGCGCGATATATAGTGGCGTGGCATGTTGCCATGTAAAAATCGGCCAATGTTGGCCCAGTATAAATAGGACACATTCAATGTTTTGTAAACACCTTGGAAACCTTAGGGCATAAAAATTATTTAGAAGGGTGCAAAAAGGTCTTTTATTCCATTACTTTAGTTTTCTTTCAGATTATTACATAGATTATACTAGTATGATTCTTTGTACGTTCATGAGTGACTAAAATCTCTTTTCCGGAGTTAAGGCCAAGAACATAATTACTCTTGTTATAAATTGAATTAGTTTGAGTTATTTATCATTTTTTATTGTTTATTTATCTTTGTGTTAACTATTTTAAAGATTCACGATCCTAAGAATACATGCTTAATTCTATCATGAGCCCGGAAGGAGGATCGGTAGGATAAAATGTGGGGCAGATTGAATAGATCATAATCACTCAATTGAATGATGTCCTGATTTGTATTTGGGATAGAAATATACCATAGTGCCCTATTTGGTTCAATAAAGGGATGAAATATGAAGTCATTTAGCTTAGTTTTTGCATCACCACTAAACAATGTAGTTGTGAGGCTAAGTTAGATAACTGATTATAGACTCGAAAGATAGTGATCAAGCTATGAACTTTGTGAACCAACAACCAAGATAATTAACTAAATCAACGAGATTACATAGGTAAATATGATTATTCATAGTGCCTTAGCCTTCGGTTTTCCCCATCATTGTCCAAGAACCTTTGAATTACCGTATTATTTAAGTTTACTTTTAATTGTTAACTCTCAAACTCTATTGGTTACATTTTGCACTTGCTTAATCTTGATAGTTAAACTAGAATTGGATAGTTGTTTAACACAAGTCCCTGTGGGATCGAGACTTGATTTTTTATAAGGCCACTATATTCCTTGGGTGGACCACGTACACTTGCATGTGCGCTTAGGCGCAGATTTGATTACTATTTGAGAGAATTAATTCGATAAATGATGAACTTTGAAATTATAAATTGCATAACTTTCAAAAGATTTATATTTAAGAAGAGTTGGGAGTCGTTGAATTCACTTGATATATGATTACAATAAAATCAGTTGCTACATATGTTTCTTTAAAGAATAATTGTTTATTGTTAATATAATTATATTTTTTATATTGAGAGATAAATCATCAATTAACACTCCATAAGGTTATGTCAATTAATTGAATTAAAACTTGTGGCAATTAAATTGAAACATTCTCTAGCTTGAATTTCGCTCAAATATAGTAAAAACTTTGTGAGAATCTTTTTACCAAATCGTCAATAATTTTACCCAAAACAGTGACTCCATAAAGATTAGAACTGATGAAAACAAGATTACAGACTTGAAATAATAATTTTACTAAAAATTATGCTCACTCTAATATTTTATTCGACAGTCATATATATTAATTTTGCTTTGTGAGAATTACAAAACTAATATAAGAATAACTTTAAATATAAAATATAAAGATGTGATGATAATAACTAATCAGAAATCATCATCCTAGCATAACGTAAAATGTAAAACAAAAATTTCAAATAAAAAATATATTTAAACTGAGATAATAATATAAATCTATCAAACATCATCAATTATTCCAACGAAAGAAATTACTCCATACTAGAACTAGTAATGACAATGAAAATATTCTCGGTCATTCAAAAAAAATATAGAAAGAAATATTTAAGGAGAATATTTTTTCTACTTAATTAAAAATTAAACGCTGAAGTAATTCCAATCTTGAAATTTATTTTGAACTGAAAAGAAAGTGCAATCACAATCATGGTCTACAGAGAAGACTTGATATTGAAACTAGAACTCAACTTTCTAAGCCTGCTCCTTTCCATGTTGTGTCTTCCCTCCTTTTATAGCCATCAAGGAATTGGCAAATAACCATTTTACTTTTCGACGCGAGTTTTGATGACATGTTATGAGTTTTGGTAACATGCTATGGCTTCTAATTTTGTTTTGATTGCAGAAAAATTTCAGTACTTTGTTTCCTTCACAATTCCTTCACTTTAATCAGTTCAAAATAATAAAGATGAATATAATAATTAAATTTGATATCTTTTGAGTATGTAAAGATGGAGAATTTATTTATTAAATCTAATCTTTATCAAAAATATTTTTAAAAGTCGATCGACATTCATCTACCATCTGTAAATTGCAACAAAATAACACAATGATAGAGACATCAAAATAATAAAATTAAATCTAATCTTTACACACAAAAATTTTCTCAAAATCTTCTGACACTCATCTACCACCTGTAAACAATATCAAAATAATATGATAATAGAGATATCAAATAATACAACTAAACTATACCTTTACACAAAAAAAAATTATCAAAACAGAGATATAAAAATAATACAATTAAACCTAACATTTACCTAAAAAAATTCCTCAAAGCCAACCAACATTCATCTCCCACCTGTAAATTCATCTACGACCAGTAAACTACAACAAAATAATACAATAGTGATTACAAAGCTTCAGTTTTGATGAAAGTAATTCTTGTTTGAGCGAAAATTTTGACCTTAAAGAATGACTTGAATGAAAACAAACAAAATATAAATATACACAAGCGTTGAATTCTATTATGTTGACAAAAATAGTGAAGAAGTTGAGGGTTAGGAAATTAAGTATCCACCAATCTAGACATGCAACCGAATCAAGTTAGATGAGCATCAATCATATTTTCCAAATAAGTAAACTGATTTCTTCTCTAGTTTAACGTGCATCTCAATATTTATAAAAGTGTTTCCTTAATAAAGTCCTATTTTAGGAGTATTTTTCTATCTTATTTTAAGAGTATTTTTCTAATTGATCACTACAAAGCAAAATATTAATTGATTCTCCTTCCATATATTTTAAAAGTCTCATATATATTTTAGGAGTCCAATTAATATAATAAAAAGAAATAATATATATTTTAGGAGTCCAATTAATATAATAAAAAGAAATAAATAATAAATTGAAGAAAATAGTGAAAAGACAGTTTTGTATAAAGGAGAGTCTTATAATAAAGGACAAAAAGTTCAAATCACTTTTTTAAAGGATTTTATACTTTAAATATAGTATATTATATTATAGATATAGATATAAATGCTTGCAATTCTTTTATAGTACAATATGGTGTATTACATGATTTTAAAGGGACAAAAAGTTCAAATCACGTTTTTAAATAATTTTACACTTTAAATATAGTATATTATATTATAGATATAGATATAGATGCTTGCAATTCTTTTATAGTACAATATAGTGTATTACATAATTTTAAAAAGGAAAAATTTAACAACTCAAACCTAATATAAAGAAGATAAATAATTGATTATTATGTCACCATTTGAGTAGAACAGTACTTTAAAACTTTTTGAAATTTATAGAACATTTTTTTTCGCATATTTTTTCGGGGCATGTATATTATGAGTTATGATATTACTCTATATAAAATTTAAAGAAGTGATTTATATTGAAACAGCGAGATTAAAAGAAAATGGTTAAATCAAAGAATCCTTGTTTAAATTAGAGCATGTCTTTTCTATTGCATTGTCTCTTCAAATTGAAAAATTAATGGTAAAATCGTGATTGACATATTCCAAATTGCATTGTCTCTTCAAATTGAAAAATTAATGGTAAAATCGTGATTGACATATTCCAAATTACAATATTGCTATTGGATACAATCTCAAGCTCTTGTGGACAAATAGAAATTTAGGATTAGCACCATCAATGATTGTATATACATGATAAATCGCAACTGACAATTTCTTTACTTGCAATTATTTATAAAAAAAAAAAAATACACAAACATCTATTACCATATAACTTTAAAACGAACTTAAAGGCTAAAAAATTTACCTCACATCACAAGTAAATATTGAAAAACGTTGACATTATATGTTACCTGCAAAAAGTTTTAATTAAAAAAATCGACCAAATCGATAAGTTACACTAATAAGTTGAAGTAACATGTAAAAATAATACAAAATATGAAATTATCAAACATACAATAATATATACTATATGTCTGCACACAATATCGTACCTGTAAAAATAAGAGGCTCTCAAATCCCCCAACAAGATTAAAAAAACTCCTGTGTTGGACTAATGTTAGGTTAGCATCAAAATCAAGCCTTGAACTCAAATCCAAAGAGGAAACAAATTAATATTTTTGGAGTGAATTGCCCATCGGCCGCATTATTATTTTTGGAAGGGGAGGGAGGGGGATTTAAGCTGATTTCTTTTAAATATAATTTTTTAAGAAAAAATGTGAAAAGACTATTTTGTATATTATGGACATTTTTAATGAAGGGTAAAAAGTTCAAATCACTTTTATAAGGTCTTCACCTTTTAATTAAGATATAGATATAGATATAGATATAGATATAAATATAGATTATAGATAATCCAACAAAATATACTTATCAGTAGTCGTTTGTAGATTAGTGGGGCAATTAACTGGAGATAATGAACAGAACATGTCATTGTGGTTCATGAGTTAGAAAGAATATAATTATGACACCACTTTCTCCTACTAATTATCATATACTTCATATTTTAATTATATCTAATATTAAAATTGCACAATAACACCCACAACCACAAGTGTAAGGGCACGTGAGTGGCTCAACCAGAGAAAGAAATTTCTTGTTAGTAGACAAAAATAGGACCTAAACAAGTGAAAATAATGACATTCTTTTTTACTTTCTATTTCCCATACATGGAGATATATAATTAAGAGAATTCGTAAAGACGAATACATACAGAAAATTTCTCCACAATTTCTATCTTGTTCATGCATTTTCTATGAATACGAGAATCCCACTTAAGATACTTACACATCGGTGATAGGAATATGCGTGTGTTGTGAGTGTGCTGCGCAGTTGCTGTAAATTTCGTAGAGCATCGGAGTCGAGAAGTTCGAGGTTCATAGATCAAATTCTGTGTGTGGAAATGAGACAAATATTCCTGCACTATTTTTACTTTAATAAGAAGGTTTGCATCTGGCATCCTACTTTATATATACTCCATCATTTAACTCGACATGTTTTTCCAGGGTTCTCTTCCTTAATTATTGACTTGCTTCTTGTAATAAAGTTGCAAATAAATTTCATACAAATACATGCCTATTTTACTCCTTCCATTCACTTTTACTTGACATACTCATTAAGAAAATAATTTTTAACATGACTATTTTATCATAGTATCCCTATTAATAATAGTTGTTATTATTTCTTGAAATTAATTTGGAGAATAAATAATTAGTGCTAAGTGTAAAATAGGGGGGGGGGGGGAAGTTATTTTTCTTTGATATATCAAAAATAACAAGTAAAAATGAAAATCCGATTAAAAAATAAGTTACAAGTAATTCTAGACGGAGGGAGCACATTATATTCCCTTCTGTCTATTTCTACTTGTTCACTACTCACTTGACATATTTTATAAGGAGCAACAAATGGAATGACAACTTTAATATGTTCACCTTTACATATAATAAATTCAATGTTTGATAAATGCATTAGGTACTAAGTGATAAATCATGTGTTGATTTTTTAAACTAAACAAGCAAAGATCGAGAGGAAATATCATTTAGAAAAGAATGCTAAAGGTGGAGAAAAAAGGTGTGAAACTTCAATTTTAGAAAAAGAAAAAGAAAAAAGGACATTTTGAGCATAAAAAGACTTCGTCATCTCTCGAGACTTAGGTCTTTTAAGCAATGACACAAAAGAATTGATTGATTTATTAAGTCTCATGTTTAATGTCAATCGCTAGATCAAAAGGGCCAAAAGAAAATAAAAAGTGGCCATTAGGCATCTCGATTATGTTCAGCTTAGCGCTAGGTAGTTCATTAAAGAGTTCTCTTTTTGTTTACTCCGTGGAGCACCTAGAAAAGAATCCACTCCCTCCGTTCCTAAATAATTGATATTATAGCTTGAACGCACTCCTTAAGAAATTACTTAGTTCTAGAAAACAAAGTATTCTAATTAACTTTCCTTAATAAATACTTTGAAGAAAATGCAAATCCTTAGTAATTTCTTGGTTATATAAATCATTAGTGTCTTCTTGATTATCTAAAGCACCGCTTATTTAGAAACAAAATATATAAAAAGGTTAAAATATCACTTATTTAGAAAAAGAATAAATATACAAAAGTTATTTTACAACTAGTTACCGAGGTCCCGTGATATAAATTATTTTTTTTGCTCCAATTTATGTGACACAAATAAAATTTAGATAATTAATCATATTTTTAAAAAAAAAAATAGATATTTTAAGTTGTTAGCCATTGTAATTTTTAGTACTTTTTTATGTAATTTTCAAATAATATATGTTACTCTCCTTGTTCAATCTTTTGTGACATTGATAGTCAATTATATTTTAAAAATAATTTAAGTTTTAAATTATTGTGATTTATAATAATTTCTCGTCCATTCTACTAATTAGAAGTGACATAGTAAAATTATCATTTTACATTTATTTTTTATTAAGTATTATTATTTTTTTAAATACTTAGATGACTTATAATAATTAATTATGGGTGATATAATAAATTCACAATTGAAGCAATTAAAGCAAACATGCCAAAAATATTTATTTTACTTGTTTGTATTAAATACTATTAATTTTAAAATATGTAGATGACTTATATATAATAATTAATTAGCTGCAATACAGTAAAATTACGATTGAAGCAGCTAAAATAGACATGTCGATCTGCTGCGGCTTCAGCTAATGAACTCCCTTTATCAAAATTACTTTAAAAAATACCTGTGAAAAAAACTTAAGAAGGTCTCATATAAGTCGTCAAGTTAATTTAAAACATCAAGAGTTAATTTTCAGTTTATGTCTATTTTACCTTTTTATTAAATATTATTAATTTTTTAATGCTTAGATGAATTATAATAATTAATTAAGGGTGATACAGTAAAATTATAATTGAAGCAGCTGAAACAGATATGTCATAAATAACTATTTTATTTTTTCTAATTAAATATTATTAATTTGTTATCATGTAAATGACTTATAATATTTAATTAGGGATATAATAATTAATTAGAGGTGCTATAATAAAATTAAAATTGAAGCAGCTAAAGCAGACTCGTCATAAATATCTATTTTATTTTTTATTAAGTATTATTAATTTTATAATACATAAATGACTTTTGATAATTAATTAGGGGTGATATCATAAAATCACAATTGAAGCAGCTGAAGCAGGCATGTCGACCTCCTGCCTGCTTCAGCTGCTACACTGCCTCTTATAAATAAGAGAAAATATGTGTGAGACTCAATTACTTGATTGGCAAGGGATGGTTGGAAAAAAATAATTTTAAGCATCATTATAAACAGTACATGGGAGCTATTTATTAGCTCTATAAAATGAGCCAATGAGGGGCAAATTAAGCTTTCTCATGAAACAAGTAAATTAAGGAACAAATTTTTGTTAGACATGATAGAGGAAGTCACCATAAAAACTAACAATGTAAAAATAGAGGAGGAAGAGAGGGTGGGAGTTGATGAACCACCATCCAAATTGGAGAGTCCGGACAGTATTATTCCGAAGAAGAGAGAGCATGTTTTGTCGATGATTGCTAAGAAAATTTGGTCATGCTTCTATTTCTGCTGCCCTAAATAACTTTAGACCAATACTTGTCACAAGAATATGAAACATATATTAGAACCATGTTGTTTCAATAAGATATATATTTTACATTTTAGGATTAATGTTATTTCTCATTCATGAATGATGATCTCTCAAACCCCATTTTGTAGGATTATAATGAGTATTATGTTATTATTGTTGTAACAAGCTCGAGTTCCAAAGCTGGCGTTCTGGCCCTACCTAGGCAAAATTATCCCTATTGCTATTATTATTAGTAATGGTTATTGTTAAGAAATGGGGAGTTTTGATGATAGACATGTGAATGAAATATATTGTAAAAGCTGGTTCATCCAAGTGAACAAAGCTCAATTGCAGACAAGTTATTGATAAGATGACTCTGCATACAAACAGAAGTGGATAACATTTATCATATCAGAAGTTGAGTTGAACAAGAAGTCTTACAGAATTTGAATTGAATAAGAGGTCTTGCAAAGATAAAAGAAGAATTCTATTGAAAGAATAATCCTATTCAAAGAAGAAGTGAGAGAGGCGGAAGCAACAAGAAGAGTGAAACTATCTAGAGTCCTATTGAACATAGAAGATTAGATCAATTGAAGGACTCTATGAGATGTGTGCTTAAATACAATAAAAGAATTCAAAAGCACTTACTCAATGCACTGAAAAGATAACCAGCAATCAGCAAAACAGTTCGCATACTTGAAAAAGAACCTGGTCCCTTACTTAGCAAGTCATAGACTGTTTGTAGAAGGTAGGTTCTTTGAGTTGTAATAAGTCATTGTTCTAGTCTCGGTGATCTATAAACTGAGTTAGGAGTTGCGTCTTCAAGTTAGGGAACTCGAAGACTTGGGAACACTTATCTTGGGAAGATTTGTGTTTTTGTAGTGATAGGAGTTAGAAGTTTTAATTCTTAGTTTACTAGAAGTCTTATAATTTTGTTGATTGTTGAGGCTCAAGTGTTATAGTGAAGTTGGGGTTAAATCCTGTAGAGGTACAGGTCGTGGTTTTTTACACCTTTCTTGAGTCGGGTGTTTTCCACGTAAAAAATACTGTGTTCAGCTTTTACTTCTGTGAACCACGTTTACTTGTTCCACAGATAGGTAATTAGTAGGGCTCATACTTTAACAAGTGGTATCAGAGCGAGGTTGTCTTAAATAAGGCTAGCACCTAAGAAAAGATCAACATGATGAATTCTGCACCTCCTACTGATCACAGTGACGGTCAGTCAACTGCTAAACCTCCACTTTTTAATGGCTCTCACTTTATCTGCTGGAAGTCAAGGATGCAGATGCTCATCCAAGGTGATAATCGGACCTCAAATCAATCTTCAAAAACACTGTAGCACCCTTAACCTAATCAAACAAATCATTAATGCGAGGAAAAGGATACTTATTCTTAACTATCACCTTATTCAACTGTAGATAAACAATATATGACCCATCTTTTTTTGTCACAAACAAGACAGGCGCACCTCAAGATAAAACACTAGGTCAGATGAATCTCTTATCCAACAACTCCTACAACTGATCCTTCAATTCCTTCTACTCTGCTAGGGCATTCCTATAAGGAAAAATAAAAATAGTCTTGGTACTCGGCTCAACATTAATACTGAAATCAATATCTCAATCCGGAGGTATACCACGCAAGTCCGTAGGAAATACATCCATAAACTCATGGACAGAATCCAAGGAAAGAGACAAAACAACACTGGTGTCATAAATATGAGCCAAGTAAGATAAACACCCCCTGTCAACCAATTTACGAGCCTGGACAAAAGATATAATCCTCTTAGGACCCGAATGAAGTTCACCCTTCCAAGCTATCTTTGGCACACCCGGCAAAGCTAAAGTCACAGCACAAGATCGGTGTGCCCGATCCACCACTAAAGAATTACCTATCGGGATAGATACACAAATAGGCATGGCAAGAGGCTCATTAATAGAATCAAAATCTGAAGCAAAATACACAGACACATAAGAGAAACTCGATCCAGGATCAAATAATACAAATGCAGGTCTGAAATAAATGGGGACAGTACCTGCAATCACAGCATCAGAAGTCTCTACCTTAGGTCTGACTGGTATAGCATAACATTGACCACGACCACTAACTGCTTAAGTGGCCCCACGACCACTCCCACAAGCTCCACTACCTCTGCCCCTCGCACTTCTAGTAGCACCCCTACCCCTCATAGCTAAAATACGAGTAGCTCTAAACACACGGTGAGGACAGTTCTTGGCCATATGGCCAGTCTCATCACATACATAGAAAACTCTAAACTTTCCCTGACTGCCACCCTACATTGCTGAACTAGAAGACCCACGAGAACCTCTAAAATCTCTGCCCTGTGGAGTTTGACCTCTGAACTTACCAAAATAATGTACCCTCTTGGCGCCTCCCTGAGATACCCAAAGAATATCCTCTGTCACCTTAACATGATCCATAATACTCTGAAAAGAAGCCCCAAACACAACTATCTAAGACATAGCCAACAAAAGAGAGACATCCAAATCTTTCACAAACTTCTGAGTCTTCTCAGACTAGATGAAAATACTATCATAGAAATATCTGGATAAGGCAGGGAAACATGCCTCATACTCAACAACTGTCATGGAGCCTTTCTTCATACGATCTGACTCATCTCGCATCTGATCCCTCAAACTATAAGACATGAATCTCTCCAAAAAAAGTATCAACAAACTAATCCCAAGACAACTCAAGAGCATCAATAGGCCAACAACCGACAAACAATCTCCACCAATATCTCGCAATATCTCTCAACTGATAGTAGTATAAGCCACACCATTTATGCAGAAAGAGTGAAACACAACTCAGAACACAAGGTATGAAAGAAATTCGCATAATAAGGAATAAAATGAGGGAAGTTTTCTAAAGACGTCCTATAGTCTCTCGAAGATATATATAAACGTCTACGTACTGATTCGCGAGACTCTATTAGATATCTCATTCTTACACCGTTGAGACTGATGAAAATTGGCTGCCCTGATACCAATTTATCACGATCCATAAATGAGAGTCATGATGACACTTGTCGCGGCGTACCTTGACAAATAAGCCTATCACCCAAACTGATATAAAAAGTGAAAAAGACAGAAATATCCAAAGGTAAGGCTTCTAGATTGAAGCCAAATCATATAAGTAATCATAACAATGCTAAAAGAACTTATCTAAAATACCAATCATGCCCAAAACCAGGTGTCAATGGTGTAAGAACAACTAATACAATTCAAGAGTCAAATACTTCAAAAAAATAACCACAAAGGAATAATATTTGTCTCTAAATACTAATAAAGACACAACTACTGTAGAAAGATAGAGGTGAACTTCGGACGCGTGAATGTCCAACCACTACCTTGGAAGCTCCAACAATCGCTCGAGTCAAACAAGTTGAGGCGCACTCAAGCTAGGACCTGCACCGAAAGGGCGCAGTAGGCATAAGTACAGTCCACTTGTACTCAGTAGGTATCATAGGCCGACCAAGTAAAGTAGTAAATAAAGAATATAAAATATACACTAAGGGCACGTCACCTGCAATCAAAAAATTTCCCACAACGGTAGCCCACACCACTTACTCTAACAGTTCTAATATATCTTACATATATTGCAACATCACACCAAGATAGAACAGAAGTACGTATTATATCATATATAAGAAGAACAAGGGGGAACATGCATGTACAAGATCATCAAACGCAAGTAAAAGAAGATACGATAAATACACAGATGACAAGTTAATATGGCAATACAACATAATATAACACAATAAAGTAAGCGCAATGTAGATGATGATGATGATGATGATGATAATAATGATGCACTAGGTCGTCGCAACACAGCATAACATAATAAAGTAAGTGAAATGTATATGATAATGATGATGATGATGCACGAGGTCGTCGCACAACTTTCAGGATCATCACAAAATTTCCTTATACACCTACGGAGGCAAGCCTCTCAATGCAGGACCCATGGGGGGTTCATCAACCCGTATACAGTCCACATATCTCATATCTCCATTTCGGCACATTCCTCGAAAAAGATTTTATAAAGTGTTAAAATATCTCCTCTCTGGCACAACCCTCGAGGAGATTTTTAAAAAGGTATTTCCAGTGTTTCTCAGATGTTGTCATGGTGGTACCAATGTTTAATGAATGAGTATGATATGAGGATGTAATGCTCACAACAAATCACAATGAGTATTTTCACAACCAACCACATGATATATTTCCACAACCAACCACATGATATATTTTCACAACCAACCACAATGATTTATTTTCACAACCACGTGAGCCAATAACCACTCATTATTTCAGTTTCATCCACGAATTTTCACATGTCTCATATGCCAATAAAGTATGAATCTAATCACAATACATTAATGGTACCATATTAAGCATCTTAATAACACAATACGATTATTCACATGTATTCAAGGCTATTAATATCACGTAAGACTCCACACGGTCACATATATCACATAATAACTCAGTTTCAATAATTATATCACATATAGGCCCCCACACGGGCACAACACATAAATAGACATTTTTCATGATTAGTTCTCACCCTTAACATGCATTTTGTATTATCATTTACTACCCAGCCCGATCTGAAAAAATTACGCCATAACCTACCTCAAAAGCCAAAACTGGTCAGCTACACTTCGAATCCACAATATTACTTTTTACGAACAATCTCGAACTCCACTAAAAATATCAAATATGAAATCTATGCATCAAAACAAAACCGACGACACCCATATTGTCTACTTTTGATTCGGGGTCAAAGCAAACCCCCAAAATGGATTTTCAAAAAAAAGTAGGGCAAAATCGGAGTTTTACTTCAAAAACATGTTTTTCAAATTTTTAGAAACCTACATCTGAAAATTCAAGTTAAATCGAGTCAAAAATAAGGTTCAAATTGAAGAAAAATTATTTTTGAGCTTTACCGGGTAAAATCTTTGAAATCCGAGATAAAATCAAGGTTCGAAGTTGTTTTGATGGTTAAATTGATGAAAAACATTATTCAAGTGAAAAGGAGTGAAATTGAAGTTTAAAAGCAAGCCTTAAGATTTTTGTGATTTTGATAAATTTATCAAGAAATTACTAAGAAAATGGTGAATTCTTACCTTAAATCCGTAATAAAATCAAGAAATAGGTGTTAATCAAGCTTCCCAAACTCTCACAAACTTTACCTTTAAGCTTCTACACTATTTTAGGATTTAACTCACAAGAGACAAGATGAAAAATGAGTAAAATAGATAAAAAGAAGAGAAAATCAGCAATATATACCTGAAAATCTGCTACGACAACAATTTTTTTCTTTTTAAAGTCCGATCGAACTCCGACGGGGTGCTCGAGATTCGTTCGAAGTCTGATATATGCAAACAAACTATGCAACCATATTAAATTGGACGGTTTGGATGCGTTGACGAAGTCATATTTTTTAAAAAAATATCATCTTTACAAAGTTGATCCCCGAAATTCGAAATCATAATTTTTTAATTCGAGGATCGAAATGAGATTTAAAAGCCGTAAAATCATACCAAATATGCTAACACCCTAAAATAGATATTCTGGATTTACTGGCGAAGTCGGATTTTCCATCCGAGGTCATTTCAATCAAATATGGGTCCCACACCCATATTTTTAATTTTTCAACTTTTCGATCAACAGATCGAAATGAGCTCGAGTGCACCGAGA
The DNA here is from genome assembly GCF_002878395.1 of Capsicum annuum. Taxonomy (NCBI): domain Eukaryota; kingdom Viridiplantae; phylum Streptophyta; class Magnoliopsida; order Solanales; family Solanaceae; genus Capsicum; species Capsicum annuum. The sequence continues at coordinate 124,029,285 of NC_061117.1, forward strand.
CCTGAACTAAAGGTCCACCTAGCCTAAAATCAATATTCCGGAGCTTCTGGTGCAGTTCGTTTGGCCATCCGTCGCATGGATCAAAAGATATCCCCATAAGTCTACAATAAGGCTCTCGAAGCCATCAAAAACCAAAATATCACATAAATGATATCAAAGTGCATCGAAAAACATGTCAAGCACTCCCACACTCTAAAAATACCATAATACAGCTACGGAGAGGGGTAAAACAGTTAAATCACATAAAATCATAAATTTCACATATTTCATCAAATATTTAGATCGTTACAAAAAAAAAAAAGACAATGTCCCCTTGAATTCTGACGAAAATTGTTGAGAAATATCCCAACTTAAAAGAAGGTCCTATTAGCTCCTAACTATTTCAAAATGTAATAAATACACCACTCAGTGTTGATGTGGCACAGAGAGCGTGTTCACTCTCTTAGAAGCAAGTGAATGACGAAAAACAAGGCAAAAATTTGATCAATAATGAACACATGTTCCTTTTTAATTGGATATTTTATAATTACTTAGTACTTATAATTACAAAGATTAAAACTTATATATATTTAATTTTTTTCTTTTTTTCTTTTTAAAAAATATTTTCCTCCTTATTTTAAAACTTTTATATTTTTTTCTTTTTCTATTTCATTAATTCTTATCTTTTTCAATTGTAACAAATTCGAAAAATTACCTTTTTTTAAGAAAACAAGAATATAAAAAAAAAGTTTCCTTTATTTTAACATTTTTAATATGATTTGCTTTACTTCTTTTTACTTAGATTGCTTTATTTTGAGACTGGGGTCTATCATCAACAGTCTCTCTATCTCACATTTGAGGTAGTGGTATGACTACGTACGCTTAACCTCCCCAAACTCCACTTGGTGGGAATATACTGGGTATGTTATTGTTTTTGTGATTTACTTTCTTTTTATATCCGTAAGAAATTAACTTATTTTAAATAAAAAGCATTGAAACGAAATTTGAAATCAAATTCAAAGGAATGGTAAAGAAAATTTAAAAAAAAAAAGTAATAAAAATAATAAGAAGGTAAAAAGTTTAAAAGATTATGTGCATTTTAAAAAAATTAAATAGAAAAAAATAAGTCGGAAAGTGAAAATTAAAAAAAAAAAATGGGGGTATTTAAGAATATTAATACAAGAAAAAATAAGATGACAAGAAAAAATTAAAAAGAATACGTGTATTTATGAAAATATTAAATACTAGGCAAAGAGAAATAAGAAAAGTACATGTATTTGAGAAAGTTTTAAATACAAGGCAAAAAAAATTACGTGTATTGACTTATTTTAAATATAAGACAAAGAAAATAAGAATAAATAACTAAATGGAGGCGCATGTATAGCACCACAACTAATTGAATTTTATTGTGGCGCCACGTCAGCACTGAAAAACATATTTATTACACTTTAAAATAGTTCAAGGGTTATAGGACCTCCTTTAAATTGAGATGTCTCTCAACAACTTTCATTATAGCTCAAGGGGATAACAATATTTTTTCTCAAAAAAATAAAAAGGGGCATTTATGTTATTTATTGTTTTTATTTATATTTTTAGTTATTAGGTTGGAATGCATGACAGTCAAATAAATATCGATATCAATACACTACATATACTTTACATAATTATTTATATAATATCGATACATGTTTGTACACCATTATGCGATGTTTATACATTATATAACTATTCATACAATATCGATACACTTTTATACATATTTATAAAATATCGACACACGTTTATGCATCATTTATACAATGTAGATACATTATATAACTATTTATACAATATTAATACGTTTTTATACACAATTTATACAATATTGATACACGTTTATATACTATTTATATAATATCGATACATTTCATACACATTACATAACTTTATACAATATCGATATATTACATAAACACTGCATAACTATTTTTACATCATATATACATGTTTATACACCATTTATACAATATTGATACATACAAAAAATGCACGAAAAATTTTAATAAAAAACTAAAAAGTTTTTTCATTTATAAAAAAAAAATGCAGCAAAAAAATGTTTCTTTAAAAAAAATAAATTGCCGTTGAAAAAAAAAAAGCAAAAGGAAGAAGATGGCCATTAAACTGGTTATTTTTGTTGTAAACATTTACTTTTTTTTTTATATATAAATGAAATTTTTTCTTTAATTTTTGGCTTTCAATATTTTAAGTAATAAAATATCACTGGGATCGAAAAACTTTAAAAAAATTGCTTGGAACAAGTTTATATTTTCGTATCATAAAAGAAAACATCAAGTTATGCGACTTAATTTCTACAGAACGTACATCAATAGAGACATAAGTTTAGTTCAGAACATATAAAGTTATGTAGTAAGATGCATAACCTTATTACTCAGAATTTGTGTTGATCAAGGTAAAAGTTCTCTAAACTTATGTCGAGTGAATTAGATACTACACAACTTATGTTAGATAACATAATTGGAAAAATAACATAAACACACCTTAACTTACCATATTTACATAAATCCTCACCCTTATAAAGTAATTACAAAAACTCCAACTAATTATGTATCTTCATTGGATGTATCAAAGAGCTAATTATGTATTTTGACAGACATAAAATAAAAAAAATGCATTGAGAGTTAATTATGTATCTTTACAAGGAAAAAGTGTATCTTCGTTGGATGTATTATGTAACTAGATAGATCCAAAATTAGAAAAAAAATATCGAAAACTAATTATGTATCTTTACAAAAAAAAAACTATATTTTAATTGAATGTATCGGGAGTTAATTATGTATCTCGATAAATTCAAAATCAAGATTTTAATAATTATGTAAAATGTCGAAATTTGTTGTAATTAAACTCAAAACTCTCAAAATTTATGTTTTTTGCACAACATAATTTCTACATAGCTTATGCCAACAAGGCTCAAAAGGGCTCTAAACTTATGCCTCAAAATTAGGTCATAAAGGAAAGGTCCTAATAAAAAATAATTCAAAATGTTTAGCGAGTATTTCATATGGAAAAATTGTGACAGTAACTAAGGGCTTGTTTAGTAGAAGGGATAAGGGATAATTAATTTTGGGGTTAAATTCAGAATGAGTTTGTTTCATGTTTGGTTGTAATAAAATGAATGAGATAACTCATCCTGAAATTAGTTATCTTGGGATTATAGTGTTATTTTAATTCCTTCTTGAGGGTGACATAATTAATTCCACGACAGCTAATTTCGGAATAGTTAATCTCAAGATAACTTATTTCTCAAACGGCCCCTAAGGGATCGTTTAGTGTGAGGTATAAATTATAATAATTTCGGAATAACGTATAAAATTATTTTATCTCATATTTGGTTGGAGGTATTAGACAGTCAAGGAATTATTTATCCCACCATTTATGCACAGTATTAGTGATAGAATAAATTATTTCATATATATAATAGGATAACTAATCTTGAGATAGCTAATCTCAAAATTACTTATTCTCAGATAACCTATTCCCAATCAGGCCACCTGAAAAGTCTAATTAAAGAACAAACGAAATGAAACAAAGGGAATACAATTTAATGTGTTGTTCTTTACACACACTCATTGGTCGTTATGTATAACCAATGGGAACGGAATCGTCCTATAGTAACCCATGGCCCAGGCCGCCATGCACGTATAACCCATGGTTTCGTTCTTTTTAGAATTTTAATTCGTTCCATGTTTTTGGACCACCGGTGATTGGAGGAAAAGTTTTCCCAATAGAAACAACTATACATATTGTAATGTTGACCCTAGAAATACTAACAACCAAATTTTAAAAAGAGAAAAGTCATCAAAACACCTCTAAACTTATCTGTGTCTCTTATATAATTATACCTAATGTACATCAAGTTTAATGGGTATCAGAGCATCTCAAAATTACACATGGGTCCGCCTTTGGGTGCGGGATGAGAGGTAAGAGGTGGGAGGCACTGATGAAGAAAGTGTGAAGGGCTTAGAATATTGTTTGAATTTTTTGTCATTCATTAAAAGTTTTTGTTTTAGACAAAATCGTCTTTTCATTATTTTTTTCTATAATTAATTAAAAATATTTATGGTAAAACCTTTTCTTATTAGAAGTCATCAGAATTACTGACAACTAATACTTTTTTCATTAATTTAAGATTTCTAAATCAACTAAATTTGATTTTAAAAAGATTTAAAAAATTTAAAAATAAATATAAAACTGTTAAAATAAGAAAAATTTAAGAAGTATAAGATTTTTAAAAGTTATAAATAGGTGATAACAATGTAATTAATGACTTTGTAAAGATTTAACTTTAAAAACAAGAAAAGATTTTAAATATATATAAAAAAAAGAAAAATAATCATGCCACAAATATGGTTCAAATTGATGTATCTATCTTAGCCTCCGGTAACAAAAAATAGAGGTGTTGCATGACAAACGCAAAAGTAATGATTCATCAATCACTTGAAACTTCTGGTGATGAAATATATATTTATGTTTACATTATTATATTTAAGTGTGGAAAGTCTTTGAAAAGTGATTTAAATCTTTACACTTCATTAAAAATCTCCACAATAGATAAAAATCAATTAATTTTAAATAATAAAAAATTACACGTACGAGACATGTGCAGTTAAACTAATTGACTTAAAATTGTTAAGCATTATGATTTCTTATCTGAATTAAAAAAAAAAAAAAAAAAAAAAAAAAACCTTTCTATGCATATGTATTTTTTAAAAAATATATATTTTGATTTTTAAAAGTGTTTCCTTGAAATACGTAGGAATCTTTTCCAAGCGTTTTCATTTTAATTATAAATTTTGGTTCTTAAAATTTTTTTTTCTTTCCATGGTAATTTTTTTCCTAAAAAGTGTACGCATTCTAACTTTTCTATTCCTTTTAGGGATGAGGTTCTTCATTATTTTTTTCTCTATCCTACATATTTGAATAGTAATTTAATAATAATTATTTAACAAAATAATTTTATCGATTGCGAGATGTGTTAATAAAGGGCAAAAAGTTTAAATCACTTTTCTAAGGGTATTCACACTTTTAAATACTTTTAATTAATATTTAATATTTTTATACTGTATTAAAAGTGTGAAAAATTTAACAAATATTGTTTAAACTTTTTGTCCTTCATTACTTTAGACAAAATCGTCTTTTCACTATTTTTCTAATATTTAAGAGTTAAAAATTAATAAATATTTATAGTAAAACTTTCTCTATTAGAAATCATCAGAACTAATGACAACTACTATCTCGTTAGTTTAAGAATTCTAAATCAACTAAAACCAATTTTAGAAGATTTGAAAAATCTAGAAATAAATATGCAAGCGATAGAATAAGAAAAATGTAAGAAATAACAAAATTTTAAAAGTTTTAAGTAAGTAATCAACGATTTTCTAAAAATTTAACTTTAAAAATAAAGAAAGATTTTAAATATAGAAAAAATAAAATAAACATAATCGTATTACAAATATAGTTCAAATTGTTGCGTCTCTCTTAGCCTCTAGCAGTAAGGAAAAGAGGTATTGCATGACAAATGCAAAAGTGTCGATCCATTAACCACTTGATACTTCTGGTGGTAAAATATATATGTGCTTGCAATAAAATATAGGTTATGTTTACATTATTATATTAAGTATGAAGTGTTAAAGATTGAGAAGAAAGTCTCATATTGATAGTTAATGAGATGGGTGGTCTCTTTATAAGATTTGGACAATCTTCCTTCTCATGAGCTAGCTTTTGGTGTGTGAGTTGGGCTCAAGACCAATTTTAACATGGTATCAGAGCAGGGCTCATTCTCACTCAATGTTGGGCCCTGATTCAGATTCGGGGAGATTAAAGATTGAGAAGAAAGTCCCACATTGATGGTTAATGAGATGGGTGATCTTTATATAAGGCTTGAGCAATCTTCCTCCTCATGCATGAGCTAACTTTTGGGGTGTGAGTTAGGCCCAAGATCAATTTTAACAGATCTTTGAGAAGTAATTTGAACTTCATTAAAAATCTTCGCACATGTGCAGTTAAACTAGTATATATATAAGTGGAATCATCTCATTTTTATAATAAAATACATGTTTTTTTTTAATGGCACGTCAGTATTAGGAGTGATATTAATTCACTTTAAAGTTATAAAAAGAGTAAATAAATATGTGTTAAGTAAAAATCTAAATTAAGTTACGCGGACAAGTTATGAAATAATGGCTTTTGTCTTTAAAAAAAGACGTTATACACATGGCCCAATGACATGACTTTTTTTGGTTAATTTACGTTAATTGAGTTTAATCAAATCCTGCCAATGGTCTTGACTAAAAATATGCAGTATATAAACTAACATACCAATTAATTCCATAAATTAATGTGAAAATTCGCTTGGTTTAGCTATTTAATCTAGATCTTAATTATAAATGATAAGTAATTAGTTTAAATGTTAGCTACGCCGCTTGATATGACCCCACTTAATTTTTCCAAAATTAAAAGTGAGTGATGCGTGGTTTCACTCCCTCCATTGCTTTTAGGTTAGTTTGGTCAACCAGAATATTCTCACTTGACAAGATTGTAATCATCAAATAATGAGGCGACATTACTTTTTGGTTGGGTTATTCTAAACTTAAGCTAGAGATGTCGCCTGTTGCCAATCATCCATCCATCACATATTGTCCAATTTATTGTTTCACTTAGAAGCATATGAATTTCTAATAAGATTAAACTACTTTATTATAATCGTATGAAAGGGGTCGAGTACGGGTGAATGGTATCATTTTTTGTGTTGTCATCTAAGTTGGTTTGGAATAATTGCGTAAAAAATACCTTCCACAATATTACATCGCACCAATGTACACAAGCTTTAAAGTTTTCTGTCTAATGGTGCACAATTTATTTATAGCTGTGTTTAAAGATCCGGTATATAACATTAGATACTTTGGATGTATAATATAAAGAATATTACTCTCTTCGTCTAGCTTTACTTATCAACTTTTTTATTGACACAAGAATTAAGAAACAGTAAATGATAAAAGTAATTTTAATAAATTACCTTTTGAATATATTAAATTTCATGCTTTAGGAATTGCATTAGATAATGAATAATATTTAATGATAAGGATAAATGGATAGAAGTAGGTATCTATCTATTAATTTTATAACTGAACAAATATGGTTAAACATCTCAAAATAGAAAAGTGGACAATTGTTTTCTTTAGAATGTAGAAACAAGATACCAGTGTCCAACATTATACATATCCAATGTGCAATACTCTAAAGAAGATAATTAGTTATGAATTACAAAATGTTTCAACGTAAATAAAATTTAAGTGCTTCATGTATAAATTGTGTCCAAAATCTTTGATGCCATACCTTATTTTGGTGGGTGCGGGGGGGGGGGGGTTGCGGGAAGTAGATCCTTGAGATGAAAAAACTACACATTTTTTAAATTTTACTCTCTTTGAGATCCTTCAATTTAAAATGTGAGAGGCGATCATTTTTTTTTTTTTAATAAACCACATAAATCTTTTCTATAGTGAATGTATTTACATATAAGGTGTGTTTGGTATGAAGGAAAACATTTTCCAGAAAATATTTTTCAGTTTTCTTATGTTTGGTTGGCTTATATGTTTTGAAAAATATTTTTCAAACCAACTTATTTTTCTGAAATCTAAGGAAAATGACTTCCCTTCAAAAAGTAAAGAAAACATTTTTCAAAAATCTCTTTCAACCTCACTTTAAAGTTGAAATGTTCATATAATTCTCAAAATCATCTATCTCGCCCCCAATACCCTATCACCCCGACACCACCCCTTACCCCCACCTCGCCCCTACTCCTACCCCTATCCCTACCCCTACCCCTACCCCTACCCCCACCTCCACCCCCAAAATTCAATTGTTTTAAAAAGTATTTCAAAATTTTTTCTTAATCCATCCCCTTACCCCACCCCACCCTTACCCCTACCCCTACCCCCTACTCCTACCTCTACCCCCACCCCCACCCACCCCAAAATTCAATTGTTTTAAAAAGTATTTCAAAAAATTTTCTTAGTCCATCCCCTACCCCTACCAGCCCCCCTTCCAAAAATAATATCTACATTTTATTAAAAAATTCAAACTTTTCTCTTACCCCATACCCCTACTTTCGACAAGGACATTATCCAGTACACAATGCTTTCCACCAATCGGGGAGAGTGAGCTCTCGAGCTTTTACTCCTTTCACTGAGCCCTTGGCGGACATATTTGAAAAGTTAAGGGCCCAAGGTATCGTGGAACCAAGGAGAGGATGGATCCCTGCACATCCACCTCCTCATTTTAACTCATCTAAAATTGTACTTATCACTCGAATATTCAAGGTCACGACATTGAGGAATTTTCGGTGCTAAGGTACAAGGTTCAGAATCTGATCGTACAGAAGAGGATAAAAGTGCAACGACGCCTAGTGAGCAATGATTTTGTCACTATGGGTGATATATTTATTCAAGGTGATCTGAAAAAAGTATTTTCAATACTTTCACGAAAAAAGCGTAAAGCACACCAAATGAGTTGACGTGCAAACATTTCTTATTTTTCACCATTCTCCTTTGATTCGTCTGATGGCCAATAACATTTTCTTGTTTTCTCTACATTTCTTTGTACTTACGAACTACGTTTGACCTGACTTCCATTTGGATACGTAGGCAGCCCACTTTGAGTCCGATTTTAACCTAGTAAAATATTTTCTTTTCCCTCTCTTACAAAGCGTCAAGCTAATAGGCCCAACTCTTGAGCATATAAAGGCAAATTACAATTGAGGTTACGATATTCAAATGTAGGACAACCATTTCTTTTGGACTAATATTTTCTTTGAGTGGTACAGGAACATAAGACTCCAAAGATAAAAACTGGGGCAGAATTTTTGAGGTTTCAAGAAAACCACAAAAATTTTACAAGTAAACAATATATCAATTCACAATGACATGCGAAAGACGCCTTTCACTCTAAATTGGGCCAGAAATTTTTGAGAATTCCTCAAAAATTTCACCATGATGAAGTACAAGTCCCAACCGTCCATGAAGCAGAAACAATAACCAAGGGGTCAAATTGAGCAAGGTACAAATCAACATTTTCTTTCGACTTACGATTTTTCTTTGAGTGCAGACAACAGGTACTGAATGCAACAATGATGTTGTGATATCATCAAAGAGACGAGGATTACATCCTCAATAAGGAAATTATCTAAGTTGTTCTATCTTTTAACTTTGATAATATTTAATTTGACATTACTTTATTAAACAATCTTGGGTTCCTATAGAACCTTAATCACAATATTAGGTTCTTGTAGAACCTTATCAAACAATCTTGGGTTTCTTTAGAACCTTAATTGAGCAATCTTGGGTTCTTGTAGAATCTTATTCAACAATCTTAGGTTCCTATAGAACCTTATTAAACAATCTTGGGTTCCAGTAGAACCTTAATCAACAATATCGGGTTCCTGTAAAACCTTAATCAACAATATTGGTTTCCTGCAAAACCTTATCAAATAATCTTGAGTTCCTGTAGAACCTTAATTGAATAGTCTTGGGTTTCTGTAAAACCTTATTCCATAATATTGGGTTTCTGCAGAGCCTTACTAAATAATCTTGGGTTCCTGTAGGACCTTAATCAACAATAATGGGTTCCTATAGAACCTTAATAAATAATCTTGGGTTCCTGTAGAACCTTAATAAATAATCTTGGGTTCCTGTAGTACCTTAATTGAACAATCTTGGTTTCTTGTAGAACCTTATTCAACAATATTGGGTTTTTGTAGAACCTTATTCCACAATATTGGGTTCCTATAGAACCTTATCAAACAATCTTGGGTTCCTGTCGAGCCTTAGTTGAACAATCTTGGGTTCCTGTAGAACCTTATTCAACAATGTTGGGTTTCTGTAGAAACCTTATTCCATAATATTGGGTTCCTGTAGAATCTTATTCAACAATAAGGGGTTCCTGTAGAACCTTAATAAATAATATTGGGTTAATGCAGAAACTTATTCAATAATAATGGGTTTCTGTAGAACTTTAATAAACAATAATAGGTCTTTGTAGAAGTTTCATGAACAATAATGGGTTCTTGTAGAACCTTGATGGGTTCCTGTAGAACCTTAATAGACATTAATGTATTTTCGTAAACAATATTGGGTTCTTGAAACCTTACGTTTTTCATGTGCTTATCGTATTCACATTCCACATTTCAAATCCTCTAATCTTATCTACCCGTACTGTCATTACTCTAATCCTACCTCAATATTTTCAAATTTCTCTATACGTCATTTTTTTCATCATCCTATTAACTACCGTCTCATCGACCCACGATATAATTGTTGATGCCCCTATCCTCTATCATTAACATTCTTTAGGAATATTGTCCGTTCTTAAATCTAAAACTACAAACAGCCTGATTCTCGTAAAACCAGAGATATGTAGGTGACTTAAGACCAAAGTCTCAGCCACACTATTTTTAAACACCTCTTATTGCTTTAATTCCAACGATCTCTTCTCGATCGGACAAAATTGATTACTACGTCAACTTTCATTGCTTAACAATTCTTTTATCATTCCTAAGCAGCGAAGGGGCAATTGTTGACACCCAATTTTGACCACCCGATACTTCTTTTGGGCTGCTATTTTAGCAAAATTATTAATTTTAAATGTTAGCAATTTTTACATATTTTTTTGCATCAAACAGATATTGACGTGTTGCATTCATGATTTAAAATTGTACAAATTATTTTATTAATTTTTGGTATCATTTTTTACAATTTATTAATTCAGATACAACATTTGACATAATTTTGTTAATATTTATTAAGTCTTTTTCGTAAATATGCACACTCACATTTTTTACAAATATATTGTTATTATTATTATTGACAATTTTATATAATAATTTTACGTAACATTAATTTTACATACTTGATTATTTTAATATTGACATCTTATCATTTTTCTAATTATTATCTTTATTATTATTAAAATAGCAGCATAATTTTACTCGATTTTCCTAATCTATTTAAATTCTATCTATTTTTTACTCAATTAATGTCAATATTAACCCAAATTAATATTATTCAATTTTTTTGACCTTTTTTAAAATAATTTTGATCTCAGTCTGAGATCCCACCACCCTTCTCTTTCCTTTTAAACAAAAGCAACAAACCCTAATATAATATTTTCCAAAGCAGCCGCCTCCCTCTCTCTCTCTCTCCCTTCTCTCTAAATGGACCAAGATGTCGTCGGCGAAACCAACCGATCACCGAACCCCCTCTTCTCCAACCGCCTCACCGGCGCCCCTCTCTCCCATTTCAGGCGGAAGCAGCAGCCGGCGGAGCAGCCATAGCCGCCGCCGCCGCTGCTCGAATCGTTTCCCCCGCTCCGCTCTCCCATCCCCGGCGAAGACAGCCGTCGACACTGCTCCGACTTTATCTCCCAGATCTGCCATGAGCCACCGGCGAACAGTGCCGCCCCTTTTTTTGCAATCAAGCCGCCGCATCTCATCCTCAAACGCGAAACAGCCATCAGCGGCCAGCGCCGCTGCCTCCGTCGCGACTCCCCTGGGCGAATTTCTGCTGTTTCTGCCATGTTTGCCTCAGCGGAGGTGACGACCAGTGAGGCGCTGATTAACAACAATATAACCGTTCCAATCCTGTCAAAAATATGTGGTAAACATCGACTTTTACGATGGATTCTTAAGAATCCATCCAAGGTTTGCATTCTCATTCAGTTCTCATCTTTCGTTGTTAAATTGTTTCCTGTTAAATTAGTGAAGTTTGATTATAGATTTTGTTGAATTTCTTGGGGATTTTTGATCGCCTAATCATCTATGCCATAGTGTGTATTAATGTCTAATTATTGTGAGTTTCCAATCCGAAGACTGATTTCTCTAGCATGCAATTCAATTTTGAAGAGTTCATGGAATTTTGATGCCTGTCTACTGTCTTTGAGAAACTTTATAATATAAAAATAAGAACGTGATTTGGTTGATTGATTTGCCTGCATGATCACATCAGTATAGTAATTCTTTGGGTGTATTGTGATTTTTGCCTACTTAGGCATGTGGATTTTGATTCCGAGTGTATTACTCCCAATTATAATAAATTGGACCTATTCTGTGCTAATTTTATGTGATTATGTTTCTTAATATGGAGAATATCAGTTTGTATCCCTTGATTAATATTTTTAGCCTACTCTTGAAGATTGAATAATATTCTGACTTGTTTTTTTTAGGTAAATAGGAGCTGTTTTTTTTTTTTTTTTATTTGATATTTATCCTAATCGAATTTGCAAAATATTCTCCTTTCTTTGCTCTCCTGGCTTCGGTGCTATATAAACCCACTTCCTCTTCTCTTTTGAAGACATCTTTCATATCTTCCTACTCTATAAAAACCAGACAAAAAATACTTTCTCTGGAGATAAAAAATTATCTCTTGTGCTTTTGGTATTGGGACCTCTGCTAATCTCCTCAACCGGGTTTGTCACTTCGGAAATCATGATCTTCTCTTCGGAAATTACGATCTTCTCATTTGTGGCTTATTATTCACTTCTGTTCGATCAGCTTTCTTCAACGATGCATTATTTTCCTTTATATACTGATATGTGGTCATGATTTTTTTTCGATTTGCATACTTTAAATGTTTGATGACATGAGCCTTCTATTCATTTTCTGAATAATTATTTCGTGACTTATTGGTGGGGTGGTCAGGTTATTTGCTTTTTTCAATATGACATGTTTCCTCTTGATGTTAAATGTTTTCCCCACTAGAATGTTTGTTTGTAGATCTGAAATAATCTTTGCGCGTCACATAACCCCTTTGGCGTGAGCCTGCCTGGGATCCCATAGATCCTTAGTATCTCAACAGCGCCAAGGGTTGGTTATGTGTTGCCAAAGGTATATTTTGGAATCGGGGTGTGTTTTGGGTGCTTTCTCTGTGTCCACAGATTAAAGACGAGCGACAGAGTTGCCATGGATTTGGAGTCGTTAAGGGCTATCCAATATAGCCTTTTTTAGTTTTTCCTTTATTTCATTTGTTGTTGGCCTGTAAGAATTATTGTACAAACGCCATGATGTAATAATAATATATATGGGACTGCTTGGGGGCGGGGATCTATGTGCTTTACATGCTATGTGACCACCTAGGCAAATCTTAACATAGGATCTACGACAAATTTCTTTTGTCGCCCAGAAAGCATGATTAGGATTAATAATTAGCTTCACATATTAATCAACTTGGATTGTGTCCAATTGGCTTATGGTGCATTTGAGTTATTTTAACACCTAGTCTTAATTTTCAAAACGTTTGAATAACATTTTTAGCAATTAAATCTTATTTTTCAGCCTTTTAACTTTCAGCGATTGAAAAGTTGTTTTTCAACATTAAATTAATTTTCAGCAACTCACTCTATTTTTCGGATGCCTCCAAAAACAATTTCCAGTAATTAAGTTTTATTTCTCACCACTTTAGAATAAATTTCATCAAATAAGAGTCAGTATTTTTTAGCATTTAAAATCAATTTCCAACAATTGAAACACAATTTCAGCGTTAAAGACTATTTCAACAATTAAGTAAATTTTCAATATCTTATTAATCTTTACCATCTAATGCAGTTTGTTTAATTTATTAATTAAGCATTCAGTTTTTATTACTTTTTATTTAATCTTTTGCATTCTGAATTGTTTTAATGTTGTAGTCTGTTTTATAACTTTCGACCATCTAGGAATATTTTGGCATATTAAAATGATATTTGCTTGTTAATGACTCAGCATGTTAAATAATTTTTACTTTCACATATTACAAGATGACTTATTTTTCTCATTTGTTTAACTTTGACATGTCTTCTCATGAATTTTTGCCACATTGTTATAAATGTTTTGACAGTTACTCTTCAATAAATAGTTGTCGAACACTTAGATATCATGTCTATAGGTTAATGACACAAAAATATGTTATTTGTCTTTGCATGCTAATTACATTAATCAACTTTAATTAACCAAGAAGCTAACTTGGGACAATTATGTGCTACGCTATGTCCTACTTGTTGCGCGTTTCAAGTCCTAAGCAACATAGCTTTGTTTTGTCTAGATCATAAAATCAAAATAGTAAAGTCCAATGCCTCTTGGACGATAGACGGGATGATAGGTATTCTAAAACATTAGTTTTCTCCTTGTCCTAGAACGCCTCTAGATTTGACAGCCTAGGTGGGGTGGGACGGATAGTCATTTGAAAGTAATGATCTCCCACAGACATTAAGGTAAGACATAACTTGTCTAAGAGTTTGGCCAATGGGTCAGATGATGATTAAACAAGTAGGGGTTTTGATTCGAATGAGATCAAAAATATTTCTTTATTTGATTTGATGAATTTTTTTAATTCTTTTATTTACCTTACATGCTTATTTATTTGGGGTAGTTAGTTTGCTATTTAAGCAGTCCCCTTTTGTTATAAATTATGTTTTCCTACCCTCTCCTTGTTTGTCTTATTCACATTTTTTATTTATTTTATAACTTAGATCATTAACAATTAGAAATGAAAAAATAACATGAGTTTGTTTATTAATTACTTTATCACTTAGTCAACATTTAAATTAATAATAAAATAAGAGACCTTATTTAATCACATAGAATCCTCATAAAATATGAATTCGGTTAGGAACCACCTTTGTGGATTCCGAAAGGTGCTTAACACCTTCTTTTTGAGGTAATTTGAACCCTTATCTGAATTTTTGGTGAACTAAGACAAAATAACAAAATAGGTTCGTAGTAGACTAGACTGATGTCCTAGCGCACCTTAATTCGTTAGGTGGTGACTCTTCATATTTCCTCAAATAATCCCAAAAAGAGTGGTCACGTTGAATCCCACCTTCCGCGAGGAAAATGGGGTGTGACAGTGATACATATTTATATTTGCATGATACGTTTATTCAATTTCTTGAATATTTGATTCTTTTTTTTAAATATGTATCTAATGTTTTGTAAGTATTATTTAAATTAACTCAACAATAGATACATGTTTACAACCTTAAGGAAACATTTTCTCTTATCTTGTATCACTGTTTCACTGTTTATGAATAGTATGTATCTCGTATTGTTTAACATTTATTGATTTAAACATATCAATCGATACATGTATTTCAACCAAGATACATATTTGTATTAACTTGTATCTATAATATTATGTTCATACGGTTTTTCTATATATTGTTCTGTGTTATTGTAGAGTTATTGCGTCTAATGTTATTTTTTTAATTTGATATTTTTTTTAGGTTCCATTCCGAGTGGAATATGTTACTAGGATAGCGCAACAAGATAGTGGAAGTTTGTAAGTATTACATTGTCTTTTCATTGTTTTCATTATCTTATACAAGTATTTATGTATTTTTAATAATTAGTAATCATTATGTAGAAATTGTGGTGTATTTGTAGCTGTTTATGTTGAGTACCTGAGCGAGGGATTCGGCATTCCCTCATCGGGTATTGATGCTCAATACCATTGCATGAGATATGCCACTCTTTTGTGCAAGTATGACTCTGTAAAGGCGGAGAAATGATACTTTAATGAGAATGACGATCCACCAATGCCAAAGAAGAAGCCTGTAGTTTGCATATTGAGTAGTTGTTTACTTATTGGCTAGTTGACTGTTATATAGTTTGATGATGTTAGTACATGCTGTTATTGTTTTTTTTAGATGTTTTTCAACATCGTGGATTCTACCTTACCACCAATGATTGCCATATGACTATTCCAGATTATGATATATTATTATTTTGTTGTACGTTTTTGTTACACTTTACAAAGTCATCATATTTAACATTTTTTGTTACATTGTATTAGATACATATTTATGACTATACGTATCAAGTTTATTAAAACATATATAACTAAGTCCAGTAATGAAAGTAACTAACACAAGATTACATTATGCAAAATAACGATACATCGTACAATTAAATCTCATATTCAATCATAACATAATTTTCTTTTTCTTAAATTTTTTTCTTCGTAAGACATTTTGTCTCTAAATTGGATAATAACTTCGAGCTGAACATAATTGTTCATACGCTTCATACTGTTCACAAAATATATTTTTCAATAAATACAAATTTTTATGATTGTATCAATTGTTAATTACGTAATAATAGTCTTGTGCAATATGTAAGCAATTTATCAATGAACGTTCAGATAAATCTTTTTATATCATTTAGTTACTTTGAATTAAATATTGAATTCACAAATACATAAGAAATTCATTAAGCTTCTTAATGTGAATATTTTTTTATTTTTCATTAGATACATTTTTTTATTCTTATATGTATCTAATGTTTTGTAATTATTATTCAAATTAACACAACAATAGATACATGTTACAAGCTTATAGATACATTTTCTCTTATTTTGGATTACTGCTTCACTATTTATGAATTATATGTATCTCGTATTGTTTAACATTTATTGATTTAAGCATATCAATAAATACATGTATTTCAACCAAGATACATATTTGTATTATCTTGTATCTATAATATTATGTTCATATAGTTTTTCTATATATTGATCTGTGTTATATTTTTAGCTTAAACATGAAAACAACTTTGTATTTTTGGCTAAATTCAATCAACAAGAGATGTATATTTTTGTTTATCAAAACATTTGACTTTAAAATTGAAACGATGATGAATTACACAATTCGACATACTATAATCCAATAAACTAAAAACGAGTAATTTGACAACTTAAAACTAGTAATTTGACCCACAAACTTAAAACTTAAAATTCTAAGAAAAAGAACTTAAAATTCAGATTATAAACGAGTTGACAAACAAATCATGAGTACATCTCTTGATTATAATCTGATTTTTTAATCCGTATTCATGAAGGATGAATCGCATACATTGTGACAGCCGACAGTGAAACAACTAGTGAGGAAAAATCTTCATTGGCTTTTCTTGAGATAGCGATTTAGATCGACATTGGTACGAGATAGCGATTTAGATCGATATTGATACATCTCTGGCTATAACCATCAATCATGTATTCTTCGTGCTTGATATCAGATAGCCAAACACCGAAATATACTAATAAGATGCGATATTCATTATTACGAGTCGTCGAAAAAAAAAAAGAATAACAACAAATAATAGAGAAGTAGGGATAACGAATTGAGATCGACACTGGTACATCTCCGACTACAACCATCAATCTTGTATTCTTCGTGCTTGACATTAGACAGTCAAACACCGAAATGTACTAATAAGGCGCAATATTCATTATTACAAATCGTAAAAAAAAAGAACAACAAATAACAGAGAAGAAGGAATAACGAATTCTTTTTGAAGAATATTAAATTTCCTTTCTTTTGAATGAACCCACTAAAACTATTTATTCATTTCAAATAACCAAACAAAATTAACAAATCAGAAAAAAATGGACGTTTGAAACTTTTGAAGAAGCCATAAAATTTTTTGAGCATTTTCAAACAGATTATGAATGTTGTTTTGAATTAGAATGGTGGAATAACAAGATAATTGTCATAAATCGTGGGATTTAATTTTATTTTAACCATAATTAGTTAAATTAATTACACTTTTAATACTAATTTATCTGTTAAATTCCTTAAAAAGTGCAAGTTAGTTTAATTCAAACATGTATCATTTATATGTATCATCAATGATCAAATATTGAGATTTTATGAGATTTTTTAAAAAATTGAGACTTTAATAATTTATAGTAAACATGTCGTTATATATATAATTTTTTTTTGCATGGGCCTAAAGCGGACCTTCTAGGCATAGGAGGTCCAGCTTGTTGACTTTGGGCTCGCCAAAACTCTCATAATTGGGCTTTGACCATCTTGGCACAATCTCCTGAGTAAACTACATAAATAAACTTTTGTTTTTTTTTTCCTAATAAGAATTATCTTATAAAATTAGTCTTCCTTCTTTTTACTATATAGCACAATTATCTATTTATTCTTCAATATCTCAAATATTTTAAAATAACTTCATACTTATTTACCTTTTAATTTTTATTTATTTCTTTATTTTATTTTAATTTTTATCTTTTTTTTCTATTTCTCTCTCTTCTTCTTTTTTTAAGTTTTTCTCAACACTTATTTTTTTCCCGTTTATCCTCTCAACTTCTATTTAAAAAAAAAAAATCTCTATTTTTATTTTATTTTATTTTAATTTTAATTTTAATTTTTTTCTTTTATCTTTGTTTTTCTTTTTAAATTTTCTCAACCCTTACTTTTTTTTTCTTTTTCTCTTCTCAACTTTCATTTATTTTTTAAAATTTTTCTCCTTTTTTTTTTAAAAATTTTTTTCTCAATCTTTATTTTTATTTTGTCTTTTTTCTCTTAGCCTTTATTTTTTTTCCACCCCCCTGCTTCTATATTTTTTTATTTTCTTTGATTTTTCTTTTTTCTTTTAATATTTTCTTCTTTTTTCTTATTTTCTTATTTTTTTCTTTTCTTCAATTTTTTCAATCAAGTTACGCCTATGAGCAAGAGTTGACACTACTACATTGTAAAGGCAAGACTTATGACTTTTAAATAAAAAGTTATGTTTCATGGGCAAGAGTTGACACTATCATATTGTGTTTTGATTTATGAGATGTTCTATAACTCTTACCTCAGAGGCAATATTTAGCTCAAGGACTTTCAAATAATAAATTATCCCCCCCTCCCCCGGCAAGAGCTGACTCTACCACATTATGTTTTCATTTATGAGATGTTTTACAACTCTTGTCTTAAAGACAAAACTTAGCTCAACGACTTTCAAAGAACAACTTATGCCCCACGGGCAAGAGTTGATACTACCACACTATGCCTTCATTTATGAGATGTTCTACAACACTTGCCTTAAGGGTACAACTTATTCCAAGAATTTTCAAACAAGTTACGTATATTGGGCAAGAGTCAACACTAACACATTGTATTTTTTACTTATGAAATGCTCTATAACTCTTATCTTAGAGGTACGACTCAGCCCAAAGACCATCAAACAACAAGTTATGCCCCATGGGCAAGAGTTGACACCACCACATTGTGTATTGATTTATGAGATGTTTTATAACTCTTCCCTTAAAGGCAAGACTTAGACCAAGGGCTTTCAAGCAACAAGTTGTGCCCTTGGGCAAGAGTTGACATTATCATATTGTGTTTTGATTTATAAGATATTTTATAATTCTCATCTTAGAGGCAAGACTTAACCCAAGGACTTTCAAATAACAATTAAGTTACGCCCCATAGATAAGAGTTGACATTGTCACATTGTATTTTAATTTATGAGATGTTCTATAACTCTTGCCTTAGAGGTAAGACTTAGCCCAATGACTTTTAAACAACAAGTTACGCTCCATGGGCAAGATTTGACAATATCACATCGTGCATTTATGAGATGTCTTATAAATCAAGGACTTTCAAACAATAAGTTATGTCCAATGGGTAAGAGTTGACACTACTATATTATGTCTTGATATATGAGATGTTCTATAACACTTGCCTTAGAGGCACAAAGTAGTCCAAGGATTTTCAAACAACAAGTTACACCCCATGGGCAGGAGTTGACACTACCACATCGTGTCTTGATTTATGAGATATTCTATAACTCTTGTCTTAGAGGCAAGACTTAGCCGACAAGTTATGCTCCAAGGATAAGAGCCGACACTATCATATTGTGTCTTGATTTATGTGATGCTATATTAGTCTTGCCTATAAGACAAGACTTAGCCCAAGAACCTCTCAAAAGAACAAGTTACGCCAAATGGACAAGTGTTAACACTAACACATTGTTTCTTGATTAATGAGATATTCTATAACTCTTGTCTTAGAAACAAGACTTAACTCAAGAATTTGCAAACAACAAGTTATGCTCCACAAGTAAGACTTGACACACTACCACATCGTGTCTTGATTTATGAGTTGTTTTATAATTTTTGTCCTAGAGTCAGGATTTATTTCAGAGAACTTTCTACCAATAAGTCACGCCCTTAAATTTGTTTTGATGTCAAAAATAGAAAATCTCTTTGCGGATTATCCAAATTTTTATTTATTAGCAAAATATAATAAAAGTTGAGAAAAAAAATAAAGAGAACAAACAAAATAGAGAAATAAAAAAAAGACAAGAAAAAAATAAAGAATAAGAAAAAAGAGAAGAATAAATAACAAATTACAGATCCACTGTAAAATGTTATTTGCGAACTTATTTTTCTTATTTTCACTAAAAAAGGTTATTTTCCTCATTAAAAAGATAGTATTATCTTAGAGAAAATATTTTTTAAAAATTTTGATCAACTAAAACATGAAAAAAATAAAAAATATTTTTTTCCACACAGAACACACCCTCTATGTACGTAATTAGTTTCTTAGTATAAACACAACATGCATTGTATTAAAGCTAATATATATATTTGTACGCAATAGTATAATTTTATTATCCTAGTCAGTTAGTGATAGCGGGTTGTTAGACATTGTAATTAGCGTTTAATTTGTTAGTTTGTTGGAATGTGTAGCTGTCATTTGAGTAGAAGTTTGTATATACACTCTCACTTTGAGATAGTGGAAGTAGGAGTCTTGTATATATACACTCACTTCTCTCTTCAATGGCCTCTTTATTTCTCTCCATTGTTGAGCTACTGAGAGCTCAATTCATCATTTCTGATATGGTATAGATTCTAAATTGGAGATTTCACCTTCGTTAGTCTTCAATCCTTCTCAGTTTTTGCTACTTTTTCGCAAATTAATGCTCTTCGCAATATCAAACTTTGATGTTCAATTCTCCCATTTTTCTTCTCTGAAATTATTGTTGTTGTTGATATTATTAGTGAAATCTTCTATGTCAATTTGATTACCAATGAAATCTCAGTTGAATTATGCTTTTCATGGCTGAAAATGGAGAAAACAATCTTCCTTAGAGTGACGTCAATTCGTTGAAATCTATCGATGATCATGATTCTGCAAATTCTCTCTATATGCATCTTTTTTATAATCCCAATGCGATACTCGTCCCTATTTCTTTCAGTGGAATAGGATATCGATCCTAAAAGTATAGTAATTTTCAAGCTCTCTCCGTACAAAATAAGTTAAGATTTATCAATGGTGATCATCCTCAACCAGCTCTCAATTTTTCGCTCTATAGGCAATGAAAATGATGTGATGATATGGTAATGTTATGAATTTTGAACTCTCTCACAAAAGAAATCGATGATAATGTGGAATATGCGAATAGTGCTGAGAATTGTGAAATGAATTGGAGGATTGTTATAATCAAACCAACGGTGCGAAGCTTTATCTGATTTAGAAGAAAATAAGTGATCTCTCATAAGAACTTCTCAATCTCATAGGTTACTACACAAAGTTGAAAAAAAACTTAAGGAAGAATTGACTACTCTGCATCCGAAGACACAATGCAGTTGTAACTGCACTTATGGAGCTAAGGAAAATCTACACAAAGCAGAGCAGGATCGGAGATTAATTCGATTTCTCATGGGACTTAACGAGGTCTATACAGATGATGAGAAGAAGTATAATATCCTGTCTTCTATGGTACACTCTTTCATATTATTGATCCAAGAAGAAAAATAAAGAGAGATGAGGCCTTCAAATCATTTGATTGTTGGATCCATTGCTCTCAATGCTGGAATTCAAAAATTTTTAAAGGCAATTTCTCAGATGCTCAAGGTAATTTTTGTGCTAGTTCTTCCGGAAGTCAAGAAAATTTTAGTAGTATTAGTCCTTCATGGAAAAATTTGAGGACTAATTACTCTTCTGCAGACAGATTTCGTCCCAATTGTGAATTTTATAAGTGTTTAGGGCACATTAAGGAAAGATGCTATAAATTGCATGGGTATCCTTAAGGTCCTACTAATCCACTGCAGAGAAATCAAATGATGAAATTTACATAAAATTTCAGAGTTAATAAAAGAAATAGGTCTATGGCCAATTCTCACTCTATTGCTACGTAAGCATCAACAATTGGAGAGGTTAATCTAAGTGCTCAAGAGAATAGCATGGCCACAATAGGGTTCACCTAGGAACAATATGCGCAGTTGATCAACATATTTCAGAGTTTTCAACCAAGCAGCGGAGAAGGGTCAAACAACAATAATAACTCAACTACTGATTCTGCAAACTTTATAGCTATAATGTCTTCCCTTACTTTTACTAGACTTGGTGCATTATCGTGTAAATGCGTCAAAACTTTAGATAACACATGAATTTTGGACTCAAGATCTTCACACCACATGACACATAATAAATCTCCGATGTTTAATATGCAAACCTTACCTTATCCAATGTTTGTTCCTATCATAAAGTAAGGATGAGACAAATTGATAGTATAATACTTGCACCTCAGCTAACTTTTCATAAAGTGTCGTTTGCACCTACTTTTAAGTTTAATATCATTTCTATCTCAACTCCAACTGCTTAACTCGGATCCCTAATTGTTTTCTCTGCCAGTTCTTGTCTATTGTAGGCCCCTTTAATGAAGAAAACTCTGGAGATTGATGAAGTGAAAGATGGATTGTATCTCTTATGCACATACTTTCTGAAGAAAACTTAGCCTGTTATATCTTATTTTCCTACTGTTTTTCCTAAAGCCAATACCTTGTCATTTGATCCGCATGTATGTGATGTTTCAAGTTCTTGTGTTCTTCTATTTCTTTACCTATAAAAATTTCATTGCTATTAAAGCACATTCTGTTGCCTTAAACTCTAATTTTATACTCTTTGATAACACATGTACTGAAAGTAATACTGATATTTTATGGAATAACAGATTTGATCATATGTCTTTTGTCAAAATGCAGAAGCTATCTAATATACTTGTTGTCTTCTCACCTAAAAAACCTTTTATTTGCTCTGTGTGTTGAATAGCAAGGCAATCTAGGATACCATTTTCGATCAAAACCACTACCTCCAATCAAATTTTTGGTATGTTGCATGTAAATCTATGGAGCCCTTATAATGTATCAACACGAAAATTATAAATACTTTCTTACCATGGTAGATGATTTTAGTAGGTGCACATGGACTCACTTACTTAGCTGCAAGAGTAATGCTCTTTAAGTGATCAAATTTTTTGTTTCATTAGTTGAAACTCAATTTCAAATCTAAATCAAAGTTCTAAGGTCTACAATGATCTAGCATTTATCAGTACAGAAGCAAATGTTTTCTTTTAATCTATAGGCATCATTCACCAAAAATCATGTCCCTACACACCACAACAAAATGGTGTGGTAGAGAGAAAGTATAATTATCTTCTTGAAATTGCTAGGCTTTACTATTTCAATCCAAAATACCCCTAAGATACTAGCGAGAGTACATTTTGACAACAACATACTTGATAAACAGACCCACTACTTACCTCAACAATAAATGTCCTATTAAACTCCTTTACAAAAAGAAACCATCTTATTTCTATTTGACATATTTTAGTTGTCTATGCTATTCTACTGTACTAAGGTCCATAGAGAAAAGTTTTAACCTAGAACTACTCCTCGTGTCTTCATTAACCCTTTTGGGATAAAAAGATACATGGTGTTGAACTATGAAATTAAAAAGATATTTACTTTTAGAGATGTGATTTTTCATAGTCCAGTACTGTCACTTATCCTTATGTTTTTTTATATATAATCTTTCAATGAGTACACAGACACCACTACAATTCTAATGGTACCACACATACACGAAATAATAATTTAAGTATGGTAGTTGATGTTGGTGGTGCTACTGATGTTGTCTCTCCTTCAGCCTTACTACTGACCATCCACCATTATCTAATTCACTTTCTCTTGACATAGCCACTCATCATGATAATAATACATCTCAACTTAGTCCCTTACCTAGAAGATCTCATAGAACTAGTAAATTGCCAGCATATTTACAAGATTATTGTTGCACTTTTTCTAAACTAAAACCTACTGGTCAACCTCCCAATTCCTCCCAATTTTATTTTTCATACACCATCATGTTCCCGTTGAGTACTTATTTTATGATTGTAATACTCCGTACTTTTCCTAACTTGAATTTGTCCTTAGAAGGTTAAAGAATAGTTTTCAAGATTGATAATATATTTTTTTCGCATAGAATTTTTCATATTTAGACCTTCCATTGTGTAGAAAATTGAAATAGCTTTCCAGCGGTATAAGATTCGCCCAAATCCGATAACCGAGTGAGAAGTTATGGTTATTTTAAGTTCCAGTCATAAAACACTGTCATTTCGGTCACTAGCGCGTTGCGTAGAAGGTTTAAATGACGATTGTCAAATTCCAGTGGACCTCCGCAATATTGGCGCATAACGGAGAGGTCCAAATTTCCAATTGTCCCATTTCAGTGGCCCAATGCAATATTGGCGCATCGCGCCAAGGGGCAAAATGGCATCAAAAGGAGCACCGTGATGGTGGCGCGTCGCGGCATCTGCCCGGTTCCCATTTGTCAATTTTTAGTGAGTCACCGCGATAGTGGCGCGTCGTGGTGGACAACCAGTTCGAAAAAATATGTGTTTTTCAGTTCCGTTTAAAAAATTAAAGGGGGTATTTTGGTCATTCTCCTAGCCCCTAATCCATCTTAAACAATGAATTAAACCCCTCCAAAGCACTTTACCTCCACTTTTCATCAAATCTCTCTCAAGCAAAACCCTAGCTCATCAAACTTTTTCCCAAGGAATCCAAATTCCTCCATTAATTCTTCAAATAAATTCAAGATTTAGGATTCCTAACACAAGGGCTCTAAGAATTCATCTCCAAATCATCAATAAGAATTCAAGATTCAAGTTTTTCATCAAAGATCATCAATTAAGGTATGTGAGGTTATGAACAAGGATACTCCTTTTATCCTTGTGCCCAAAACTTGATTTTAATTACAAAAGTTATTTGATTTTATGTGATTTCCTATGAAATTGTGGTTAGGGTTTATACCAATTGTTGTTATTTACAAGCTTATGAGATTTTCATTGATTTAGAAGTGGAATTACATGATTATATTCATATTTTTATGCATAGTGCAGTAATTTCCAGATTTTATGATGAATTATAAATGCATACATATTATCAAGCATGATTTTTAAGATGTTTTAACATGAGATTGATGCATTGGTCATTAAACCCTTATTAAAGATTATTATTTCAAGATTGTTTGTACTATGAGCACCCTATGATAAGATTATTCTCAGATTATTGATAAAGATTTGACCTTTTGATCTCAGAATAGATATGAAATCTACTTTACAAATTCAAATTACAGATTTAGCTTTACAGAATTATAGTTAGTTTTCATTACAAACCATTAGACTATTTTAAAAGTGGATTTATATATATATATATATATATATATTGTTTTGGGAGTAGTATTTAGCACTGAGATGGGTACGTTACTACGATTTCATACCCTAGAACTATGTGCCAACGTAGAATTTAGATTATTTTTACTTCTACCTAGATGATAAATATGTGATCACTCAGATAGGTTATACTCCCTGGCAAGAGTATGACTCCTCTCCCCAACGTGAAGATGTCCCTCCTTAGGGGGACAAATACGTTGGACTCCATAAATTCTCACATGATTTATGTCGGTTAGAAGAACCTTCCTTACAGATAAACCTTCAGATAAAATATAAAGTATTTTTTAAAAAAATTTTAGAAACTAAGTGTAAAGGCTCACAAACTTACTCAGATATTATTTTACTTAAAATTTTAGTTACAGAGTTACAGCTTTTAGTTATCAGACATAAAAAGGTGAGCCCTTTTCACTTAGTATATATGATTTTAGAATAAGAACAGAATACAAATTTCAGAACTAAGGGCAATGGCTCACAAGATTCATAATATATGCTTTATTGTTCATGATTTATGATATTCAGTTTTTAGATTACTCAAGCCTATGTGAGCCATTTACCTTTAGCATGCATTATTTTATGAATTATGATGATATTGTTTACTTATTGCATTCACCCTATATACTCAGTACATCCTCAAAGTACTGATCCACATATATGTCTATGTGCTACATTGTCTCATACTGTAGATTCAGGTGCTCAGTCTCAGCAGCGTGAGTGATTTTCGAGCATCTCATCTACATTCTTACAGTTGGTGAGTCCTCATAGTTCGGGGACTTAGTTATTCAGATTTTCAGTCTATTAGTAGATACTTTAGCATTCATTTCAAATAGTTCGAGTCAATTGGGGTCTGTCCCAGTGACTCTCTAGTTTCAGTTAGTAGAGGTTTGTCGGACTACCAGATTTAGTATTCAGATTTTGTTTCAGTATTCAGATTTTCAGTATTTGTTTTATTAGATTGATGAAATTAGTATTATCAGACATACTCAGATAGTTCAGATAGTTTTCCACATTCATTATGATCTTACATTTATATTTCCCCTATTTTGAGATTCAGATTTAGTAGAAAGCAGCCAGGGTTAGCTCAAAACTACTTGTAGTTCTGAGCACTGTGTGGCATCTTAGAAATTATATTTTGAGGCATTACAATAATAATCAATCTTTTATGATGATTGTTTATATTGATAGTGATCCATCTTCATATAAAGAGATAACCATTGTGCCTGCTTGGCAAGTTGCCATGACACAGGAATTTGAAGCCTTACATACTAACTATACATGGGACATAGTCTCTTTGTTAGGGATAGGGAATCTATTGGTTGCAAGTGGTATATTAAATCAAACATAAAGTAGATGTTAGTATGGAAATGTTTAAGGCTAGACTGGTTGTGAAGGGCTATACATAGCAAACTAGAGTATACTATATTGAGATCTTTTATCTTGTTTTAAAAATAACCATAGTGAGAGTATTTGTAGCTATAACAATAAATAAAGAGTGACCTATTTTACAATTAGAAGTAAATAATGTCTTATTTCATAAAGACTCATATGAAGAAGTTTATACGAAAATACCACCAGGTCTTGAAATTGATACACCTGGTATTGTTCAAACAAGTCTTTATATGATTTGAAACAAGCTAGTATACAATGATATGCTAAGTTGACTGAAGCATTGTATTCTAAGGGATATAGACACACTAAATGACTATTTATTATTTTCCAAATACAAAATTAAATCTCAGCACATGTCGCAATGTAAGTTGATTATGTGATCATCACAAGAATTGATTCCACAGAAATCACGTTTGAAAAATTTTCTACACAATAATTTTAGATCAAAGATTTAGGTAAGCTTCATTATTTTCTGAACTTAGAGGTGTTGTACAAAGATGATAGGGTCTTTCTTTCTCAGATAAATTTCACAAATCTGTTCAAGGAGGATGATTGTGAATTTCAAGAAAGGGTGAATTAAAAATTTCCTATAACTTGACTATTAACTCCTCACAGTCGACTTGCCTGCAGAATAATATACTTCACAAAATATATTAGATTTGAAATAAATACGTAAATAAATAATTGAATTTAAAGTAAAGAACACAAAGATTTATCCTACTTCGGAACACCAATATGGTGCCTACTTCAGTCCCCTTAGGTTTCAATATTTTCTTAGATCTTTCAGTGTTGGATTGAGTACAATGATGAAAAATAAGTTCCGAAGACTTATTTTGTTCTTCAGATATTGTGACACAACTTCAATTTGTATTACAAAGTTGACTTAGATTACTGATGCTTATAAAGTTATGTTTAAGGCCGTCTACCAAATACACTTTAGTAAACTCACATGAAGAGCTGAGATTTACTAAGCTGACTCCGATAACGTTGCCTTTAGCGTTGTCATCGAATCTGACTAATCCCCCCATCTACTTTCTTTAAAGCAGAAAATATTTTTTTCGGTCATGTGTCTGGAATATCTTTTATGAATAACCCACATTCTCTTTTTATAGCTCTTGCGGGCATGTTCTTGTAAAATAAGAAAATTAATTTTATTTAGATACCTAAGTGGTCTTGGGCCCTTACAGGTTAGAGGTGCTTCCTTTAGGCTTCCAAACCCATACACTTTTAGGCTTGTGTTTGCAACTGTAATATTTGTGTCCTTTCTATCCACAAATAAAATAGATAGGTCCTTGAGAGGAGAAAGAGGTCTTGACTAATTTAAATAATCCTGATGAGGAACTTGAACTATTTTTAAAAAGTTTGATCTCACGAAACTATAAATTGGTGATTTTTTAATGCTATTCAACTGTATTTTACGTCATCAAGCTTTTCATGAAGTAAGTCAATTTCAATTTGACATACTTCAATTTCTATTTGATAGTTTCTTTGTTCCTCTTTGAGTTTTTATTTAAAGTGTGCTTCGTAACTTTTCTTCTCTTGAGAGAGTTTACTATATTTATCTATAAATTTTTGAAGCTCGTCAGTTATTATATCTAAATGAGATTCAAGGATATTGCAGTTCTGAAAGTCGTGTGGCCTTACCTCGCTAGATTCACTTTTTGCCATGAAGCACATGTTCGCGGCCTCTGTTTCTTCTTTAGTTTCATCTTCATCACTCCAAGCTCTAAAATTTTGATTCTTCCTGGATGGTCTTCTTCTTAATTCTGGACAGTATTGTTTGAAGTGGCTAGTCCTTCCACAGTGATAACAACAATTATCATTTCTAGTGGAGTCATTATTTTTGGCTTCTTCGGATCTTTGATGTCTCTGTCTCATGATCTGCCTTACTCTATGATTTATGAGAGCCATTTCTTCGCTATTGGTATCTTACAGAATGTCCTATTCTTCAGTAGGTGCGGCGTTGAAGGATATTTGTTTCTTCTTTTCCTCCTTGTGGTACCTGTTGATTTAATTTCGTTCATATGCAATGAGGTTACCTCGTAGTTCACCATCTATCATGTTGTGAAGATATCTGTCTTCCTGAATGGCAGCCTTGGTTTCCCAAAATTTTTAGAGACTTTGGACCAAATTCTGGACTTGCAGGCTATGTGGATAGATCATCCCTAGTGATTTTAGTCTGCACACAATCTTGCTAAATCTGGAAAACATTGTATCAATGTTCTCATTTTCTTCCATTCTAAACATCTCGTATTGATTGACCAGGGCATCGATCTTTGAATTTTTTACTTTGGTGGTTCCTTCATATGTTACCTCCAGTTTGTCCCATATTCCTTTGCAGTCTCACAGGTTGATATTTTATCGTATTATTCTCCACTAACAACATAAATAAGTAAACATATAGCTCGTCCATTAGTTTGGATTACTCTTGTTGTTCTTTGGTGACCTCGTAGCTTTAAGGGTCTTCTACGTCAGTACTGCTTGATTCTTTGTCTTTGTCCTTTTGCTTATCTTTGAGTCCTGGAATCGGCTTTGGTCCCTTCTTAATGATAATCCAGGCTTGAAAATTATTTGATTGGATAAAGATTTTAAATCTATTTTTTCAGTGGGAGTAGTATAGCCCATTGAAATAGGGTGGTCTTGTGGAGGAGTGACCTTCTTAAAGAAGAATTCTGAAAATTTGGCAGTTTGTCATTTGATCTTTGCTCACGTGAGATTAAGCAACACTGTTGGTGAGACCTACTCTAATACCAATTAAAATTCAAGAGGGGGGTGAATTGAAAATTTTTTGTGAGCCAACTATTGACTCCTTACAGTCGACTTGCCTGCAGAACAGTATACTTCACAAAACAGATTAGATTTGAAACAAACACGTAAATAAATAACTGAATTTAAAGTAAAGAACACAAAAATTTATCCTGATTTAGAACACAAATGTGGTGCCTACTTTCAGTCCCCATGGATTTCAACGTTTCCTTAGATCTTTCAGTATTAGCTTAAGTACAATGATGAAAAATAAGTTCCAAAGACTTATTTTGTTCTTCAGATCCTGTGACACAACTTTAATTTGTATTACAAAGTTGACTCGATCCTATTCTTTGTATAACAATTATAAGCTAAAGATTAAAAGCTTTATGAGACTAAGATTGAAACACTTTGAGATTTTTCCTTTAAATTGCGCAAATTTTGTCTATCTTTAGTCTTCTTCTTTTATAATCTTCAGCTACTACACTTCGTAAGGAAACCCAAGATATTTCTTCTCAATCAAGGATTTGAATTGATTCCATGATTGAGAAATATTACTGTATGGTATGTCCATATCATACATGTCCATACATGACTTTCACTCACATATGTATCAGATACGTCCGTGATCTTTTCTTTATTTTGCTCTTGCAATGATTGATGCTCTTTCTAAGTTGTTCGTGATCTTTTCATCCATTTGCTTCGTTGTGATTGATCTGATTTACCATGATTTTGGGACTGGGATTTTCCTTCCTTTTGTTCTTATTATGATTGATTCGCTTGAATGCCATAGATCATGATTTGATGTCCTTCCATTCACAGAGATGACTTTCTTGCTTGCTTCCATTTATAATTAATTCTATTTGATCCTTCATATCTTTATGTGAGACATTATTCCATCCTGAAAAGATCCACTCATTAGTTTATCATTATTAAGGCATAAACATAAGAGGCTAACAGATTGCTTGTCACGAGATGTTTTTTCTTCTCCTCTGGATCATAATGTAAAATTGAGAGCCAAAGAAGGAATATCTCTTTCTAATCCCACATATTACAGAAAGTTAATTAGTAAACTAAGTTTTACTAATACTACATTTAACATTGCCTATAATGTCCAACATCTTGTCAATTAATGCTAGACCCGGGGAGCCACGCTTAAAGGAAATTTTTTATCTGTTAAGGTACTTGAAAAATAATCCTACTATGGATATTTTTCTGTCTAAAAATCCAGACTGCACCATCAGGGCCCATTGTGACTCAGATTGCGCCTTATGCCCAAATTTCAGAAGGTTAGTAAGTGGTTACCTAGTCTTACTAGGTAGTAGTCCTTTCAGTTAGAATTCTAAGAAGCAGGACACAGTTTCTTTATCCTCAACAGAGGCAGAATATAGGTCACTCAGAAAAGTAGTTGGAGAATTATCTTGGTTATGCAGGGTCTTTACAGAATTTATCATTATTTTTTCTGGATATGTCACAGTGCTATGTGATAATTAGTCGGCAATACACAGTAAAAAATTCAGTGTTTCATGAGAGAACAAAACACATTGAAGTGAATTATCGTTTTATAAGGAATAAATTTTAAGAAGGGCTAATTTTTTGTCCCATGTGGCCATCACTAATCATCTTTCAGACGTACTTACTAAACCATTGACAGGTCTCAAGCATTTTGTTGCTATGATCAAGTTGATAGTAATATCCTCCCTTACAACTTGAAGAGTGGGGTGTATTGCAACTAAGGATATATATTTGCATGCAATATGTTGTCAGTATAATTTTATTATCCTAGTCAATTAGTGGAAGTGGGTTGCTAGTCATTGTAGTCAGTCTTTAGTTTGTTAGAATGTCCAACTGTCAATCTTAGCTGTCATTTGCGTAGGCGCCATATATATATATATATATATATATATATATATACTAGTCGCACGAGACCTGTGCTGAGCTCGGGCCCAAACCTAAATATAATAAATATAATTTTAAGTGATTGAATAAGCATAAGTTATGTTATTTTTGTTGCATAATTAATTCAATGTTGATCAATGACACTACCTTCATTTTCAATATTATATGACACCATTCACTAATTTCTACTTTTAGTATTTATAATGCATATTTTAAAGGTGTGGAAAAAATTGTCCATAATTTTTTTTTATTGAATTCTAAAAAAGATAGAAAAAAAGCAACTAATTACATAAAGATTGTATTTAGTTCAACATGAAAAATTTATAACTTTTTACATATATATATAATTATCAAAAATTTAGGATCGTACTATTCTCTTTTTCCTCTTCTTCATCTCCCAATATTATACTTTATTGAATAAATTTCTTTAAAAAGTTAGTCCTTGTCCCTTTTTTCCTCAAAAAATACTAATTTATTGTAAATCAATGTTCTAACCTTTTATTAAAAAAGATGCAATATTTAATACAAATTATAAGAAAGAGAAAAAGAATTTGAATTAAAGGTTAAACCATGATCAAAATTGAAATGTAATAGTTTTCAACATATCTTATCTATGACAAAAATTTAACCAAGTGATTTAAGTATTTTGTACCAATTATTTTTTCTTCTTGAATTAGAGTATAGAGAGGAATATATTATATAAGACATGTTTAAATCATTAAATGTAAAAAAAAATCTAATAAATACTTTAATTCAGAAAGAAATTTTACCTCTAAAATTCCCTAAAATTTACCCCCTTCTTTCTTTTTAATTGTTATAGTTTTTCTTTTAAGAGTCAATCGATGTAATTTGGATTAATATTTTAAAATAATATAGTTTTTCATCATATTGATATGAGAAAAATTATAATTTATATTAATTTTGATATATTTTATAAATATTTAAATTTTATTTTTAAATTATCAAATTAATTTAATTTTAGAAATTTCTCAAATTGACTTTCGAAAAATGAATCCTGAGACCTAAGAATGAATTGTGAGAACTAAAAAGGAATGGTTGGAGAACCAAATGCACATGGAGAACAAGGTAACTTGAGAAAATTGAAGGAAAGGTGTCTTTTAAGTCTTGAATGAAGGATTGGTGACATTGACCAACTTAAAGGATCAAACATAATTAAGAAACATGATTAGGTTAATTGTGGACTTGATTAATATTTTTCAATCTTTTTAATCTTTTCAAAAATACAAATCAACCCACACTCATAAAACTTCCCTCTCTCTGCAAATCAATCTCCCTTCTCTCTTTCTCTCGATAGTTTCTCTCTCTAACTTCTCCCAACCAACAGCTTTCCATATTTTTCCCTTCAATCTTGTGCAACTTCAACCTCTGGCAACACATAGTTTTGAGTTCTTGCCTGTTTCTTTTTTACTTTCAACCGTCAGTCGACATGACAACATTCTCCGATGACAACAACTTTGAGTTCTTCATCATTTTTTTTCATTTCCACAGGTAAAAATTTAGGGCTTTTAAGTTATGACGAAAACTAGGAACTTGATTTGTTAGTGTTTGTTATTTTTTTTATGTTTTTTATTATTTTTTTTAATGTTTGTTATTTCTTAGTTGAATTTCTCATCTGGATGTATCTGCTACTGTTGTTTTTTAATAATGGATAAAACATGTATCGTGAATCCAACATATGAGTAATCTGTTGTAACATATATGACTAATCTGTTGCATAGATTAGTAATCTGGTGCAACATATATGACTAATCTGTTGCACAGATTAGTAATCTATTGCAACATATATGACTAATTTGTTGTGCAGATTAGTAATCTGTTGCAGCATATATGACTAATCTGTTGCAACATATATGACTAATCTGTTGTAACAGATGTGTAATCTGTTGTAACATATATGATTAATTTATTGCGATAAATGAGTAATTTGTTGCAACATATATGACAAATCTGTTGAACATATATGACTAATCTGTTGCAACAGATGAGTAATCTGTTACAACATATATGACTAATTTATTACAATAAATGAATAATCTATTACAACATATATGACTAATCTATTCCAACAGATTACTCATCTATTGGATTCATATTATAGTGTTGTAATATGAATCCAACATATGGGTCATCTATTGCAACAGATTAGTCATATATTGCAATAAATTACTCACTTGTTGCAACAGATGACTCATATGTTAATTCAAATTGCAGGTTCTATCCATTGTAGCAGTAGCAGATACACCAAATAAGAAATTCAACAAAAATTATAATTTTACTTATAAATTAACCTATGAAGTAATGTCCAAGTGATATATGAACAAAATTTGACCTAAAATTTTTTTAAAAATTTCAACAGGGGCACAACGAATAAGTAAAACACATGAAAAATTTCATGAAATAGGTGAAGAAGACAAAAATAATATACCATACATTAAATGCAAAAGGATCAAGGAGACAAACGTTTGAGTTCTTCTAAAAACGTTTAAGTTCCCTAGTATTTTAATTGCTTTCTAATATTTGACTCATCTGTTACAACAGATTTTCTATCTGTTTGATAATTTTCAACAGATGAATCATCTGATGCAAATGTTAGTCATTTGTTGATTCAAATTAAGCAATATTAGTAATAACTAAATTGATTTAGCTAAAATTAAAGACGTCTCTAAGACAATGGGAAAAATATTTGAGTTCTCCTAAAAATATTTGAGTTCCCTAGTATTTTAATTATTTTCAACAGATTATCTATTTGTTGCAACAAGTTAGTCATCTGTTGCAACAGGTGTTTATAACAGATTAGTCATTTGTTTATTCAAATTAAGCAATTGTTAATAATAACTAAATTAATTTAATTAAAATTGAAGATAAGACTTTAATACAAGACCTTAGACAAGGGGACAAATGTTTGAGTACTCCTAAAAACATTTGAGCTTTAGTATTTTAAATTATTTTTCAGCATATATCTTGTCTATTTAATAATTTCCAACGGATGGGTGATATGTTGCAATAATTTAGTCATCTATTGCAACAGATGTCTATATTTGTTTAATAATTTTCAATAGATGAGTTAGCTATTGCAACAGGTTAGTCATCTGTTGCAACAAATGTCTATATCTGTTTGGTCATTTTCAACAGATGTCTTTAACTGTTTGGTCTTTTCCAATAAATTACTCATCTATTGCAACATGTTAGTCATCTGTTGATTCAAATTAAGCCATTATTTGCAATAACTAAATTGATTTAACTAAAATAAAATATAAATTAATAAGTTCAATTACAGTTTCAATTAATCTCATGGTAATTACACGATTAGCTAGGTATGTTCATCCTGAGTAGAGTGATCAATTGACCAATTTTATTTGAAATGATTCAAACTAGGCCATCGTTAGAAATAACTATATTTATTTAACTAAAATTAAAGATGAATTAGTAAGTTCAATTACGATTTCAATTAATCTCATGGTAAAAATGGTGTATTGATAAATGATTATTTGTTATTATTTCTATTGAATAAATCTTGCTATTGATTTATTTTTTTCAACAAATAAATAATCTGTTACAACAAATGAACAATCTGTTGCAACAGATGAACCATATATTACAAAAATGAATCAATTACTCCAACAGATGAGTCATATGTGGCAACAGAAGGGTCATCTGTTGTAACAGATGGACCATATGTTGCAACAAACAGATCATTTGTTGGAAGAACTCAAGGGTCATGACTTTTCGATCATTTAATTAAAAAAATAATTCGTACATAAATAATATAAAAAAAATATATGATAAACACAATTTTGTAGCTATTTAATTTAAATAACTAAAATATCCAAAAGATGAAAAGTTATGACTTTTCACCTTTTTTGTATTTAAATTTATTTTTTTAATTTAAATAATCAAAAAGTCATCAAGTTCGATTTAATTAAGAGATATAATTATTAAAAATGAGGTGAACGGTCGTGATTTTTTGCCTAACACACTGCAGTACTCACTCATTCAATCTTTTATAAATAGGTTTCCTCAGCTCTATCTCTTGCATCTTGTCTTGCATAAAACCGCCATTATATCTTCAATCACTTCTTTTTCAAAAATAAATTTCTTGTTCATCTGTTGAGGTATGTTTTATTTTCTTGTTCTAATATGAAAATTATTAACATGCATCTATTTTCTAGTTAAGTTTCACATTTTTTTTGTCAAACTACCAGTTGGTACTATATGTGGTTTAGTGTTTTACGTTATTTGTTCACGCATGTTCTAGATATGACTGATTTAATTTGGTACATAACGATTTTGCTTGATATTGTGTAGGAACTTGAAAGGTTGGTTCATGAACTCGAGTGAGAATTGGGCGCTGCGAGAGCAAGGGTACTTCATGAGATTCGAAGGCTGAGGGGTCTGCTGCCCAATGGATTTTCGATTGACAATAATAATAATAATAATAATAATAATAATAATAATAATAATAATAATAATTAGGTTATATATTTTTTATAATTTTTAATTTATTTTATCGGATCTACCTAATGTTGTAAATATTTTTTATGTAATGAATGAGAAAATCTTTATTTGATCGACTGAGTTTATTCTTATTTTTTTTTCATTCTGCCTATCATTTTGAGATGTTAAGAGGTGTAGGTTTTTGAGCATTCGGGAGTGGAAAGAGTCAATTACAAGAAAGAAAGTGGTTGGTTGAGAGCAAGGTCATAGACTAAAATTAAATAACAACACAGCATTATTTACTATTACAACAAAATTAAAGATAGATTGATAACAGATGACCCATCTATTGCAACAGATGGGTAATATATTAGAAATGACCAAGTAGATAAAGACATCTATTGCAATATATTGATCGTCTGTCGCAACAAATTAGTAATATGTTGAAAATGACCAAATAGATAAAGACATTTGTTGCAACAAATTAGTCATCTATTGTAACAAATTAGTAATCTATTAGAAATGACAAACAGATAAAGTCATATGTTGCAACAGATTGGTCATCTATTGGAAATGACCAACAGATAAAGACAGTTGTTACAACAGATGACCAATCTATTGCAATATATGCGTATATCTGTTTGATAATTTTCAACAGATGATTCATCTTTTGCAACAGGTTAAATCTGTTGCAATAGGTTATACACTTAAATGATCACGTAATTACTATGAGATTAAATGAAATTATAATTATTAAATCAATTTAGCTATTACTAATAATGGCATAATTTGAACCATTTCAAATAAAATTAGTCAATTGATCACTTTACTCAAAACGAACACACTAAGATGATCGTGTAATTAATATGAGAATAATTAAAATCGTAATTGAACTTATCAATTCATCTTTAACTTTAGTTAAATCAATGTTGTTATTACTAATAATGTCTTAATTTGAATCATTTCAAATAAAATTGGTCAATTAACACTTTACTCAAGACGAATACACTTAGATGATCATGCAATTACTATGAGATTAATTAAAATCATAATTAAATTATCAATTCATCTTTAATTTTAGTTAAATCAATTTAGTTATTACTAATAATTGCTTAATTTTAATTATTTCAAATCAAATTGATCAATTGATCATTCTACCTCAGACGAAACACTTGGTTGATCATGTAATTACTATAAAATTAATTGAAATTGTAAGTGAACTTACCAATTCATCTTTAATTTTAGTTAAATCAATATAGTTATTTTTAATTATGGCTTGGTTTGAATTATTTCAAATAAAATTGGTCAATTGATCACTCTACTCAGGACAGACACACTTAGTTGATCGTGTAATTACCATGAGCTTAATTGAAATAGTAATTGAACTTATTAATACTAGTTAAATCAATTTAGTTATTACTAATACAATGGATTAATATGAATTAATAGATGACTAAGATGTTGCAAAAGATGAGTAGTCTGTTGAAAATGACCAAACATATAAAGACATTTGTTCCAACAGATTAGTCATCTATTGCAACAGATTAGTAATTTATTGGAAATAACAATCAGATAAAGTCATATGTTGCAACCGATTGGTCATTTGTTGGAAATGACCAACAGATAAAGACATTTGTTACAACAGATGACTAATCTATTGCAACATATGTGTATATCTGTTTGATAAATTTCAACAGATGACTCATTTATTGCAACAGATTAAATCTGTTACAGTAAGTTATACACTTAAATGATCATGTAATTATTATGATATTAATTGAAATTGTAATTATTAAATCAATTTAGTTATTACTAATAATGACTTAATTTAAATTATTTCAAATAAAATTAGACAATTGATCACTTTACTCAGAACGAACGCACTAAGATGATCGTGTAATTAATATGAGAATAATTGAAATCATAATTGAAATTATCAATCCATCTTTAATTTTAGTTAAATCAATGTAGTTATTACTAATAATATCTTAATTTGAATCATTTCAAATACAATTGTCAATTAACACTTTTCTCAAGACGAATACACTTAGATGATCATGTAATTACTATTAGATTAATTGAAATCGTAATTAAAATTATCAATTCATCTTTAATTATAGTTAAATTAATTTAATTATTACTAATAATTTCTTGATTTTAATTATTTCAAATAAAATTGGTCAATTGATCATTCTACTTAAGACGAGACACTTAGTTGATTATGTAATTACTATAAAATTAATTGAAATTGTAAGTCAACTTACTAATTCATCTTTAATTTAGTTAAATCAATATAGTTATTTCTAATTATGGTTTGATTTTAATCATTTCAAATGAAATTGGTCAATTGATCACTCTACTCAGGACAAATATAATTAGTTGATAGTGTAATTACAATGAGATTAATTAAAGTTGTAATTGAACTTACTAATTTATTTTTAATTCTAGTTAAATAAATTTAGTTATTACTAATATAATGGCTTAAAATGAAATAATAGATGACTAACATGTTGCAAAAGATGAGTAATCTATTGAAAATGACTAAACAGATAAAGACATTTGTTGAAAATGACCAAACAAATAAAGACAACTGTTGGAAATGACCAAACAAATATAGACATATGTTGCAGCAGATGACTAACCTGTAGCAATAAATGACTCATCTATTGAAAATTATCAAACAAATATAGACATCTGTTGCAACAGATGACTAAGTTGTTGCAACTGATGACTCATCTGTTGAAAATTATCAAACATATAGGATATATGTTGGAAAATAATTTAAAATACTAAAGCTTAGATATTTTAAGAGAACTCAAATGTTTGTCCCCTTGTCTAAGGTCTTGTTTTTAATTTTAGTTAAATCAATTTAGTTATTACTAATAATTGCTTAATTTGAATCATTTTAAATAAAATTTATCAATTGATCATTCTATTAAGGACGAATACATTAATTGAAATTGTAAGTGAACTTATCAATTCATCTTTAATTTAGTCAAAATCAATTTAGTTATTACTAATAATGACTTAATTTGAATCATTTCAAATAAAATTGGTCGATTGATCACTCTCCTTGGGATGAATACACATAGTTGATCATGTAATTACTATGAGATTAATTGAAATTGTAAGTGAACTTATCAATTCATCTTTAATTTTAGTTATATCAATTTTGTTATTACGAATAATGGCTTAATTTGATTCATTTCAAATAAAATTGGTCAATTGATCACTCTACTCATGACAAATACACTTAGTTGATCATTTAATTACTATGAGATTAATTGAATTGTAAGTTTATCTTTAATTTTAGTTAAATCAATTTAGTTATTACTAATAATGACTTAATTTGAATTATTTCAAATAAAATTGGTCGATTGATCACTCTACTCAGGACGAATACACTTAGTTAATCATGTAATTATGATGAGATTAATTTAAATTGTAAGTGAACTCATTAATTCATGCTTAATTTTAGTTAAATCAACATAGTTATTACTAATAATGGCTGAATTAGAATCATTAAAATAAAATTGGTCAATTAATTATTCTACTAAGGATGAAACACTTAATTGATCATATAATTACTGAGATTAATTGAAATCGTAATTGAACTTACTTATTTATCTTTAATTTTAGTTAAATCAATGTAGTTATTTCTAATAATAGTTTAATTTGAATTATTTCATATAAAATTGGTCAATTAATCATTCTACTTAGTACGAAATACTTAATTGATCATGTTATTACTATGAGATTAATTGAAATCGTAATTGAACTTACTGATTCATCTTTAATTTTAGTTAAATCAATATAGTTATCTCTAATGATGACTTAGTTTGAATCATTTCAAATAAAATTGGTCAATTGATCATTCTACTTAGGACGAACTACTTAGTTGATCATGTAATCACCATAAGATTAATTGAAACTGTAATTGAACTTATTAATTTATATTTTATTTTAGTAATCAATTTAGTTATTACTAATAATGACTTAATGTGAATCAATAGATGACTAACATGTTACAATAGATGAGTAATCTGTTGGAAATGACCAAAACAAATAAAAACATCTGTTGAAAATGACCAAACAGATATAGACATTGCTGCAACAAATGACTCACTTATTGCAATAACTAATTCATCTATTGAAAATTATCAAACAGATATAGACATATATTGCAACAGATGACAAAGTTGTTGCAACATATGACTCATCTGTTGGAAATTACTAAATAGACAAAATATGTGTTGAAAAGTAATTTAAAATACTAAAGCTCAAATATTTTTTAGGAGAACTCAAACGTTTTCCCCCTTGTCTAAGGTCTTGTCTTCAATTTTAGTTAAATAAATTTAATTATTATTAATAATTGCTTAATTTGAATCAACAAATGACTAACTTGTTATATGCATTTATTGTAACAGATGACTAAATTGTTGCAACAAATAGGTGATCTGTTGGAAAATAATTAAAATACTAGAGAACTCAAACATTTTTAGGAGAACTCAAATGTTTGTCCCATTGTCTTAAAGACTTGTCTTTAATTTTAGCTAAATCAATTTAGTTATTACTAATAATTGCTTAATTTGAATCAATAGATGACTAACATGTTACAACAGATGATTCATCTGTTGGAAATTATCAAATAGATAGAAAATTTATTATAATAGATGGATCATCCATTAGAAAGTAATTAAAATACTAGGGAACTTAAATATTTTTAGGAGAACTCAAACGTTTGTCCCCTTGATCCTTTTGCATTTGATGTATGATACACTATTTTGTCTTCTTTACTTGTTTCATGAATTTTTTCATGTGTTTTACTTATTTGTTGTGCCCTTGTTGAAATTTTTAAAATTCTTTTAGATCAAATTTTATTCGTATATCATTTGGACATTACTTCATAAGTGATTCTGTAAGTATAATTATGATTTTTGTTGAATTTTTTATTTGGTATATCTGCTACTGCTATAATGGATAGAACATGCAACATGAATCCAACATATGTCATTTGTTGCAACAAGTGAGTAATCTGTTGCAATGTATGACTAATCTGTTACAACAGATGACCCATATGTTGGATTCATGTTACAACACTATAATACGAATCCAATAGATAAGTAATCTGTTGCAACAGATTAGTCATATATGTTGCAATAGATTACTCATCTGTTGCAACAGATTAGTCAATATGTTGCAACAAATTACTCATCTGTGCAACAGATTAGTTATATATATTGTAATAAATTACTCATTTGTGCAACAAATTACTCATCTGTTGGATTCAAGTTACATGTTTTATGTATTATTGAAAAAACAGCAGTAGCAGATACACCCAGATGAGAAATTCAACTAAAAATTATAATTTTACTTACTAAAATCACCTATAAGTAATTTCCAAGTGATATACGAATAAAATTTGACCTAAAAAATTTTGATCAAGTAGCAATAGTAGCGGCAACAACAATGTTCAACAACAAGAAGATGGTGATGATGATAAACAAGAAGAGATGATAATAAAGAACAAAATGATGATAATGAAGAAGAAGATGATGAATAAAGCAACAACAACAATGAACAACAAAAATCACGAAGAGAGAGAAAACTCCAATAAATGAAAAGAGAGAGAAACGTGGCTTTTCCCCCCTCCATTTCTAGTTATATTAGGTTTTACATTGGATCAAAGTGTAAATTAAAAAACTTGTGGGTTATTTTCAAACTTTTCTTATTTTCTTAATCATTAATAAAGTAATTGTCACATCCACTCAATTATTAAGACTTGTGTCACCCACACCTCATTTTAAAACTCTTTTGTTACCTAGAGCCCAAAGCCCCAGGTAACTTAAGCATTTTAACCTTTCACACTTAGTTCAAACGAATATATACCTTTATTTAAATCAATAAAGTGTTAATTTATTTTTCAAATTTACCTTATTAGATAAATACTTTTAAATATATTTTAGAAAATATATCCAATTAAAAGTTGATAAATATATTTCCTACATTTGAGAAGTGGGTAACTTTTTTTTATATAACCAAGAAATCATATTAAATTAATACTACTCCTCCTTTCATCTTAAAATAGTCGGTATGTTTATAAAAAAGTATTTTAAAATAATTGACATGTTTAAAGGATCTAAAGATAATTTTTTCAATGTACCCTTAGTAATTGATTCCCATGTTAATTGAACAAGATTCATGTACTTAATATTAAAAGGATAACAACGTCATATTAGTTAATTTGCATTCATTATTAATTTTTTTTTAATAGTTATGCAAAATATATACATGTCAACTATTTTAAAATAAAAGGAGTACATGCCAATTATTTTGAGATGAAGAGAATGTTAATAAAAAATAATTTAGTTAAAATATATTTTAATTGCAAAAGGTGATTGACTTTGTACAAATTAAAAATACCATATTATGAATGACGATAAAGTAAAAAGAAAATTTCTTAAAAAAAAATGCACTGTATTTGAAGTATTAAAAAATATAATATTAATTGTTACTAATCATTTTCTATTTTAATCACAAGAAAAATCAAAAATTAAAAGTAGGGGAGGGGGTTGAGGAAGGGCCACTTGTAGTGTATAAATCAAACAAAAGTAGTATTATGTGTAAAACATAAGTTGGTTTTCAAATAATGAAAATACATGGTAAACAACCGATTACAACAACTA
The DNA here is from genome assembly GCF_002878395.1 of Capsicum annuum. Taxonomy (NCBI): domain Eukaryota; kingdom Viridiplantae; phylum Streptophyta; class Magnoliopsida; order Solanales; family Solanaceae; genus Capsicum; species Capsicum annuum. The sequence goes on from NC_061117.1 coordinate 124,071,813, forward strand.
TGTATAAGCATAAGAGTGACTTAAGAGGTTATGAGGACTATCAAAGTTATGGATTGTCCCTTATATTATATAGTAATATGCAGTTATCATTTTCTCCAAATCCACATCTTATTCTTTAATATATATATATATATATATATATATATATATATGTAGTTATCATTTTCTCCAAATTCACATCTTCTTCTTTCTCCAATGGCCTTTCTGTTTCTGTGATGCCCCGGAAAAATTTTTCGTTAAGATCTCAAACGAAAATGTGTTGAATTCTGTTCTTTCTCGTAATTAATAATTTTTCTATGTGAAATTTCTGTATATGCGATCCATTATCGCGTAGAGCATCAAATAAGCTTTCCAACAATATGTGGATCATCCAAAACGGACACTCGAGTGATGAGTTATGATCATTCCGATCTAACCGTGAATAGTGGTGAACAGTAAATGTGCAGGAAAAAAAATACTGAGGCCAGGCGAATTTTGGGGTCAACTTCAAATAATCATAACTTCTTGTAAATAATAATCTGGGTGAGCTACTATATATCAACAGAAAGCTCTGAAAGTCCTCTTTCTAATGAAATTGGTTTCATCTAATTTGACCATAGGAGCAAAAAGTTATGGTCGATCTACTTCAACCTATTAAAATAGTCCACCAAAGGACAGATTTGACATTATTTGATTTTTAAGGATATTTTGGTCATTTCCACTCCAATCCATCCGGGTGAACCATGGATTTAAGTCCATTAAGAGCATTCAATAGCTCATTTTTCTCCAAAATTTCCTAAGCCTCAAACCTCAACCCTACTACTCCAAATTTCATCCTTCTATGTCTCTTGATTGAACTGTAGAAATTTCAAATTGATTTGGGATTCGAGTTGATCATGTTAAGGGCTTCGAGAAGCACCCTTTATTTTCGTGAATAAAGTTTCGGAGTCGGAAGTTCATATTCATCTTCCATTTTTAGGTATGTGGGGCTTTAAACAAGACTATTCTTTCTATCTTGTGCCCGGTATTTTTGTTGAATTACTTTGACATGAGACTTTACATGTTTTACCATGAATTAAAAATTTGGCTTTATATCTTATATTATTGTGCATGAGCTATGGGATTATGTCATCCGATATGTGTATGATGTTGAGATGGAATTATGTCCAAAAGTATTTGATTATGAGAGTATGATGATTTAATTTGTTAAGCCTTGATTTATACTATCATTCCACTATTTCCTTATTATGAATTTATAATTGACATTGGAAATTCTATATCCCTACTATGGGTTGATGTCTCAAGTACCTTTAAATGAGAGTTGGATGGCAAATTGAGAAATGTTGGTATTGAAGTTGCAATGAGTCTTGGTATTTTCCGGATGGTTTTGATGAGTTAAATTGTTGAAAATATTATGTATTGAGTCTTCATAGCCTTGTCCAAATGTCTAGTCGGTTATAGTTCAACGCATTGATACCTTGTTGATGTTGAGGAAGATTAAAATGTTTTGAGATAAAATATGTTGAGTTAGGAATCCACAAATTGATATGATTTGATAAACGAGAAAGAGATTTGATTTGGTCTTTATGATAGACCCTTGTGATGTTGTGGTGGATTTCCTAATGCGTTCTGAACTTGTCGGGGAGTAGTACTTAGCACCGAGAGGAAAATTTGGTATTTCCCCAAACCTATGTGCCACCGTAGGGTTGTTTGATGATGATATTATTGGCCAGAGAGCCCGATTGTGATTATTGTAGTTTTAAGGTCGTACTCCCTGGCAAAGAGTATGACGCTCCCACTAACGAGGGTTTCAAATGTTGGTATTCCACGTAGCTCACGTGGAATTGTCGGTTATAGAAAACTCCTCTGTCCATAAGAGTCATGTTTATTGAAATACCGAGTCACTCCGAGTTTTGATGTGGTAAGTCAAGTTGCCTATAATGATCTATAATGATTTATGAGGTTTTCCTCCTACATTTCCTGTCTAAGATGTTATGAGTTGCATGATTCAATGTCACTCAAGCCAGGTGTGTCATTATGGTCCGTATGTACGTTTTTACGAAATTTATGATATTATTTATATTTTGCATGCGCCCCCACATACTCAGTACGTATCTTGTGCTGACCCACATATTTCTCTATGGGCTACATTCTTACCATGATGTAGGTTCAGGTACTCAGCCGCAGACGCAACAGTGATATCCGAGTGCCGTATCTACGTTCCTTCAGTGGTGAGTCC